>NC_081388.1:19197947-19528772 GCF_030684315.1 Stegostoma tigrinum
GAGGAGGGAGTTTCAGAGCTTAGGAACAGAGTGGAACAGACAGCAAACTCTCAGGGTGGAATGTCTCAGTCAACAAGCTCAAATATGGTTCTGATCAAGGTCTAAGTTGAGTTGAGATTGCCAACACTCCAGGATTAGTGTCAGGGATTGAAGCTGAATTTCCAGAACACTGTCACAAGTAACAACTATGATGAAAATCCCACAATGAAGTAAAAAAAGAACTTTTCCTTTATTTTCAAACACTTCTGACTTTGAACTACCGGTCTATTGGAGACCATGGGGAGAAAGAGCTGTTTGATTGACTGTCAAGAATGAATGTCCAAATAAATAAGTTGTTCCTTTTTTATAATTGGCTGTAGGGTGGAAGGGCATCACAAGAATTGGCCAATAACAGCGATGTACGGATGAGTCATGTGATTAAACCTTAGGAAAACTGTCAGGTAGTGTTGCCAACCTAAAGTGGTGAAGGCCTGAATGACCCAGTGTGAAGCTGGATGAACACAGCAGCCCAAGCAACTTGGCCTGCTGTGTTCATCCAGCTTCACACCGTGTTATCTCAGATTCTCCAGCATCAGCAGTTCCTACTATCCCTGAATGACTTATTTGTCTTCCTGGGCCCCTGAGTTTGATGCGATGCGTTCCCTGTTGCAAATGTGTCCAAAATTTCAATTAAGAGCCAAGGAGGCATCTGAGGAGTTAAACGTGATGTTCGATAGGTCAGCACAGTTACTTCTCAGCAAACATTTATCCTGACGATGGCTAACATTTATCGGCACTCCTGATGTGAAATGCCATCTCAAAGACAATATACATTAGCAGGAAATGAAGGTGGGCAGGAAGGGGTGAGGGCTAAACGGCATTCCAGGAAATGGGTCACTAAGACACAGAATCTATGCAACGTTTTATAAAAATGTCAGAGGGTGGACTATAACAGCTGAGCGATCAATCGGGAAGGGGATAGGCAGGATGCAGGGAGTAATCAACGGAGATAGCCTCAGAGAATGTACTGCTGCAGGAAAGTGGGTGGGGTGATTTTGAATTGTACAGCACACCCCACACACGGATCGTATCCAGAACTACAACTGCTGCATTTTACTGAGTTTACATTAATCCATTTAGGAATGTCCGATAGTTCCCATGGTGATGCATCTGGAAAGCCAGCAAGCATTTCTTAGACGCTCATAATTCAGGGAAGCGAATCCCTGAGCTAGCAACATAATTTATGAAATCTGATAGACAATAGAGGCTTAATTAAAACCTGATGTTCAAGGGGTTGAAACACTGAATCTGAGGCTTCAGTACAATTGTAAAGTATCCCTTACTCCTTCATGGCATGTACTGTTAATGAAGCAACTATATTATGCATAGGTTATGACTGTTCACAGCCTGAGGAATGGGTTGGATTTTAATCCCTGCAAAGCCCAACTTGTGTGCACAAAGTAAAAATCATTGTCTCCTAGGCTGCATCTCAGGTTCAGGAATTGCTGAAGATAGGTTACTGGACTTGAAACATTAACTCTGTGTCTCGGTCTACAGATGCTGCCAGGCGTGCTACGTTTCTCCAGCAATTTCTGTGCTTGTTTCAGATATCCGCCATCTGGCGTAAATATAAGAATATATGAAATAGGAGCAGTAATAGACCATCTGGCCTGCTCCACCATTCAATAAGATCATGGCTGATCTTTTCATGGGTTCAGCTCCACTTACCCACCCTCTCACTATAACCCTTAATTCCTTTACTGTTCACAAACCTATCCATCTTTGCCTTAAAAGCATTCCATGAGGAAGCCTCAACTGCTTCACTGGGCAAGGAATTCCACAGATTCATAACCCTTTGGGTGAAGAAGTTCCTCCTCAACTCAGTCCTAAACCTGCTCCCCCTTATTTTGACACTATGCCCCGTAGTTCTAATTTCACCCACCAGAGGAAACAGTCTCGCTGCTTCTACCTTATCTAATCCCTTCACAATTTTATAGGTTTCTATAAGAATCCGCCTCATTCTTCTAAATTCCGGCAAGTATAGTCCCAGTCTACTCAATCTCTGCTCATAAGTTAACCGTCTCAATTTTGGAATCAACCTAGTGAACCACCTCTGTACCCCCTCCAGTGTCAGTACATCCTTTCTCAAGTAAGGAGACCAAATTTGTACACAGTACTCCAGGTGCAGCCTCACCAGCTCCCTATACAGCTGTAACGTAACCCCTCTGCTTTTAAATTCCATCATTCCAGCAATGAAGGACAATATTCCATTTGCCTTCTTAGTTACCTGCTGTACCTGCAAACCAACTTTTTGTGATTCATGCACAAGGACATCCAGGTCCCTTTGTGCAGCAACAATGAAGGATGATATTCCATTTGCTTGTGTTTGTTTGGCTTTTAATCATGAATGCTACTTGACCTACTGCATTTTTCCTGCTTCAAATTTTAGATCTTCAGAATCCGCAGTACTTTGATATTTTTGTAAAAATTGGGCAGTCACCATTCTGACATTTTCAGTTGATTCTCCAGCCTTCTTTGACGACTTTTCAAGGGTCAGAGTTCAAGTGGTAGAGTTCTCGAATTCCCATGCTCCCGCGTGTGGAAGCTATTCCTGAATGACCTGTCTGTGATAAGTTTTGGCCTAGACTCCTTTACCCAAGCAAATCTTTTTTTCATTTATCTATCCAGTTAATTCCTTTAATGATTTTGTAATGTGGAAGCAAAGCAGAATTGGCATTCACAGGCCTCTAGCACCGGAGTGAATCATCCCTGACCAACATTCACAAGGACTGTGTAGACACCATAACAAGGTTCAAGGAAGATGGTGGCCGAGGAGCGTCCGTGCACATTAAGGTGAAGCAACAGTTGGAAGATGAGCTGATGAACAGTGAGTTGTAACCACCAGGTACTCAGTCTGACTTACGCTAGGGATTTGTCCCATCTATTTTCTCGGTGGCAAATTCAGCAATTAGGAGGCGAACTGGGCTATGCTCAAGATGCAAATGTTTGGAGGTAAGCTGGTTGCCACCTCATGGCGAGATCCTGAGCTCACACTGAGGTGGAAATCCAGAATGATGATTCCCAACATGAAGAAGCTGAATTTTTTTTTCCAATTCTTACAGTATTTGGGATTAGATTAATTTAGGATATCTGGTTGGCATGGATGAGTTGGACCCAAGGATCTGTTTCCATGCTGTACACCCCTGTGAACCGATGGCTTTAAAGGATGACTTGATGGGATACCAGCCCCTGTGGAGTGCCACTTTTGAGATCAAACATCAGACCGAATCTGCATCTCTTCTCTATTGTTAAAGATCCCACTGCCCTGATTTGATAAAATGAACCCTGCGTCCTGACGAAAATTTATCTCACAAAGATGAGCTCACCTCTAAGCTGTTCGCGACAGTTTAAAAATTTGCTCAAGATTGGTGGCCATATTTCCTGTGATTCGATGGCCACTGTACTTAGTCAGGTATGGAGGTGCTGTGAAGAGGATTGTTACATTCTACAGGTGATTAAAGATGCTACATCAACACAAGTCTGTCTTTAGATCCTAGCAGGTTCATTGTGCAACAATCTGGTGTGTAAACTATGTCCTGGATGTAATGATGTGTTGGAGATATGCAATCCATGAAATGGGGGTGATTTTATCCTAATGCCACCCCTTGGAAAACGCCAGGATCGGGTGTAATTTTGATTTAACACCCTATCCAAATTTACAGTCGGGGAAGATAATACTGGGCACAATAATTAGACTCCATTCCCCCGCCCCCCCCACCCCCAAACCCAGCTCCCTTCGCCTCCCTGTCCATTCAGTTCAGTTTTCTTGTTGTGCCTGGGATCCGTCAGGAATCACCAGCACAGACGCTGTCATATCCCCACCCTTGCCCAGGATGTGATGGAATGATTTGCTTCCACCGTAAAAGAAAGCTCAAAAGTAATTGGGGAATAAATGGAGCAGCGTATTACTGCACACTCACAATGCCAACCATTTGGGCAGTGAACATGTCACTTTCTTGCAACAGGCACTTTCTGGTTTAAAAGTGACCAATTAATCACAGCAGCAGATTCAGAAAGATTCTAGTTGAGCCAAGTTGAAATAATATACAGACATGGTTTGAATGTGCAAATCAGGTATTGTGGAGCTGAGGGAGACAGGCATTAGTGCTGGTCACATTCTGCCAATAAACACTCTAAAACACCATGTATGGACAACAAACAGAAACTGTTCTCTTAATTAGCAGCCAGGAAACTCATCAGACTGTTTCCACTTCTCTCTTGTTTAATATTACTATCAGGACAGGACTTCAGGGTAAAATGTCATCAGGCTATTTTCTGTCATCATTGAGCTTGGTGGTTTAATTTCGTTTCAGTTACAGTTGGTTCTGTCTCAAGGGCAGTTTGCCTGTACGTGCCTGCATTTACCCTGAGTCATGTTATATATTTTTTCAAACATTGCCTGGAAATTTTTGCATGATTCAGTGAGAGGTGTTCACACTGGGGAAAACAACACCCTCTGTAAAACCTGCGTCTGCCTTAAACATTCTCAGCATTGTCATTATTCAGAGCAAAGCGCTGAGAGGCCCCATCTACCACAGCCTCCTTTCAGCTCCCAAATCACTTACTCTTGTGGCCTCTCTCGGTTCGAGACCCAGTTTAATGTCAATTAATTCCAGTCTAGCGCAGAGACTGCGAGGAGCTGGTCTGTCACTGCCCACGCTCTTTTTTTTTGCACAAAATTCCTCATGGGCAACAGTTGGAGATTACTTGCAATTTTGCCTCTGATTCAGGGGTTGAGAGTTCAAGTCCCACTCCGGGGACAACAGCACAGAGCCTGGGCTGATGCTCCAAGTGTAGTGCTGAGGAAACGCTGCACTGTTGGAGATTGGCATCTTTCAGGAACACAGTTAAACATGCCATCTCGTGGGTGTAAAAAGAGCCCAGTTTGGCACTACATGGAAGAAGAGCTGGGATGTCCTCCCTGGGGGTTGTGTGGTCAGGTGTTTAAGATTATGAAGAGTATGGACATGGAGAATAGAATGTACCTACTCCCTTTGGTTAAGACATCAATCACGAGGGGGCTTAGGTTTAGGGCAGGAGAATCAGGAAAAAATTTTTTCACTCAGCAGATGATGGGAATCTGGGATGCACTGTCTGGGACAGTAATTTTTTAAATTTATTCACAGGATGAGGGTGTCACTGGCTAGCATTTATTGCCCATCAGAGGCCAGTTAACAGCCATCCACATTGCTGTGGGTCTGGAGTCACATGTAGGCCAGACCAGGTAAGGAGAGCAGTTTCCATCCCTAAAGAATATTAGTGAACCAGATGGGGTTTTCCCCAACAATCAACAATGGATTCATAGTCATCATCAAATTACCTGGGCCACCAGAACATTATCAGAGTCTCTGGATTAACAGTCCAGCGGTAATACCACTAGGCCATCACCTTGCCAGTAGAGACTGGAAATCTTACAACACTTAAAAGATGTTTTGGATGAGCTTTTCAAATATCATAACATTCAGTTGGGACGAGCGCAGGAAATTAGAATTAGCACCTTTACTGGTAGTTAAGTCAGTGCAGACTCGATGGGCTGAAGAGCCTTTTTTGCGCTGTATGAATCTGTGAGCCTACACTTTCTTGAGCTCTCAATCAATCACCTTCGAAACAGATTGTTTTGTCCTTGAGATAGGAAGAACTGCAGATGCTGGAGTCAGAGATAACACAGTGTGGAGCTGGAGGAACACAGCAGGCCAGGCAGCATCAGGGTTAACACAGTGTGGAGCTGGAGGAACACAGCAGGCCAGGCAGCATCAGAGATAACGCAGTGTGGAGCTGGAGGAACACAGCTGGCCAAGCAGCATCAGAGATAACACAGTGTGGAGCTGGAGGAACACAGCAGGCCAGGCAGCATCAGGGATAACACAGTGTGGAGCTGGAGGAACGCAGCAGGCCGGACAGCATCAGACATAACACAGTGTGGAGCTGGAGGAACACAGCAGGCCAGGCAGCATCAGAGATAACACAGTGTGGAGCTGGAGGAACACAGCAGGCCAGGCAGCATCAGAGATAACACAGTGTGGAGCTGGAGGAACACAGCAGGCCAGGCAGCATCAGAGATAACACAGTGTGGAGCTGGAGGAACACAGCAGGCCAGGCAGCATCACAGAAGCAGGAAAGCTGGCATTTTGAGTCAGGACCCTTCTTCAGGCAAAAAAAAGGGTCCCGACCTGAAACATCAGTTTTCCTGCTCCTAAGATGCTGCCTGACCTGCTGCGTTCCTCCAGCTCCACACTTTGTTGTCTTGTCATGTTGTATTTTTAATTGTAGGAGCTCACTGTGCATTAATTGGCTGTCCTGTTTCTTACATTACAACAGTGACTGGCCATGTAATTGGCTGTAAAGCACTTTGTAATGTCGAGTGATTTTGAACGTTGACACTTTCCTTTTCTTTTTCTCTGTTCAGGATGGAGATGAAAGCAAAACCGAACACCACAACCCCCAAGAGTGCCATTTGCCTTCGGCCCTGTTGTGTTTGCAATGAGGTCAGCCAGGTGGACCTTATAGAAGGTGTAGAGATGGATGAACACAGCAGGCCAAGCAGCATCAGAGGAGCAGGAAAACTGATATTTCCGGCTTAGATCTTCCTTCAGAAAAGAAGGGTCTAGGCCCAAAACATCAGCTTTCCTGCTCCTCTGATGCTGTTTGGCCTTCTGTGTTCATCCAGCTCTACACCTTGTTATCTCAGATTCTCCAGCATCTGCAGTTCCTACTATGTCTCGGCCTTACAGAACATGGGTTCCCTGATTGGGTCTGTTAACCTGGTTCAATTAGGGAGCCCTGGCTGACAGATATAAACAGGACAGTCTGAGAGCTGGCTTTGTGGGAGCTGGGTCAGTGTCAAGCATTACATACATGTAAATAAAGGGAGAGGGGATAATGGACTTATTTCAGGCCCTTGCTGTTCACTTGTCACTGTGGTTATTACCCACTGATCTACACAGCTGCCTGTTTGAGAAATGCACATGTAAATGGCAGATCAAAAACATTGCACAGATAATGATCTGAAAGTCACGCTCCACAGAATCTGCGATACCTGTGCAAGTAAGGCAACAGTTTGAATGGGCTCCTCTTTGTTTTTGGCAGGCACCCTTTCAAATGAACTTAGAAACTGGAAGAACTGCATGGCTTGGCTCTTTTTAATTAAGCCTCATCCCCTCTCTCTCTCTCTCTCTCTCTCTCTCTCTCTCTCTGTGACCTCTCTACTCCTGCCTGTAGAAATACCTGTACCCAGCTTTGTAAACAGTTCAAGCTTGGTGCCCAGATAGAGAAAGGCCTGAGTAGGTTGGCATGGTAGCTGACTGATAAGCAGTGCTGTCTCACAGCAGCAGGGACCTGTGTTTAATTCCACCCTTGGGTGACTGTGTGGAGTTTTCACATTCTCCCTGAGTCTGCGTGGTTATCCTCCAGATGCTCTAGTATCCTCCCACAGTCCAAAGATGTATTTCAAGTGGATTGGCCATGCTAAATTGTCCAGGGACGTGCAAGCGAGGTGGGCTAGCCATAGGAAATGCAGGGATAGTGCAGGCTGTTGGTTCTGGGTGGAATGCTCATCAGGGGGTTGGTTCAGACTTGATGGGCTGAATGGCCTCTTTCACACTGTCAGGATTCTATAAATAATATAAACTATGCCATTATTTTGAACTAATATGTATTTTGCAATCTCCAATTACACCCATCCCCTCCCACCATCATTCCTTGTTGAACAATTTTATTTTAAGACCCCTTGCAATTTCTGGAATCTCCAGTTTGTGTTGCTGTGAAGATTTCCCGTTCTTGCTGTTTAAATGGGCCTTGTGCCTCTTTGAACACTGTCCAGGGACATAATGACCGTGCCATAACTCAGTGACTGGGATTCAATGTGTTGCTGTTCCTATGGGCTTTCTGGCACCTTATCCAACAACAGTACAACTTCAAGAGAAAATATCACTGATGTCAGAAATCAGAAATTGAAAATTCTAAATTTCGGGTCTGTGGAGTGAGAGTGAAATAAAATTTCATGTTTTCGAGGAGCAGGAGTAAGCTATCTCTGGATCAGTGACTGGTCGGCATCTTAACTCCATTGGCCCAGCTCTAGTTCATTTCCTCGATGTTCTTCCTCAAAAAAACCCTGTGAATCCAAGTCTCAAACATTCCTACAGTCACAGCATTCCTTCATGTTGCCAATTCTCTGGGAATTGAAGATTAATTAAAGCAGAACACTACTGGGACCATTCTTGGAGAAAAGAATGACAATTATTGGAACAGTTGTGCGTCTTATTCAATGCTTTACTATTGTCATGCACACCCACCTTAATTGCGAATTACTTGTGGATATATTGCTTTTTTAAAGTACTGCATGTGATTGTTCAAAGAAGGGCATATTAGCCAAAAGATGATTGAGAATATACAATTTTTAGCTGTCTTAATTCCTTGTGTGGATTATACTGAGTCCCTGTAAGAACCATGGAACATCACACCTGAAGAGTGTCAAAGGAAATTCAGACAGAAACATTTTAAGGGACACCATTTTAAGAAAACTGAATTGTGAAATCAAGTGGCTGCAGTGGTTTTGAGGGGTTGCTTGCTCTCTCATCAGGAAACAATTTCCAGATTACGTATATGCTGTAATTGAAAGAAAGACAAGCATGTGTTTTGACTTGCCAGGAATTCACAAGTAACACTGGTTTCTGTGTGCAGAGTGCTGGTATGTTAATGTGTTCCCTTGGAGTTTGAAGGTTCACAGCTAAGAACTTCCAATAGACACTCTTGACTGTACAAGTAAAAGGAAATTAAGTATCTTTCTCTCTCTTTCTCGCTCTCTCTCTCTCTCAGGCTGTCTCACTCACTCATACTGTCTCTGTCTCTGCCACTCCATCTCTCTGTCTGAACATCTTCTGAGAAACAAGCCAAGCCAGCAAATCCACTATTGAAGGAACCTGGATAAAATCCTTTCAACCCCATGCAGAATTCAGAATCTCCAAATAAATGCCCATCTGTAAAATCAGCAAGTTTGGAATCACTTTAGCAAGCATAGTTTCACAATTGAAGTATCAAGGAAAAACCAAGGAGCAAGTTGTATCAATTTCCTCAATTTTTACTTTTCTGCTAGCCCCTTATTTCTAATTTCTGTGTGTGCGGCACATTTTAATAACTTTTTTTCACATTTGGTAGCTAAAAGACCTCTTTTCCTTTAACTCCATGCCTGGTTCAGTTGCTTCTTTTTAAAACGTAAATATATTGGGGCTACAGAAAGATACCCATGAGGGAAGAGACCCCATTTTAAATGAATTTTATTGCAACAAACCAAGGGAGGCAATGAATGAGAGGAGCAGCTCACTCTTCCTCACCCAGGAACATAACCATCTGAGTGTACCCCATCCAAGTTCATATTAATCTGGGGCAGAGAATATCAGCATTGGCAAGTCACATTGTAGCTGTGTAGAACCTTAGTTAGGCTGCGTCTGGAATATTGCATGCAGCTCTTGTTGCCACACTACCTGAAGGATGTGGAGGTTTTGGAGAAGGTACAGAAAACATTTATCAGGATGTTACCTGGTTTGGAGGATATTAGCCAGAAGGAGAGATTGGAAAAGTTCGACTTATTTTCATTTGCACATTAGACGCGAGCTGATAAAGGTAGATAAAATTTTGAGATTCATGGATAGAATGAATAGTCAGAGCCTCTTTCCCAGGGTAGAAATGTCAACTATATGGGGACATAGGTATAAGATGAAAGGGAGTAAGTTTAAATGGGATATAAGAGACAAACTTTTCACACAGAGGATGGTAAGCGCATGGAAAGTGCTGTCAGAGAAGGAGTTAGAAACAGACACAATAGCAACATTGAAGAGGCATCTTGACAGATACATGAATAGGCAGCGAATAGAGGGATATGGAATGCATAGAGGCAAAAAGTTTTTAGTTTAAAAAAGTGTTGTGTGTCAGCACAGTCTTGGGTGGGCCAAAGGACCTGTTCCTGTGATAACACAGTGTGGAGCTGGATGAACACAGCAGGCCAGGCAGCATCAGAGGAGCAGGAAATCTGACGGTTTGCATCTGGACCCTTCTTCAGCAATGCTCCCGTGTAGTTCTTTGTCCTTTGAATCGGAGGCCTGTTTTCTCATTGTAAAACATATCGAAGTTGGATTAAGAAACAGGATTCTAAGATTCTCTTTACTCCTGTTTGGCGAGGGAAGGTGAGATGGACATGTCAGATGGCCAGCCTCCACAATATATCCAAAAACAGTTGGCAACCCCATTCACAGTCTTCATTTAAAAAAATAACTTATTTTGGCTGTGCTCTCATCATCAATTACTAACCGAATGCAGTCATCTATTTAATCAAAAGCTGTACACTCATCACTGGTAGTCCCAGTTGTAAAATATCATTATTACAGCAACCTGACACTAAACACTCACTAGGGTGCAAGATAATTATGGATAAACAGGCCATTCGACTCATAAGCAGAGACTTTCCAAGAGCCTTATCCCATTGTAATATCCAGTGATTTATTAAAATGTTCCAGGATTCTTATCTGCACTATTTCAGATGATGGAGCACAGGCAATTGTGGAGCGAAGGTTTATACTTCAGAGTTGTAAGTACCTAACAACCAAGAGAGGGAAGATTCAGAGATGTCACGTACCCATTCGCCATGCACAAGATTTAGTGTGGGTCATCACTGGAAGGGCTGACATTTATTGCCCATCCCTAATTGCCCTTGAACTGAGAACTTTGCCAGGCCATCTGAGGGGGCAGTTAAGGGTAAACCTCGTTGCTGCGGGTCTGGAGTCACATTGTAGTAAGGGTGGCAGTTTTCTTCCCTCAAGGGCATTAGTGAACCAGCTGGGCTTTCCCCCCAACAGTTGGTGCTGCCGGCAAGGTCACCATCAGTGTTCTCTATTCCATTTGTTTTAATGAATTGAGTTCCAATTCTGACAATTTCTGAGGTGAAATTTGAATCTATGCTCTTGGAAAATTTGCTTCAAGCGTTTGGATTACTAGGTCTAATGATATTACCAGTGCGTCCCCTTCAGATTCTTTATTTAAAGATAAGTCCAGATATAGATAACTAAAAGACGATGTACAGTATGCCCGATCTCTAATTAATACCAAAAAGAACTGTGGATGCTGCAACCAAGAACTGTTGGACCCCAAGCTTTCAGTTGCCTGTCACTTTAACACACCACCCTGCTCCCTGGCCACCATCTCTGTCTCAGGCTTGCTGCAGTGCTCCAGCAAAGTTCAGCACAAGCTGAAAGAACAGCACCTCGCTTTCCGCTCAGGGACCCTGCAGCCCTTCTGGACTCAATATCCAGCTCAACAATTTTAGGCTTGACCTGTCCCATGTCCTTACCCAACCCCAACACACCAGGCCTTGTTATCACATTGTCTACTACTGCACACAGCATGTTGTTAGCCACTAGCAGTCCTCATGAGCAGCTATTCACCCTCCTAGCCAAATAGTTATCCACTCCTTTCTCTGCCTGGCTTCTCTCTCTTTGGACTCTATTATTTACTCATTACCCCTTCCCCCAACCCTTTCTTCTGCATAAAAGCCAACATTTTCCTACCATCGTCCGTTCTGAAGAAGGGCCACTCCACCCACGACGTTAACTCTGATTTGTCTCCACAGATGCTGTGAGACCTGTGCAGTTTTTCCAGCTGTTTCTGTTCTTATTACATCTGATGTCCACCCTGCTGCGAGGCCATTGCCCCCAAACTATGGCACTAACACAACCCCTCCTGGAGAAGTGCGTGGTGATTGGCCGCATATTGACAGGTACATCTCATGTATTTTGCGATTAGACAGCAGTGACATTACAAAAGAATTTAAACACGAGGAGCTGAGAAATAAATAGAGAGAGGAGGGGTGGGGTTGGGGAAGGTGGATGGGAAGGTGGTAGGTGAATGCAGGTAGGCCGTGATGGGGATTGGTCATTGTGGTGGGTGGGGTGGATAGGTGGGAGACAACAGGTCGGGTCAGGTCAAGGAGGCAGGGATGAGAGGGAGGGTTGGGCATAGGATGAGGTCGGGGGTGGGGGCCTTTTGAAACTAGTACAGTGCACATTGAGACCATTGGGTTGTAGACTCCCAAAGTGGAATATAAGGTGCTGCTTTCAACGTAAGGGGTCGGAGGTTTAGAGGGGATGTGAAGGAAACTTTTTTCCACCCAGAGAATGGTGGGAATGTGAAACTCACTGCCTGTTTGGATGGTAGAGGCAGAAACCCTCACCACATTGAAGAGACATCTGGAGGTACCCATTCGGAAACTTGCCTCTGAGTCAGAAAGCTATGGGTTCCAACAACTCTCCACAGAGCTGAATGTAAAAGCTCAGCTGTTATGTCTAGTGAGTGAGCAATTCATAGAATCCCTACAGTGTGAAAGCAGGCCATTAAGCCCACACCAACCCTACTGAAGTGCATCCCACTCAGACCCACCCCATCCCTGTAACCCTGCATTTCTCATGGCTAATCCATCAGGCCTGAACGCTATGAGGAACTTCCCATGGCCAATCCACCCTAAGCTGCACATCTTTGAACTGTGGGAGGAAACTGGAGCACCTAGAGGAAACCGATGCAGACATGGAGGAAGAACATGCAAACTCCACACAGGCAGTCACGCAAAACTGGAACTGAACCCAGCTCCTTGGTGCCATGAGGCCACAGTGCTAGCCACTGAGCACCATGCTGCCCTGCCGTGCTGTCTTTCAGGTACAGTGTTATACTGAGTGCTCTATCCTCCCCTATCAGGTAGATGGAAAAGCTCAACTTGCACTGTTTCCATTTTTCATTTCAGTGACACCATCTGCAATCATAATGCGAGCATACACATGAACACTGACCTCTCCCTTCCCCATCCACTTCTACTAAACTATTCGACTGCTCCACTGAGATCCAATTATGATATGATCTCCATAGAGGTCAATCAACTTTTCAAAACAAATTAATAAACTGATGACTATAGGGCCATAGAGATATTACAGTGTAGAAAGAGGCCTATTGTATCTACGCTGTCAGAATATGTCCACTTACTAGCCCTGGCCTGTGGCCTTGTAGGTTCCAGTAGTTCAGGGATAGATCCAGGTTCCTTTTAAATAAGTTGAGGGTTTGTGCCTCAACTCCCAAATTGGGCAGAGAATTTCAGTTAGTCACTGCCCTCTGGGAGAAACAGCCTTTCCTCATGTGCCCTCATTTTGTTTTGCTAAACACCTTAAATCTGGTTCCCCTTTATGAGGGAAAAGAGGCTTTTCCTGTTCCCTCCATCTGAGTCATAGAACATAGAACATAGAACATAGAACATAGAACAGTACAGCACAGAACAGGCCCTTCAGCCCACGATGTTGTGCCGACCATTGATCCTCATGTATGCACCCTCAAATTTCTGTGACCATATGCATGTCCAGCAGTCTCTTAAATGTCCCCAATGACCTTGCATCCACAACTGCTGCTGGCAACGCATTCCATGCTCTCACAACTCTCTGTGTAAAGAACCCGCCTCTGACATCCCCTCTATACTTTCCTCCAACCAGCTTAAAACTATGACCCCTCGTGTTAGCCATTTCTGCCCAGGGAAATAGTCTCTGGCTATCAACTCTATCTATGCCTCTCATTATCTTGTATACCTCAATTAGGTCCCCTCTCCTCCTCCTTTTCTCCAATGAAAAAAGTCCGAGCTCAGTCAACCTCTCTTCATAAGATAAGCCCTCCAGTCCAGGCAGCATCCTGGTAAACCTCCTCTGAACCCTCTCCAAAGCATCCACATCTTTCCTATAATAGGGCGCCCAGAACTGGACGCAGTATTCCAAGTGTGGTCTAACCAATGTTTTATAGAGCTGCAACAAGATCTCACGACTCTTAAACTCAATCCCCCTGTTAATGAAAGCCAAAACACCATATGCTTTCTTAAAAACCCTGTCCACTTGGGTGGCCATTTTAAGGGATCTATGTATCTGCACACCAAGATCCCTCTGTTCCTCCACACTGCCAAGAATCCTATCCTTAATCCTGTACTCAGCTTTCAAATTCGACCTTCCAAAATGCATCACCTCGCATTTATCCAGGTTGAACTCCATCTGCCACCTCTCAGCCCATCTCTGCATCCTGTCAATGTCCTGCTGCAGCCAACAACAGCCCTCTATACTGTCAATGACACCTCCAACCTTCGTGTCGTCTGCAAACTTGCTGACCCATCCTTCAATCCCCTCATCCAAGTCATTAATAAAAATTACAAACAGTAGAGGCCCAAGGACAGAGCCCTGTGGAACACCACTCACCACTGACTTCCAGGCAGAATATTTTCCTTCTTCTACCACTCGCTGCCTTCTGTTGGCCAGCCAATTCTGTATCCAGACAGCTAAGTTCCCCTGTATCCCATTCCTCCTGATCTTCTGAATGAGCCTACCATGGGGAACCTTATCAAATGCCTTGCTGAAGTCCATATGCACCACATCCACAGCTCGACCCTCATCAACTTTTCTAGTCACATCCTCAAAGAACTCGATAAGGTTTGTGGGGCATGACCTGCCCCTCACAAAGCCGTGTTGACTGCATTTGATCAAGCCATGCTCTTCCAGATGGTCATAAATCCTATCCCTCAGAATCCTTTCTAACACCTTGCAGTCGACAGACGTGAGACTTACTGGTCTGTAATTGCCGGGGATTTCCCTATTTCCTTTCTTGAAGAGAGAAATTACATTTGCCTCTCTCCAGTCCTCAGGTATGACTCCAGTGGAGAGCAAGGATGCAAAGATCTTCGCAAGTGGCGAAGCAATTGCATTTCTCGTTTCCCAAAGCAGCCGAGGACAAATCTGGTCCGGGCCTGGCGACTTGTCAATCTTAATGTTTGACAAAATTTTCAGCACATCAGCTTCCTCTATCTCTATCCATTCCAGCATGCACACCTGCTCTTCAAAGATTCCTCAAATGAGTCCCTCATTATTTTGCACACTCTGGTAAATCACCCCTCAGTCTCCTCTGCTCCAAGGAAAACAGCCCTAACTTATCTAATCTTACCTCATTGCTGAATTTTCAAACCATGGCAGCACTCTTGTGGATCTCCTCTGTATTATCTCTCGATCAATTATGTCCTTTGTGTAATGTGGTGACCAGAACTGTACCCAAAACACCAAGGTCTCTCATTTACTCTGCCCTCTCAATACACTCTCATTTACAGGGCACTTTCTTTGCACACCCGTTACCCAAAAACATAACGATGTACACCTCTGGATTCAAATCCATTTGCCTATTTCCTAGCCACTCAACCATACCATGGATGTCTTTCCTGCAGTCAACGGCTCCTTCGTCATTATTAGCTTCTGAGGGCGTTGTCTGCAAATTTCCCAATCATGCCTCCTGTATTAATACATGTCGCAAACAGTAAAAAAAAATTACTTTCTATTCACAAAAACATCCATTACCCTTTGTTTCCTGTCACTGAGCCAGTTTTGGATCCAACTCAACATATTTCCCTGTATCCCATGGGCTAGATTTTTTCCGTCTAGTCTGCTAGGTGAGTCCTTGTCTTACTAAAGTCCACATAGACAGCATCCACTGCAGTAACCTCATCAATATGCCTTATTACTTGCTTAAAAACTTCAATCAAGTCAGTGCAACATGCCCTTCCACTGAGAAATCCCTTTGGTTTGTCACTGATTCCCCTTCAAGCATATGTGTTCTAGTCTACTTTTGCCAGCTCATCTCTCAGTTTTGTATTCCCCGCAATTTACAACTTTTGTTCCTGTTCTATTTTTGCCCTATTCCAATAATGGTGCTAAATGTGACTATATTATGATCACTATCTCCAAAATGGCCACCTAGGCTGTTTCATTCACTTGTTCAGCTTCATTTTCTAAGATTAGGTCAGGAATTGCATCCTCTCTTGTTGAATTTGCGTGCTGGCTAAAGTAATTCTCCCGAGAGCAGTTCAAGACTGTTGTATCCTCTGTGTCATTTACATTGTTTATATCCTAGTTGCTAACTGTTTGTATCTCTGGAGAGAAAGCAAGTTAACATTTGGAGTCTCGATGACTCTTCATCAGAGCTTCCCATCAGCTGTGATGAAGAGTCATCTAGACTTGAATCATTAGCTTTCTCTCTCTCCACAGAAGCTGCCTGACCCATTATGATCCCCAGCAATTTTTGTTCACTGTGCAGATTCCAGCCTCTGCAGTAACTTGCTCCTATGCTGTTTGTATCTTAGTTGGTAACTGTTTGTGTCCCAGGTTAAATTTGGGTAGTTGGAGTTCTCCGCTATTATTGCCCTGTTGTTATGGCATCAGGAATGTTTGTATGTCTTTGTTCTGCAAAGTCTTTCCCACTATTCAGGGGACTAAGTACACATCTAGCATCTCCTCATAAGGTGGAAGCCAGTGTGCTGTGTCGATCTGCCCTGTCCCCCACTTTTTCACCATGTGATTCCCTCCCATCTTGTCTCCTCATAGAATATTCCAACAAAATACTCCCTAGTGTGAGTTACGCCTCAGCCTCTGAGTGAGGGGTACGTGACCCAAGCTGACACTGTCTTGGAAGGCTCTATAAGCTCCTTTATTTGATTTATTGCATTGTACATGCACCATTTTTCTTTTTAGGTTATTGAATGTTTCTCTGGATATTGTAAATGCTCCCTTGACTTGGCAGTTGGTTCTGTTTGGATCAGAAGGCTTCCTCTGTGATAAACTGAGGTTGGCAGGCCGTGCTGCGTACATCTCTGTAGCTGGCAAAAGAGGACTGATGGGGTGCTCTTTCCTAAATCAGTCTGTGTTGGAGATGGGGCATGACTTGGTTACTTTTAAAAATGTGGGAACTGATATACAACTGATCGGGTAATCGACTGCTGGAGTAATAGGACTGGGAGCCTTGACTTGGTGACTCACTCGCTCCAAGAAATTGCTTTGTCCAGTTGAAATCTGAACATTCCCTTGTCCTCCACACTAACACAGCCCCCCACCCGACTCCCTCCCCCACATGGATTCTTTAAGTCAACTTGTTTCCTTCCACCAAAATTCAGCAGTCACATCGAATCTGTGTGATGCATTGTGTGTGCTGGCAGGAGTGCGCACCGCAGACTTTAGGATATCAACCCACAGATTCAAGTCATTTTGTGGTTCCCTGGCTGAATTTAACTCCTGGTCTGGCAATGGTTTCAGTTTTCACATTATCATCTGTGGTTTCAAATCTTTCCACAGCTGTGCGTCTGCTTCCCAACGCTATAATACCCCTCCTCTTCTCCAGGTCTACCACCCTCCGGGATCTCTCCATTGCCTTCTTTCATAGTTTAAGGATAAGGGGTAATCTTTTGGGACAGAGATGAGAAGACATTTCTTCAACCAGAGAGTGGGAAGCCTGAGGAATTCACTCCCACAGAAAGTGGTCAAGGCCAAAACATTGTGTGTTTTGCTTTCAGGAAGGATGTACATATAGCTCTTGTGGCTAAAGGGATCAAGGGATATGAGAGGAGGGTGGGATTAGGGTATTGAGCTCAATGATTTTATTGAATGGTAAAACAGGCTTAAAGAGTCAAATGTCCTACTCCTACTCCTATGTTTCTAAGTTTCTTCGCCTCTTGCACAACCCTGATAATAATTACTTCAACATTAGTAGCTGTGCCTTCATATGACTTGGCTCTACTGACCCTCCTTAAATGCTCTATCTCTCCTTTGACATGTTCCCTTAAGATCTACCAATATTCGCCTGACTGACCATTGGGTCAACTCGCTCTAACATGGCCTTGGAGTCTGTCATTGTTTGATAATCTTCCTGCAAGAGCGCCTTTGAATGCTCTTGCTGGGTGAAAGCAGCTCGGTTAATGCAACTTGTTGTTGTTGCCAGGTTGTCACAATCAAATATAAGAGCCTGGTGAGCTGGAGCTTTGTGCATCCAAGATTGAATTTCTTGGTCTGCTTTTCTTAAAGACAAAGAGTTCCCTCTTTCTCACTTGAACTGAAACGGCGTTGCATGCAAGCTAAATTATGTTTTCTAGCATTCTGCTGTGTATGCTTTACAGCGAAGGTCACAGTGGAAAATGATCAGCAGCCAGAATCTGGTTTCACTTAAGATAGGACACATTAAAAAGAGATCTCATCAGGCTTTTCACAAGTTAGGCAGTCTTAGTGGCTATGAGGATACACAGTTTCCGATGGGTGGTGCGTCGCAGTTAAAACACAGGCATAAGATCAGCAAGAAAAGGATGAGAGGCTGAAGAGTTTGTTTGAACAATTGAGAGAGTTTGGAAGCAGGGTTCATTGTAGCTTTAAAACAAAACTGTAATGCATTTGACAGTCAAAAGAACCATCCGAAAGATCGTGAAGAGGCGGTGATCAAAGAAATGGACTTGTCCATCATCAAATTGGCACAGATTTGATGGGATCAATGGCCTTTCTGTGCCTGGTGGACATTTATTGAGGACTCAGCGTCGCTAATCTTCCTCATTTGTATTAGCCTGCTTGACCAATTGAAGACGCCTGAGTGACATCTCAGGTAGCGAACACTCCCACCCCACCCAAACCACCCCATCCTGATCCCACTTCTGGGCAATTACCCAACTACAGCAGCTTCTATTCTTGCCCCCATAGCAGGCTGAAGTGGGTTAGGGCTTGGGGTTATCTCAGGGTAACTTAGGACTGTCTGGCCTCACACCTGAAGGGTAGTCAGCAGGGTGGGCTAGAAACTAGAGCAGGGATAGTTCCCACGGAAGCATGCTGTTCACTCAAGAGGAACAAGGAGGCAAAGGGGAAGGTGAAAATCGACAATTAGAGAGAAAAGATTGACATGAACCACTTGACATTCAAGAGGTGGTGTGTTTAAGAAGCAGTTTGGAAAAACAAATTGATGAGCAGCCCAAATTAAGTTAGTGAGAACCGGAATGTATGTCAATAAAGTTACTGTTCTCAATTCCAGTACAGGTCATTTCTCCAGGGATAAGACCTGTGAGGAGATTGATTTACAAGCTCTGGATCTTATCTGATGCGTGAACGAGAAATACTCAGCACCACAATTCTCTGAGCAGCTCCTTAGCTTAGGATTTTGATGAGAGATAGAGGTGAGGGACCAGATGGGTTGACTCGCAGTGACATTTCTTTACAATAAGCGCTGCCATCGTTGATGAGCTGCAGACTGAATTCTGCACTGAAATTGTTGAGATTCTTTTCTTTTAGAAGCTGTAAGTTGATTGACGGGCCTTGGTTGTGATTAACACCAGGCAGCTGTGTAATGTAGACCTGCACCTTTGCTAGGAAGGTAATGCTTTATCTGAACCAGACATGATATGGGGTTTGTAGCTGCAGTTCAGGCAGGCAATGAAGATAAATGGGTCCCTGAATTGTTCTTGCACAGTTTGGTGTCTTTGCTGTACTGATCGTCCTCGTGGGGAGCTTTGGTTTAGGACATTACTGGGTGGCAAGAGAGTGAAAGGGAAGAAAAAAATAGTTGTGCAGTTGTAATCATAGGATGTTGCCATACACAGATGACCACACATGTTCTTCATCTCTACTTAGAGTCAAAGTTTTCACAGCCTTTCGGCCCATCATGGCAGCACTGGTCATCAAGAATCAACCTATTTTAATCCCATTTTCCTGCACTTGTGTGCTCATTGAAATACTGCTTGAGCATTCCTGCTTCTCTAGTGCTTTTTTGGGAGTGAACTCCAGATATCCACTACCCTCTGGGTGAAAACAAAATGCTCAAATCTCTAAATGTCTGGCTCGTGACATTTTCTAGAGAAGGTGGTGTTGGGCCTTTGGAAGTAAGTTGATTGTTGACTCACCTTGGATGAAGGATGTTTGGGTTTCTGGACCCATTCAAGCACATTCAGGATTCCCTATTTCCACCTGGCGTTACTGGATGTATTGAGTTATCTTGCCAAGAATACAGAACATGGAACAGTACAGTACAGAAATAGGCCCTTCAGCCCACCATGTCTGCGTTGACCATAATGCCAATCTAAACTAATCGTATTTTCCTGCACATGGTCTATATCCCTCTATTCTCTGCCTATTCATGTTTCTGTCAAAATGCTTCTTTCATATCTGCTTCTGCCATCTCCCCCAGCAATGTGTTCCAGACACGTACTACGCTTTGTGTAGAAGACTTGCCTCACACATCTTCTTTAAACTTTCCCCCTCTCACCTTAAACCTATACCCTGTAGTATTTGACATTTCCAACCCAGAAAAAAGACTCCTAATATCCACCTTACCCATGCCTCTTATAATTCCATATACTTCTGCCAGGTCATCCCTTAGCCTTTGACAGTCTCGTGAAAACAACCCAATTTTTCCAACCACTCCTTGTGGCCAATACACTTTAATCTAGGCAATACCTTGGTAAACCTCTTTTGCACCCTGCCCAAAGCCTCCACATCCTTCCCATACTGTGGCAAACAGAACTGCACACATTATTCCAAATGTAGCCTGCCTAAAGTTTTATACAGCTGCAGCATGGCTTGCCAACTTCTTTACTCAATGCTCCAACTGATGAAGCCTGTGGTACACCTTCATTACCACTTCATACACTGGTGTTGCTACTTTCAGGGAGCTATGGACTTGTACCTCAACATCCGTCTGTAGACAATTTTCCTAAGGGTCCTGCCATTTACTGCATACTTTCTTTGATTGATTTGAATTCAGAAGTTCTGAATCTCTTCTCTATATCATTAATCCCTAGGCTGTGGATATCAGTGGCTAGTTAGCTGGACCAGCATTTGTTGTCCATCCCAAGTTGCTGCTGAGGAAGTGATGGTGAGCTGCTATATTGAACAGCTGCAGTCTATGGGTTTTGGGACACTCAACTGTTGGGGTTCCAGGGTTTTCACTCAGGGACACTGAAGGAACAGTGATATATTTCCAAGTCAGGATGGTGAGTGCCTTGGAGGAGTACTTGGTGGGTGGTGTTCTAATGGCCATATAGGTGGTAGAGGCCATGGGTTTGGAAAGATTGGAAAGTGCTGATGGCGGAGCCTTAGTGAGTTATTGCAGTGAATCTTGTAGATGGTATACACTGCTGCCACTGAGCATCTGTGGTGGAGGCAGTGGATATTGAAGGGGCTAGAGGGAGTTGCTGATCAAGCAAACTGTTATGTCTGGTTGGCATTGAGCTTCTTAAGTGTTGCTGGGGCTGCACTGGCCAATAGTTTGGGCTGTGGGTTGACTGATATCCATGTTCCTGAAGAGTGGAACATTGCTCCTGCTCCAATTCAAAGCCACAAACCCTTAGACAGCAAGGAACTCCCCCAAGGCCAGGTGTTTGTCAGTGTTTGACTGGTTGGTCCTTTAAAGATCTACCAGTACAGCTTCAGAGTCATGTGTGAGGGAATTCTGTTAAAGACTGGTTCTGCGATGACTGATACAACCATGCTGGTATCGACCTAACATTACAACCGGGTGACCATTTAACAAGATGTTTATTTTGATTGGTTCTGATTTGGATGTTGCTAAGCAATTTAACTGTTCCAAACTAGATGTAGATGGGCTTTCCAGGGTATGAATTCTCCTGGATACCGACCTATGTGTTCTGTTATTGTCTAGTAGGACTCTTTAACTGTCTCAGGTCTGCATACCGGCAGGAACTACAATGGCTTGCCAACCTGGATCCTTATGTAAATGTTAACCATTTGGCCAAGGCTTGGCTTTGTTTTGGTGTTTTGCCGTGGGCTGACCAAGAGGCCCTCTGCTCAGGATATGTCCAGAATGAGGCTGAGCAATTGTCTTCACTGAAGTGGTGTTCCCCAAGCTCAGTTGGCCTGGTGAGGGTGTCCACTTCCATTGGAATACCCTGCAGGAATATGCTCCATTTACTGCATTTTCCAATGATAAAGCCCAATGTGGTGCCTGTTTGACGTCCAGTTGTGCTTCAGCTAGTAGATACTTTAACATGGTTACACGTACCAAACAATCTCTCAGCATCTCACTAAGGGTAAAACCAAAGTCAGAGGCTTCTGCCAATCATCTCAACCTCGTCAAACATCCCGACACAGTTTCCACTGGTTCTCGCCTTGCCAAGTAAAACCAATCGCATCTTAGAATAACAGGAGGCTTGTGGTCGTAATATTCCTGAACTATATCTGTCAATTCTTGAAAGGTTTTAGTATCTGGTGCCTCAAGGAAATTTAAGTTCCTAATGACAGCAAAAGCTGTGTGTCCACAAGCTGTTAGGAGAATTACTTGTGGCTTTTCTTCTACTTTAATGTCATTTGCCTGGAAAAAATAGCACTTGTTTTTTCCGAGGCAACAAAGTGTGTAGCCGGATGAACCCAGCAGGCCGAGCAGCATCTCAGCAGCACAAAAGCTGACGGTTCAGGCCTAGACCTTTCATCAGAAATGTCAGCTTTTGTGCTCCTGAGACGCTGCTCGGCCTGCTGGGTTCATCCGGCTACACACTTTGTTATCTTGGATTCTCCAACATCTGCAGTTCCCAATATCTCCGATCACTTTTTTTCCACATACTGTGCTCTTCGATGGTCATGTCAAAAGAGTCAACTTCTCAAATAAAGGTACAATGTAAGAAATGCTTACCTTGACTCAAAAGATAACCTTTGCAAGACAGCTTCTTCAGGATCATGTTTTACTCTCATCGTCACTGAAATAACTCCACAGTGGCCTGTTAACAAGTCATCCTTTACTCTTACACTAATGGTCCCTGTCTTTAGTGCTGTCTTTACAGAATCAGCTCTCAGAGTGTCACTATTTCTGATATTCCTGTTTATATCTGTCAGTCAGAGCTCCCTGGCTATCGCGTATCTCAATCATTCTCAGTCTCTATTGAAATAATTACACAGAGGCTGGCATCTTGTCACTGAGTCACCCTTTATTTACGCATGGAGAGTCCTTGACACTGATTCAGCTCCCTCAGAGCCAGCTCTCAGGGTGAACAGAATCTCCGACACTCCAGTCTATATCTGTCAGCCAGGGCTCCCCGATTAGACTGGATTAGCAGCCCCAATCAGGGAACTCCTATTCTACGATGCCCACCTCATGGCTGGTCTCATTACCATCACAATGGACCCAAAGGTTTACCGTGTCAGTTTTTGATCTCTGATATGATGGCAGCCACAATCTGGACAGAAAAAATGCTTTTGTTCTCTCTGCCATAATGGAGGCTGGTCACACATGCTGGTGCCCAAAGAAATGGCTAAACAAACAGCCCAGGGTCTGCACGTGGAGCAGATTGCAGTGCTCATGCCGATGGGAATTGGGATATCAGAATGCCTCAGGTTCATTACCTATATTCCTGAAGCCACTATGCATGCTTGGAGGCATGAAAGGAACATTGCTTCTAATGTCACCTCAAAAATGCAGTTTCTCAAACAGTGTAGTTGACAATGAAATGTTTTTGCCCTTTCATCTCAAGTCACGTCCTTAACCCATAAGTTAAAGAAGTTTAAAACTGAATGACCATATTCCAGGAAGGTGTGGCGCCAATGCATGATGGATAACTGTGCAAATTACCCACATTCCCCTTTAATTAACATCTCTCTTTAATAGGTAACTTTGTAATGAGCTCCTAAGCACCTTTCAATGTAGCTGAAACTTCTTAACAATCTACATTTATTCAAAAACAAATTCTCTTTATCTATCACCTCTGCTCTTGTTGGCCTGCATTGGCTTATAGTTTGGTGGCACCACCATTTTAGAACTTTTACTTAAATCTTTCCATGGCCTCTCACCCTTGTTTATCTCTCTGACCAACTTCTGCCCACAAGCCTCCTGAGGCCTTTGCACTCCAATTCGCTGCTCTTGTGCATCCCAGATTCCCATCACTCTGCCATTACAGGCTGTGCCTTCAGCTGCCTGGGCTCTAAGCCCTGGAACGCCACCTCTCAAGCTCTCCACCATTCTCAAATCCTCGTAGGACCCTTTGTAAAGCTGATCTCATCGATCAACCTTCCGGTTGCCTGTCTTTATGTCTCCTTCCATGCTAAATGTTGTCTGATTCCCATCAATGTGGTGTCTTGAAATATTTTACAATGCTCCATGCTGACGCAGTGGGTTGGTTAGCTCAGCTGGCTGGACAGTTGGTTTGCAATATTTAGTCAATCCCCATGGCTAAGGTCACCATGAAGGACTCCTCCTTAACCTCTCTCCTCAGCTGAGGCATGGTGACCCTCAGGTTAAACCCACCATCAGTCACCTCTCTCTTTCCGGCAAGAGAGCAGTGCTGCGGTCTGGTAAAACTGTGGTGACAATACCTCTTTAGGTTTAAGTTAATTCTCCATTGTATGGGAAACCATCATCATGGGCTATTTTAAAAGGCAAATTGAGAAGAACCATGTATATATCAGGCTAACATATCAGATTTCCAATCTATCTTATTCTGCTTTCTATTATTTTGAAAATTTGATGTTATCAGTGAGCTTGATTTGAAGGGATTTCTGAGCCCGGCAGAATGAAGGTCTTGATTTACAGTGTATAGTTAAAGTAAGTATTGAGATAAATGTCAGTATCTTTGCTGTTATTAATTTAAGCTTCTTGCCATCATTCCTCCATGTCAGTTCTTTAAGTTTATATAATGAATGCCCAATAAAACACCATCAGACCCAAACATAAAATAAACGCTGCTCATATTTATTGCACCAGTTTCACACAATCTCCTTTTTACACCCTTCCTGGGGTCCCTTTCCCCTTCCCCTATCCCAGCAAGTGATATCATCAGAGGCTGGCTTTTCCCTCAGTTTTATTTTTCCACCAGTAGGATGTGAGAAGCACTGGCAAAGCCAGCATTTGTTGCTTATCCCTAATAGCCCTTACACCAGTTTGCGTTTTAAGGGGCCTCTCTGGAAAAGGCACTGCTCCTTTGGGGCGGCACGGTGGCTCAGTGGTTAGCACTGCAGCCTCACAGCGCCAGGGACCCAAGTTCAATTCCAGCCTCGGGCGACTGTCTGTGTGGAGTTTGCACATTTTCCCCATGTCTGTGTGGGTTTTCTCCGGGTGCTCCGTTTTCCTCCCACAGTCCAAAGATGTGCAGGTTAGGTGGATTGCCATGCTAAATTGCCCGTAGTGTTCAGGGGTGTGTGGGTTATAGGGGGATGGATCTAGGTGGGATTCTTCAAGGGGCAGTGTGGACTTGTTGGGCCAAAGGGCCTGTTTCCACATTGTAGGGAATCTAATCTAATCTAATCTATTTCTCATAAATTACCCTACATAAAGTGATGAAATGTTTCTGATTGTTTTATATATATATAAATATATATAATATATATCCCTTCCGGAATTTGGGTTTCAAACGAGTGGTGTATGGGTATTGGTTATTTTTATGAAGGGTTTAAGAATAAATCAGTCAATCTTCCAAAAGCATGACCTAACATTATTGAAACATACAAATATGTCTGTTGACTTGGCAGGGTAGATGTTGCGAAAATATTTCCAAACCTCTTCTCGCATCCATATAACATCTTCCATAGAATCCCTACAGTGTGGAAACAGGCCCTTCAGCCCAACAAGTCTACACTGACCCTCCGAGCATCCCACCCAGACCCATCCCCCAAACCCACCTAATCTACACACCCCTGAACACTATGGACAATTTAACACCCTAACCTGCACATCTTTGGACTGTGGGAGGAAATTGAAGCACCCAGAGGAATCCCACACAGACATGGGGGGAACATGCAAACAGTTGCCTGGGGGAGGTATTGAACCCACACCCCTGGCACTGTGAGGCAACAGTGCTAACCGCTGAACCACTGTGCCACACCAATCTTGGGAGTACATATCCACACTACGGGGTAGGCCTCTTCCCACCCTGGGAAACCGTACAGGGAGAGGCTGTCAGGAGGCGGGAACTGAAGGAACAAGTGCTGCCTACCATGCAATTCCCGGAGATCTGGATCCCAACGTGAGTTATCCCCCAAACAGTCTGACTCCATTGGTAAGTACCCGTCTTGGTAAGAGGCTGAGAAGATCCTTTCAAGCAAACACTGGATACCACCCTGGATCTCACAGATCACGAAGCAGGAAGAGAATGCAATAACGTAGACTCAAACATTCTGGCCTTCATGGTGCAACTGAGCCTGCTGATCACCCAAACGCTTAGTATGCAGTCACTGTGCGCTATGTGTGGTCATTAGTGCAGCATGATTGAAACAAGGACTGATGGGAAGGGAGAGCCAATAGGCAAAGCAATTCCTCAGCCCATTGCAACCCACAAGCTCATTCCATGTAGACACTGTCAGCAATTCCTTGTTTGTCCTTAATTTCCCCTCCTGATTGTAATGATTTTACTGGAAGAAGCAATTCGTGTTGATAATCTTTGGGCGGTCCATGTGTTCAAATCCCATGTTACAGAGAGTATTCATGGGAAACATCTTCACAGTTCATAGGAAAGAGCTGGGATGAGTCACGTGAGTCATGCTTAAAGGTTTGAGACAGACAGGCAATCTCTCCAGACTTGATGATATAAAGGGATATTGTACTTTGCTGTGGGCTTTGAGATATTTCACACTTAAACCTCAGATGGAAATGAACTGTTGGCCTTTCCACTATGTTCGCTGTCATTTCCTTTCTCTCTGGGATGGGTGTTTAATAGAAAAGCTCCCCAAATATTCATTTCTGTGCTTTCACAGCACTTACTTCATTCACACTTACTCCGCAGAGCTGCATATTTCAGGAGTGGTATTCCAAAAGCTGCCCATGCCTGACCTCCCAGTCATCTTCCAGATCATAACCCAGTGCACTGGGTGTGGCAGGGGCTGTTAGAGTAATGCCTCACTTAACACTTGAATTTATTTTTAGTTGGATCACTTAATTAGTTTTATTCTCTCGTCTTCCTTTCATCAAATAAACTTCTGTTTTACTGTTAAGCACAATCTGCCTTCTTGTGTGACTATGGTTCAGAGAATGACTGCTGCATTAATTAAAATAAAAAATATGCTCTATCAGGGATCTGAATTGTCCTGTGGTGCCATCGGCTGAGGGTATTACATGAGCAATTGGCCGAATTTCATTAATATCATTCAGTCTTTTGTATCATCCTGTAATCATAGAATGCCTACAGTGTGGAAGCAGGCCATTCAGCCCTCAGACCCTCCAATGAGCATCCTAGCCAGACCCACCCCATCTTTGTTAACCCACATTCCCCATGGCTAACGCCTCTAACCTGCACATCCCTGGACACTACAGGCAATTTAGCATGGCCAATCTACCTAATCTATATATTGTTGGACTATGGGAGGAAACCAGAGCACTTGGAGGAGAACATGCCAACTCCACACAGACAGTCCCCCAAGGGTGAAATCAAATGTGGGTCCCAGGGGCTGCGAGGCAGCAGTGCTAACCGCTGAGCCACCGTGCCACTCTGTAATCTTGTGCCTTTGTTCATTTGCTTAACAATACTTAACATAATAGGCAAGGGCAGGGTAGATGAGTTCTGGTGAAACATAGAATCGAGATTATTGGCTGTGTTGCAGAGGCTTAATGTCATTAGTCCCTTGATTCTAATGAGCCTTTTTAGCCCTGTGGTGTCACAAAGGAACAAGTTGATCAGTTTATATAAATAAAACCAAGAACTGTAGACGCTGTAAATCTGAAACAAAAACAGAAATTGCTGGAGATACTTCGCAAATCTGGCAATGTTTGTGGAGAGAGAAACGGAGTTAACATTTCGAGTGCAGTGTGCTGAAGAAGGGTCACTGGACCCAAAACGCTGACTCTGCTTTCTGTCCCCACAGATCCTGCCAGACCTGCTGAGTTTCTCTAGCAATTTCTGTATTTGCTAGTAAATTAGATAATTGTGCTCATTTTGCATGAATGATAACAGAAGGTGGCAGATGTGATGCTGAGGCCAGGAGAAGGATAGAGATAGCCAGATGTGATTTGGTGAAGACGAAGAGCATGCCCGAGGCAAGAAAACTAAAGCTTATAAAACGTTTAAGAACTCATGAGATGCTGCCCTCTATCCACTTTCCTGACCATCTCAGAAACCTGAACAATCAGGAAAGGTCTTGGAAGAAAACAGAGGCTTCTGTTGCCAAGATATGCACCAAAAAATACTATACATAGAACATAAGGCAAATGCAGAGGTGCCTGAAATCACCTGAGCAGAAAGGTTCCTTAAAAGGGAAGCACAGGAAATAAAGATTTCAGTATTCCAGCTACTCAATCAGTCCTGGAAAGCTACCTTTGAGGGGACACAATGGAAGGATACAGACTTGCGTGTAGTTGGATATTGGGTGTCACAGAGCAATTACAATAGGTGCCTAAGTCTGGAAACATCACACGCACCAGAGTGTGACATCGTGACAGTGAACAGCTGGGCTACAGGCAGCAACAGGAGGGGTTACAGGCAGCAACAGGAGGGGTTACAGGCAGCAACAGGAGGGGCTACAGACAGAAACAGGGGCAGTTACAAACAGAAACAGGAGCAGGTATTGACAGGAACAGGAGCGGTTACAGAGAGTAGAAGGAGCAACTATAACAGGAGTAGCTACAAACAGCAATAGCAGTCCTTTGAGATTAAGCAGATAACTCAATGAAATAAGAGAAAATCAGGAGAAATATACATTGAATAAACATAGCCAGTGATAGCTTCGATCTTCAGATGGATATGAACTGTTGGCCTTTACACTATGTTCGCTGTCATTTCCTTTCTCTCTGGGATGGATGTTTCATAGAAAAGCTCCCTGAATATTCGTTCCTGCGCTTTCACAGCACTTACTTCATTCACGCTTACACTGCAGAGATGCACATTTCAGGAGTGGTATTCCAAAAGCTGCCCATGCCTGACCTCCCAGTCATCTTCCAGATCATAACCCAGTGCACTGGGTGTGGCAGGGGCTGTTAGAGTAATGCCTCACTAAGCACTTGAACACAAAGTCAATGTGGAGCCTGCAGACATGTTCAAATGGAATGTGCCTGGGGGTTAACCAGGCTTCTGTGACTCAGCCAGCCTGAGCTAGACACAGACAAGCATTTGGGAAGGTGAAAACCATGGGAAACATTTATTTCTTTGCCTGGATCATGCAGACATTTCAGCGCATCCAGACAGCTGACCTGCTAAACTCTCACACGCGTGACATTCACTCTGTCTGGGGTCTCCCTCGAGTTCATATCATTCACTGGACAAGGTGAATAATGCAGTTCTGTCTGCCAGCAGGAATCTAAAAGAACTCCAGCTCTCTACTGCCTAATTGTCTAAAATAAATAGCTCTGCATTTGACATCCATGCGTATTTGGCACTTCTGAGTCAGCAGGTTGTGAGGTCAAGATACACTCTGGAGAGCACAGTGCAAAATCCAGGCTTGCACTCCGGCCCTGTACGCTCAGGGAGTGCTGCATTGTCCGAGATACCACTTTTCAGAAGCGACTGTGACCCAGATATACCAATGGCTCAAGTGTTTGGGGATCGTACAGTTGACAGTTGGCTCTACGTGGAGTAATGAGGAAATTGAAATTTCCAATCGCAAGTCCCCTCCAAAAAAAATCCCTTAAAGGAGGAATTTTCAGAGGTTCTGGCCCATTGAAACTTGGTATTTACCTGCGAAAAGCTAAAGGATTAAAAATCTGCTCTAACTCCTGGGTAGCTATGATTTCCTTCCCTGTCCCTCGGATTTACCATTGACCCACACCCCCACCCTCCATACGCTTTTCCCACAATCCCTGGCAACCTCCCAATCTCTGATACCTGACCCGACCCTACCCCTGCCAGATACCCAGACTTGACCCGTCAACGTTCTGCCCAATGCTAGTCATTCTGACAGTACCCACCCCCCCACCTCAATCGGACCCAACACCACTCACCTCTGAGCAGACCCAGCCTGAGCCAACATGTGCCTCCCCTCCCCTGCCCTCCTCTCCCCTGTAGGGTTTCCAACCCTGATTGGAATACCTGAGCCATTCAGACAAGGCCTTAGACAACTCCATCAGATGGGTGTGAAAGTTCCTCTGTGGTGCTATTTCAAACAAGACAGGCAGATTCACTCCTTTGCCTTGGCCACTATCCACTGCTCAACCAACGTGGCTAAAAGTAAATGAATTATTCGTGAATAAAGGAATGAGAAGGTATTGGCTTACAGTAACACAAACAGAAACTGGTGGAGAAACTTTCGGCAGGCCCGGCGCCATCTGTGGAGAGAGAAGCAGAGATAACACTTCACATTCAGGGACCCTTTCTCAGGATTATCGTCTTGAAGCCCATAACATGTAGGAGTTGGCCGTTCGCCCCATCAAACCCACACTGAGATTCGATAAGAGTACCTGATAAATCCTCAGCTTCGCTTCGCTGCCTTTTCCCTGGGGCCCATTCCTGACTGAAAATCTGTATCCCAGCTTTCAATGTACTCAATGACCCATCCTTGATTGCCCTCCGTGCTAAAGAATTCAGGTACAGTTACAGTGTTTGAAAAACATTTGGGCAACTACATGAATGGGAAAGATTTGGAGGGATATGGGCCAAATGCAGGCGGATGGGACTGGTTTAGTTTGGGGGCATGGTCGGAATGGATGAGTTGGACCAAAATGTCTGTTTCTGTGCTGAATGGCTCGTAACTAGGAAAAGATGCATTGCATGCTGAAGATGGGAGTTTGACATTGAGGGTTAAAAAAGTGAGGGGATAGGTGGCGATGGAGCTAAGATGGAGGAAAAAAGAAGTTACATAAACAAAAGGATGGATAATGGCGTGTCAGAGAAAGGGAAAAGTGGACTATAAGTGGGTAAAAATGGATTGGCATTAGTTGGCATTAGTTTAAAATGATGTACAAATGAAAGAATGATGAAGTGAGAAATACCATGGTCACAGAGCAAGTATTTAGGGTCTGGAATGTGCTGCCTGGAAATATGGTGGAGGCAGCTCAATATACAATAAGACCATAAGATTCAGAAGCAGACTCAGGCCATTCAGCCCATTAAGGATCTCCACCATTCAATCATGGCTGATGTTTCTCAACTTCATTCTCCTGCCTTCTCCCCAATAACCCTTGATCACCTTACCAATTAAGTACCTATCTATCTCTGGCTTAAATACACTCAATAACTTGTCATCAACAGACTTCTGCAGCAAAGATATTCCACAGATTCACCACCTTCTGGCTGAAGAAATTCCTCCTCACCTCAGTTTGAAAGGGTCATCCCCTCACTCCGAGGCTGTACCCTCAAGTCCTAGTCTCTCCCATGAGGAGAAACACTTTCTCCACATCCGCTCTATTCAGGCCTCTCAAAACATTGAGGCAACTATGTGGCCTTTGGTTAGCGATTTGGACAGAAACAAAGTGCAGGTGTATGGGGGAAAGGTAAGAGATTGGACCTGAGGAGTAGAACTAGTGAAGGCACAATGGGCTAAATGGCCTCCTTCTGCTCTGTAACAACTCTGTGATTGTCACAATGCTGATTGTGGGAATGTGCTTGTGAACAAATGGACTCCTGGCTCTCCAACACAACGATGGTGGCAGCAACTCCAGAGCACCTCTCTGAATGTGAAGTGAAAACAGAAATTGCCAGAGAAACTCAGCAGGTCTGGCATTATCTGTGGAGAGAGAAAGCAGAGGTAACATTTCAGGTCCAATGACACTGCTATTTCAGAGTTAACAAAGTGTGAAGCTTGATGAACACAGCAGGCCAAGCAGCATGTTAGGAGCACAGAAGCTGATGTTTCGGGCCTAGGCCCTTCATCAGATGATGAAGGGTCTAGGCCCAAAATGTCAGCTTCTGTGCTCCTGAGATGCTGCTTGGCCTGCTGTGTTCATCCAGCTGTACACTTTGTTAACTCGGATTTTCCATCATCTGCAGTTCCCATTAACACTGCTATACAACTTCGTTCTGAAGAAGAGTCACTGAATTTGAAACATCAACTCTGTTTCTCTCCCTACAGCTACTGCTGGACCTGCTGAACTTCTCCAGCAATTGAGAGCCATAGAGATGTACAGCACTGAAACAGACTCTTAGGCTGAATTTGTCCATGCCGACCAGGTATCCTAGATTAATCCAGTGCCATTTGTCAGCATTTGGCCCATTTCGCTCTAAACTCTTCCTATTCATGTACCCATCCAGATGCCTTTTAAATGTTGTAATTGTACCAGCCTCCTCCACTTCCTCTGGCAGCTCATTCCTTACATGCATCACCCTCTGTGTGAAAAAGTTGCCCCTTGGGGCCCTTTTAAATCTTTTCCCTCTCACCTTAAACCTATGCCCCTGTAGTTTTGGACTTCCCCCACCCTGGGAAAAAGACCTTGGCTATTCATCCTATCAATGCCCCTCATGATTTTATAAATATTAATAAGGTCACCCCTCAGCCTCTGATGCTCCAGGGAAAATAGCCCCAGCCTATTCAACCTCTCCCTGTAGCTCAAACCCTCCAACCCTGACAACATCCTAGTAAATCTTTTCTGAACCCTTTCAAGTTTCACAACATCTTCCCTACTGCTTCTGTTTTTGCTGCAACACCCGCAGTTCTTTTTAATTATAGTGTGCCCTGGAGTTGCGTCTGCGTTATACAAATGCAGGTTTTGTCTCTGAACTGGCAGGGGGTGAGATATGAGCACGGTTGGGGGTGGAAGGCAGGCATGGAGCATATAGATTGGCGTGGACTGCTTCTGTCAAATGGTCCATCTTTGTGCTGTGGACACTTTGCAATTGGAAGTTGTTTCTGAAACATACCGTGTGAGAAAGGTTAGTGAGTCGGGGAGGCAAAACAGAAGAGAAAGTTTTGTGAAGGAGTGATTTAATAACAAAAAGGATAATGGTGCTAGGACAAAGTTGTGGGTGTGAGGCAGAGGTGGGTGCCTCTATTGGGACAGTACAGGAAACACAAATAGTTATGAAACATCCCAGAGTGAATTGGCTTTCCATTTGTTTGAGCTACAGGGAGAGGCTGAATATGCTGGGACTATTTTCCCTGGAGCATCGAAGGCTGAGGGATGACCTTACAGAGGTTTATAACATCATGAGGGGCATGGATAGGATAAATAAACAAGGTATTTTCCCCAGGGTGGGGGAATCCAAAACTAGAGGGCATAGGTTTAAGGTGAGAGGAGGGAGATTTAAAAGTGACCTAAGGGGCAACTTTTTCACACAGAGGGTCGTGTATGTATAGAATGAGCTGCCAGAGGAAGTGGTGGAGGCCGGTACAGTCATAACATTTAAAAGGCATCTCGATGTATATGGATAGGAAGGGTTTAGAGGGACATGGGCCACATGCTGGCGAATGGGACTAGATTAATTTAGGAAGCCTGGTCGGCATGGATGAGTTGGACTGAAGGGTCTGTTTCCGTACTCTATGACTATGACTTTATTCAGAACATTAGGCATTTCAGTGGAAAATACTTTTCCAGTCAGTAAATTAAATAGGTAAAGGAAAGGTTATTTTGTTGATGAATGAAACACTCTGACTTCTTTCTAATAAGTTAGGCTCTGCTGCTGCTTTTTCTCTTTTTGCAAGCAACCACTTTGTGGATTTTTGCAGCTGGTTTTATGTGCAGCTGATGGCTTTTCCTCAACTGTCACTCCAACACATGGCTCTCCATCCCACCCCACCAACTTGTGCCTTCTCTACTGTTCGTCGCTCTTTCCTTTTTCCGTAAGGTCTCTCTGCCTGTCAGTCTGGGCGTCTCGCTGTTCATAAGCACCTTTGTATTTTGGTTGCCTTCCCTGGTGTCATTCATGTTTCCTTTCTGTCATGGATGGGAAATGTTTACGCAGCTGGGCACCATTCAATCCGTGATTGGCAAACTCGAGACTCAGTAATATCTTTGAACAGGAAGAGAAAAGCCCCTTTTCTCTCTGAGATGCAGGAAAATATAAATAATTGTTAAATGGTTGCCCATGTGAAATGGCTAAGTGCAGAAGAAGACCACTTGACCCAACTTAGCTTTATTCCAACTCCCCTGCTCTTTACATACAGTCCTGTATTTTACTTCCCCTTTCAGTTATTTACCTAATTTCCTATACAATTTTTTCTTTTCAAATCAAATCCACTCACACCAATCTTCAGGCATTCTAGAACACAATAGCTCACTGTGCTAAAAAATATAATGTTTCCCTGCCTCCCCACGGGCTTTTTAATGAACAGTTGCATCTGCATCCTCTGCTTAATGCCTACCCTGTTGCCAATGGCCTCATCTTGCTCCCCCCGACCAGAGGTTTAAATGTGGCCATTAAATCTGCCCATGTACCTCCCTCTTTCAGCTTCGATAAGAGCACTGTCCCTCTGATATTTTCTTTGCTTTCCCATTTCCATTCAATAAATGTTCTTGTACTGCCTCATGTGAGACAAAGGCAAATGAAGATCGTTCCTGGATTCCAACTTCAGACTAGGCCAAATTGAATCATTTCAGCTGCATCAGGCTACAGAGAGGAGAGAGATTCATAACTGTTATCCATCTACAAGCTGTCTGGGGAAAAAACCAATTATGATGTCCTTTAGAATGTAAGAGCTTGTCAATGAATAGAGAACATAGAACTGTACAGCACAGGGACAGGCCCTTCAGCCCACAATGTTGTGCAGAACATGATGCCAAATTAAACTAATCCCCTCTGCCAGCCCTTGGTCCATATCCCATTTTTCCTTGCATTTTCATGTGCTTATCTGTAAGAATATTAAATGCCCCTGCTGTATCTGCCTCCACCACCACCCGTGGCAGCTCATTCTAGGCTCCTACCACTCTTTGTGTAAAATCCTTGCTCCTCACACCTCCTTTGAATTTACGTCCTCTCAACTTAAACCCATGCCCACTTAGACATTCCAACTCTGGGAAGAAAGATTGAGAGTTTCAACCCTATCTATGCCTCCCATAATTTTATAGGCTTCTATCAAGTCTCCCCTCAGCCTCTGCCGCTCCAGAGAAAACAACCTGAGTTTTACCAGCCTCTTCTTATAGCTCAAACCCTCTAATCCAGGCAGCATCCTGGTAAACCTCTTCTGCACCGTCTCCAAAATCCCCACATCCTTCCCGTAGTGTGGCAACCAGAACTATCGTGCAATATTCTAAGTGCGGCCTGATCAAAATCTTATAAAGCTGCAACATGGCATCCTGACTCTTGTACTCAATTTCCCGAAGAACGCTTTAATGCAAGAGTGCCTGTTTGACGAGAGCAGAGGTTCTAATGGCCAACAAGTATCTTGTGAAACCACTTTCTGTTGTGTAAGGAGTCAAAGCAAATCCACGGCCCCCGCTCACTTCGTCAAGTTCCCGCAGTGAAAAAACATTTCTTTTATTTGCTCACAGTATCACTGTCTAGGCCAGCATTTGTTGTCCACCGCTAATTGCTCAGACAGCATTTGAGAGACAACCACATTGCTTTGGATCTCGGAGTCACATTTCGGTCAGACCAGGTAGGGATAGCAGATTTCTCTCCTGAAGGGAAACTGGAGACCCAGGTGGGTTTTTGTGACAACTGGCAGTGGTTCAGTGGTCATAATTACATTAGCTCTAAATTCCAGATTATTTTGTTGAATTCAAAATCCTGCTGTAGCAGGATTCAAGTCCATGCCCCAGAACATTTAGCCTGGGTTTACTAGTCTGGTGACATTACCACTGAGCCACTGCCTCTCCCAGGTAGATTTGCTGCCACCATTCTTCTTTCAAGTTGGGATCCAAAGAGCTGACAGATCTGGTCTTCCAGAGGTGAATCACTTGGTGATCTTGTGGAAAGTGTCTCTTGCCTTAAACAGGAAGTAGTTTGCGGAACGACGGCAATCGTATACTTTTGGTATGATAGACATTGTTACTCAGACTCTGAGGGGATCTCAGAAATCACCTTTGAGATCCAAAGCTGTTCTTCCACCTAGATCTGCACGGCACCGTCAGACTGGGTGATGCACGCTTCAGCATTAACCCCATTAGACCCTAAAACTTTTAAACAACTCTACCTAGCGAAGTAACAAATCTTCCATCTGCACAGTTCCAACAGATGTAAACAATCCCAACCATCTTGAAAGGAAGGAGATGTGCTAAGCCACACTGTTATGGATGAGCGCTTAGCTGAGCAATCCTAAGGTATTTCTGTCTCTGTGCATCGAAAAATCCTTCACTGCTTATCAACAGCTTTATGAATTCTTGAGGATGCGATGAGATGTCATCTAAGGACTATTTTTCTTTTGTGTTTTGTGTTTCTTCAAAATCTGTGCAATGTTTGTTCCTCAAAGAGAAGGGGAGATTGACCAGAAGACTTTCAGTACAAACAAGCAGGAAAAAATTGTTGAGCCCACACCACCCAAAATCAAAACTGATCATCTCCCAGACCTTGGGGTGCAAGTTCCTAGTTCCTTGAAAGTGGAATTACAGATAGACAGGATGGTGAAGAAGGCGTTTGGTACACTTGTCTTTATTGGTCAGTGCCTTGAGTACAGGAGTTGGGAGGTCATGTTGTGGCTGTACAGGACATTGGTCAGGCCACTTTTGGAATACTGCGTTCAATTCTGGTCTCCCTGCTATAGGAATGATGTTGTGAAAGTTGAAAGGGTTCAGAAAAGATTTACAAGGATGTTGCCAGGGTTCGAGGGTTTGAGCTACAGGGAGAGGCTGAATAGGCTGGGGCTGTTTACCCTTAAGTGTCGGAGGCTGAGGGGTGACCTTACAGAGGTTTAAAAAATCATGAAGGGCACGAGTCAGGTAAATAACTAAATTATTTTCCACGTGGTAGGGAAGTCCAAAACTAGAGGGCATTGGTTTAAGATGAGAGCGGAAAAATATAAAAGGGACCTAAGGGATAACTTTTTCACACAGAGAGTGGCGCGTGTATGGAATGAGCCCGGCAACATCAGTGGAGAAAGAAACAAAGAAAACCTTCCAAAGACTTCCCCCTGGGAATCATTCCACCCTCTATCACCTTTTGTGGTAAATGTTTCTCCCAAGTTCCTACCTGACCCAAAAGTAATAGCTCACCGGCTTCCATTCTCTTTGTAAACTTGCAAACTTCAGATGTCTTCCCTCTTGCAAAGAAACCACGGCCAAAGTTTGAAGGAAACACCAAGTATCTTGAGATTCGGAAGAATGATAATTCTTGCCATTTAGAGATGGGTGCATTGTCACAGAACTTGGTCCCGGTAAGTTTTTTTCACCATGAAAGGGGACTTTGTATTCGCAGCAACAGCGCCCACACAAAAGCACATGACCTTTAGTGTTCCCATCACTCAGGGCTGAGCTTTCTCATTCACACACGGGATGTGGGCGGTGCTGGCTGGGTCAGCATTTCTTGCCTGTCCCCAGCTGCCCTTCAGAAGGTGGTGGTGAGCTGCCTTCTCAAACCGCTGCAGACCATGAGCTGCAGGTAGACCCGCTGGGGAGGGAGTTCCAGGATTTTGAGAATCTTTGCATCGATTACAGGCTGAGGAGTGAAGCTTAAACACAGAACCTTCGGACTGAGGGATATGATCCGTAGAGACACAGTTGCATTTCTCGCTACATTTAACAAAAAGGCTATAAATGGCAAAATTTTTACATCTTTTTGAAAAATAGGTTTTAATTAAGTGGGTGTTTCCTGTTGCTAATTGCTTACACTTAAAAACTGAAGAACTTCAAATTTCTAAATATGTTATATCTGGGAAACAGAAAGTAATGGCTGGCTGTGGTTGGAATCTGATTGAAGTTTAATTTTTCGGAACACTCCCTCTGGTCTGAGGTCTAAACTTTCCAAATAAGCTTCTGATGTCCTACTCAGATCAGAACTCTAGCATGTCATCTGGTTTTATTTCAAATCAGCTTCTGATCGAGAGTGATAATGAATGGATTGGGCGTTGGCTAGATTTGATAAAAAGGGCACTGAGAGTCATACAGGCACACAGCATGGAAACAGACCCTTCGGTCCAACATTCTGTACTGACCATGTTCCTAAACTAATTTAGGCTCACCTGCCTGCACTTGGCCCATGTCCCTCCGAGCCTTTCCTATTCATAAGCTTACCCAAATATCTTTTAAATGCTGTAACTTTACCTGCATCCACCACTTTCCCTGGAAGTTCATTCCACTCACGGACCACTCTCTGTGTAAAAAAGTTGCCCCTCATGTCCTTTTTAAATCTTTCCCCCTCACCTTAAAAAGTGTCCCCTGGTTTTGGAACCCCCCCCCCCCCCCCCCACCCTAGGGTCATTCAGTTACTTATGGTACCCTGCTCGGCCCAAGACACTTGAAAATCCATATCTCCTTTCCATTTGGTTTATTAGCTCTTGAGTGGCACGGTGGCTCAATGGTTAACACTGCCACCTGACAGCGCCAGGGACCTGGGTTCTATTCTTGGGAGACTGTCTGTGTGGAATTTGCACGTTCTTTGCAGGGGTTTCCTCTGGGCACTCTGGTTTCCTCCTGATGTGCAAGGATGGGAACTGACGGTGCTAAATTGCCTTGTAGTGCGTAGACTGGTTGGAAGCACTGTGGGAAATGCTGGCTTATGGGGATAGGGGTGAGATGCTTTACAGAGGATCACTGCTGACTTGATGGGCTGAATGGCTTCTTCCCACACTGTAGGGATTCTAAGTTTCTACCTTGACATGCCCCCTGGAGATTTTGTCACATGATCTCAATCCATCATGCTCCTGCATGATGCTCAATCATGCTCAATTCATGCTCCTGTCCAGTGTGTCCTTTGTCACATGAGAGCTGCATTCTGCACCAACTGGAAAGCAAACAGACTAAATTATTTGGATGACCCTCATGAGACAAGCTGTCTTTTGTTTCTTTAAACCCGTAACAACCACAAAAACCTACGCTTAAGCAATAAGTCACTCAAGCCTCTTCACAGTAGAAAGATAAACAATATTTGACAATGAGCCATATTAGCAGACATGAGGTTGGATGGTGAAATGCTGAGTCAAAGAGATACATTTTACGAAGAATCTTAAAGGAGTTGGGCCAGAAAGCTTAGTCAAAGAATCAGATTTTTAGGTTTGTGTGAGGGAAGAGGAGAAGGGTTTAGAGAGGGAATTTCTAAACTTAGAGTCTAGGTAACTGAGGGTAAGGTTAGCAATGCTGGGACAAAATTGGGGATGCACAGGAGTCCAGAATTAAAGCTCAGAGATCTTGTTGGACTGATAGGAGACATCAGTTTCCTTTCGGTGAGCATAAGAACTAGGAGCAGGAGGAGGCCATTCAGCCCTTTGAGACTGCTCTGCCATTCATCATTGTTGAATCCCTACAGTGTGGGAGCAGGCCCTTCAGCCCAACAAGCCCACACCGACCCTCAGAACATCCCACCCAGTCCTATAATGCACTGAATCTACACATCCCTGAACACTATGGGTAATTTAGCATGGCCAATCCAACCAGCCTGCATATCTTTGGGCTATGGGAGGAAACCAGAGCACCCAGAGGAAACCCACGCAGGCACGGGGAGAATGTGCAAACTCCGTACAGACAGTTGCCCGAGGGTGGACTCAAACATGCTGTGAGGCAGCATGCTAACCGCTGAGCACTATACCACCCAAGTTCATGACTAATACCATCAAAATCGGCCTACCTCCAATTTAGAACTTTAACCTTTAGATCCGGTCTATCCTGATCATGGCTGATCTCATCGCTTTCCTGTATGCCCTTCAGCCCATTACAAACTGAAAATCTGTCTACGTCGTCTGTAAACTTATTCAGTGTCCCAGCATCCACTGTAATCCCGGGCAGTGAATTCCACAGATTCACCACTTTGCGAGATGTCATCTCCCCTCATCTGTGTTGAAAGCAGAGTTAGTTTGAAGGGTCAATGATGAGGGGGGACATCATTTTAAGGTGAAAAGGTAAGAAATTTAGAGGGGATTGAAGATTTTTCATCCAGACGGTGGTGGAAGTCAGGAATGCACTGCTTGGGAGAGCAGGAAATCTCATAAACTTCATGGATGAGTACTTGGAATGCCATAACATTCAAGGCGATGGGCCAAATGCTGGTAAGTGGGATTAGTGTAGATCGATGGGCTGAAGGGCCTCTTCTAAACTTGTGTTGCAATGTGTGGCTCAGTGGTTAGCACTGCTGCCTCATGCCGTAACATGCCCTGGTTCAATCCCACCCTCGGTCTGTGTGGAGTTTGCATGTTCTCCCATGTCTGCGTGGGTTTCCTCCCACAGTCCGAAGATGAGCAGGTTAGGTGGATTGGCCATGCTAAATTGCCCCATAGCGTTCAGGGAGGTGTAGCTTTAGGTGGGTTATAGGGGGATGGGTCTGGGTGGGATGCTCTGAGGGTCAGTGTGGACCTGTTGGGCCAAGGGGCCTGTTTCCACACTGTAGGGATTCTATAATACATTTAAACATGGGCCCTCGCTCATGTTCTGTATGACCCCTGTTCTTGCTGAGTTACACTGTCTCTGGGTGCAGCAACATTCTGCCTTTAAAATCCTTGTCTTTGTTTTAAAATCTCTCCTTGCCCTGCCTCTTCCTTATCTGTGCAATCTCCTTCAGCGTCCAAACCTTTTTGAGTTGGCTGTGCTCTTGCGATTCTGATCTTTTTGTGCCAAATTCTAGACTTCTACACATCTTTAGTTTTAATCAGGCCAACATTTCCGACTGGCCAGAGTCCAGTCTCTGGGATTTGCTGTTTACACCTCTCTTGTCTCCACCCACTGCTTCTTCCCTCACACATTCCTTAAAATCTAATTCTTTGACTAAACTTTTTGGCCCAACTGCAGTCCTAACATCTTCCGTATGTTGTTCAGTGTCACGTTCACTGGATAAAACTAAGGTAGCTGTAGTCTCACTCTCACGTTAGAGATAGATGTGTGGTGGTGAGTTTAGTCACACCTCAGACAAGGTGAGAGGGTGGGAAGATGGATTTCCATGATAGCTTCAGGCTGTGTGGGAATCAAACCTGTACTGCTGGCATCAGTCTGTGTTGCAAACTGGTCGTTCAAACTAACTGGCTCTCACAAAGTTGCTGGTAAAGCTCAGCAGGTCCGGCAGCAGCTGCGAAGGAAAAAAACAGAGGTAACGTTTCGGGTCCGGTGACTGAGGAAGGCTCACTGGATATGAAACGGACCCGCTGAGCTTTTCCAGCAACTTCTGTTTTTGCTCCTGATTTACAGCATCCGCAGTTCTTTTGGTTTTTAACTGGCTCTCACATTGGCTAACCCTCCTCTGAAGTACCTCAGGATGTCTTGTGATACAGGTGTCATAGAAATGTACACAAATTCTAGTGAAAGCAAGATTAGATTAGATTAGATTCCCTACAGTGTGGAAACAGGTCCTTCGGCCCAACAATTCCACACTGCCCTGTGGGACATCCCACCCAAACCCATCCCCCTAAACATTACGGACAATTTAGCATGGCCAATCCACCTAACCCTGTACATCTTTGGACTGTGGGAGGAAACCGGAGCACCCAGAGGAAATCCGCACAGACACAGGAAGAGTGTACAAACTCCACACAGACAGTCGCCTGAGGTTGGAATTGAGCCCGGTCCCTGGTGCTGTGAGGCTGCAGTGCTAACCACTGAGCCACCGTGCCGCCCTCAGTAAATCTGAGATAGATACATTTTTGATAAGCTAAAATATTAAGGGACTGTAAAAGTTCGGAGGGATATGGGCCAGGAGCAGGCAGATGAGGCCGGTTTAGTTTGGTATTATGTTCAGCATGGGCTGGTTGGATCGAAGGGTCTGTTTCTACACTGTATGACTCTATATGGGCCAAAAGCAGGTATAGGGAGTCAGGTCATTCTGGCAGAATAGGTTTGAGGAGTTGAATGGTCTACTCCTATTTCTATGTTCCAATGCATAGGCAGACATTGTAAATTAAATTGAGTTGCCACAGAAGTAAGGAGCAACCTCACAAAAGTAACAACAATAGTCCATCAGTTCCAGTTTGGATATTTGCGTGTTCAAGGCAGCTGTGTGTGGGTGAAGCATAGGCTAGCTAGTCAGCGAAAGAAAGAACTGCACTGTCAAAATGACTGTAGATTACATAATCCTTCATAATTAATTGCAAGTGTGGCAGGGATAACTGGTATGTGGAGGGTGTGGTTAGAGCAATTTTTTGGTGTAAATTTGTAATTGGGGAATACTGGGCTCGGAATTACACACTCAGTCTGATTTCAGTAAGAAACATTTTGTAATGGGAACTCATTATGAATGACTTGGGGGATAGGAATTTTATCCCTTGTGGTTATGTGAGTGTGTAGGATGAAGGATTTCATTAGCCAGAGAACTCAAACTGCTGCAATCAATGAGCAACAATAACTTAGATTGATATGGCAGCCTGACTGCAGTCAAACATTCCAGCCCACTTCACAGAAACATTACCAAACAATATTTGAAACAAAAAGGACGGAGGGATATGGGCCAAATGCAGGCAAGTGGGACTAGTTTTGTTTGGGAAACTTGGTTAGCATGGAAGAGTTGGGCTGAACGCTCTGTTTCTGTGCTGTATGACTGTAGTAAAACAGAGGACCAAGGCTTGACTCCGAAGGATTGTTTAAAATGAGGCCAGGGTTTAAGAAGGGAATTCCAGGACTAAATGAAGGATGGGAACAAACAAATTTACAGCACTGTAGGAGGATATTTAGTCTAAGGTGTCTGCACGAGTTCAAGAAGAGACAGCTGTCCAATTTAAAAAACGACTTAGCTTTAGAATTAGAATTGGCGTTATTGTCACATGCACTCAAATAAGTACAAAGTAAAGTTTATAAGTTGCCATGTAGGGTGTCATCATGGGTGCAAAGGTACAGCTTCTTCAGTGACAAGCTTAGAAAATTGAGAAATAAAAAAGTCCAGCATTGTAGATCAATGGTCTTCATCAGCCGATCTAAGACTAGCTTCTTCCCAGCTCCTATCAGACTTAAAAACGGACCTCTCCTATATTGGAGTTGGGCAAGTCAGAAATCACACTATACCAGATTGCAGTCCAAAAGCTTTATTTGAAATCATAAGCTTTTAGAGCCCTGCTTCTTCGTCAGGCTCAAAAGCTTGTGATTTCAAACGAACCTGTTGGACTATCACCTGGTGTCATGTGACTTTCTTCTCCCCAGTCCAACACCAGCACCTCCACATCATATCATAGAACCCCTACAGTGTGGAATCAGGCCCTTCAGCCCAACAAGTCCACACTGAACCTCAGAGCATCCCACCCAGATCCAACCCCTATGACCCACCTAATATACGCCCTCTATCTCCCTGAACACAACAGGGTAATTTCCCACGGCCAATCCAACCTAACCTGCACATCTTTGGACTGTGAGAGAAAACTGGAGCACTCGGGGGAAACCCACGCAGACACGGGGAGAATGTGCAAACTCCACACAGACAGTCGCCCGAGGCTGGAATCGAACCCGGGTCCCTGGCGCTGTGAGGCTGCAGTGCTAACCATATCAGAGTTAATCTTCCTCTTCTGCACCTTCTCTGTAGCTGTAACACTGCATTCTGTTCCATTGCCCTGAAGTACTCATGTAAGGTATGAGTTGCGTGGATAGCACGCAAAACAATACTTTTCCACTGTATCCGTGACCATAATAAATCATATCAAAATGCCACTCTCCCGTTGTTGAACTGTAGCCTGTAGCTACCTGCAACTCAATCTATTTGGATGAGTGTATGAATAGGAAGGGTTTAGAAGGATATAGGCCAAATGATGGCAAATGACACTACATTAATTTAGAATACCTGGTCAGCATGGACGAGATGGACCGAAGGGCCTGTTTCCGTGCTGTACATCTTTGTGACTCTAAGTGCATACTTTTTAGTGCACTGACTCACCAAGAGCAAACCATCTAATTGCATCGATGCAGCCCTCGGTGTAACATGTATTTCGACAGGAAAAAAGAGTCAAATCCGCTCAAGTGTAGTGAAGGATTTTCCTCAAATATCTCTCAACCTGGGAACAATTCGTTCAGCGCGTTGCCGACAAACTGCCTTCCTAGTTCGGAACGCAACGAGTCGTTGTAGTTTGTATTGGGGCAGTCGTGGTTAAAGAAAAACAAAAAAAAGAAATCGTTTAATGAATGAATAGGCCGCCTCCTTGAGAGCCAAGTTGCACAGAGAGAAAACTTCGAATGACTTTTCCCTCTGCGAATTCTCCTTCTCCTAATTCGCTGTTCTCTCTCTGTCTCTCCCTGTGCCCTGTGGAGAAGGCACGGACAAAACACTGCGGCCAATTGGAAGTTGTTGGACTAAACCTGGGGCCAATCTCATTTGCTGGAAAGAGTGCAGTTTCGGATGATTTGCTGTGCCAGCTATGATTTGCTGAGGGGTTTTTTTTTCGTTTTTTTCTCTCTCTCTCTTCGGTGTCAGTGTCAATGTATTCGAAAGAATTCCATTTCTCTCCTTGCACATCGTCACAAGTAAAAAGGAGGGTGGGGGAGGAGGAGAAATCGAGTGGAACTTCCTCGGACGTTTTAAAAAAAAGTCTCATCTCTTCCACCAACACCTCCCCCCCCCCCAACCTCCCCGCTATTTTTGTTTCTTTAAAAAAAATGTCGAGTGAAGAAGTCATGCAATCAGTGCCCGCAGAGAACGAGAGAGAGGGAGCAGCTTTCTGAATCACGGACAGTTAGTTTCACTGGGTTCTCCGGAGCACAGCACCCATACAAGCTGTGAGAGGACTTGGAAACTTCAAAGCACACACATACACACACTGGCTACAGCAGTGGGGGGAAGGAGGAGGTGAGCAATTAGGAAAGAGAGAGAAAAAAAACAAAAAAAATCCATGTCATTTGGAGATGGGGCAACAGGACATCAGAAAGTGGCAGCTGGGAGCCCAAGTGATTTTATTCGTGGCAACGCTGACCATTGTCAAAACAGGTAAGTGGAGATCTTAAAATGCACTGTCTCAGCTCCTCCAGCAACACACTTTCCTCGTGCACTGGTTTTGTGATTGTTTATTTTTAAAATGTACTTTTGGTTTCTAGAACAGACCTCATGGTGAAAGCATTATTACTAGAAATAAGGTGGTTATGACTGTTGCATACAGTGAAAGGGGTAGGATTTCTCTATTCTCACGTTCACCCCCCCCATCTTTTTAATTTCTATTTTTCTCTCCCCCCCCCCTCAGTGTTCCACTCTCGGGATTTAAACAAAAAGACTGCAACAGTTCTGCTTCCCGAAAGACTTAGATGCCTGAAGAAGTTTTACCAAAACAGTGCAGCCCCTCATGTTTTGCTGTGCACTCTCTGACCGCCAGTAACTGCAGGGATAGTGCTGTTTCAATCAACGTCCCAATGAGAAGTGACAGTTAACTGGATTTTTTTTTCTCTCTCTGGAGGCTTGATCTATAGTCCTGTCGCGGGGAGGTAGCAACATAGGCGTTGTATTTTACATTGTCATTAACAGCATCATTTGTCAAGCTCTGTCTCTCTGCTCTGCTCTAACATCTTCCTTGATTTCAACTCCTCTCAGCCCTGCATCTGAACGTGAACTGTACAGTTAACATTTCAGCGTGACGAGGGCTGCAAAGTGCTTCTCTATGGATGCAGCTATTTACTCTTAAATGGGCAATTTGTTCTTTAAGAGGTAATGGCACAGTTTAAAATAAACCCCACGTTATGCAAAAGTTTGGCCAAAGCTTATGCCAGTGGTTACTGATTTAGAGGTGTTTAGCCTAGGCTTGGATGGTAATGCTGAGACCCAGTGGCGAATCACTGTGGTGGGCCCCACCTGTTGACCTCATTCCGAATTGGAGCTGGAAAAATGGGAAGCTCTTCTTGTACAGTTGCAGATGGGGCTTGGCAGGGTGTCAGTTGTTTCTGTGGGTTTTGTAACTGCAGGAAGACTGAGCTAATGGGATTTCCCTTTCGAGAGTCCGGTGCTTTGTTCCTCAGAGCCTGCTGGACTGATCTAGACTCGCTGCCACCTGCAGTACCTCTTAGCAAAGGGAGCCAAGAGAAAGAAAATGATGCGGGGATGGGTTTGAGGAGCAGTGCTGGAGGTAGCACATTTTGCTTTGGATAGCTAACATCTCGGCCGGTGTCTGATTCAAATGTTGGATCAAACTTAAAGAGACTGAATGAGTTGTTGCGTTTTGCCTTGATCTTTCGGTTTGAGGTGTGCAGCCCAGGCTCATGTTGCAAAACGAGCGAGGGGCTTTCTGGAATCCTGTGTATGACTCAGGCAGGTTGGGGCTGAATGATCTGTTATGTCGTGGTTGCAGGCGATAGATATAGTGCCCTTATGCTAAAAGCTGCACGTTTGTCATTAGCCTACGCTGCGTGAAAGACATTGTTACAGGGGTGAACATCGCAGAGTGTTGGTCTGTACGTGGTCTAGATGTGTTGCTAGGGGTTCGCAGAGTGCACTTTGGCAGAATTGTAGCTTGGCGTGGAACATCAGCCTCTTCTTCTAAATTAAAACAAATCTGGCTTTTTCTTTTCCGGCAGCAGTTTTCCCACTGAACATCCCTGCAGAGGTCCAGGGAAGGGTTTCTGCTTCGACGGCCTCCCACACAGTTTCCACTGGAATGCGGTGAGGTCACATAAGCTGTCATGGTCATTGTCCCTCTTGGTTAGCAGCCGAGCGATGTCGGAGCTGTCCGCTGTGCGAGGGACTTGGAACCTGGGCTGTCCCGTTACTATTTTATCCAAATCCAGGCTGCTGGGTGCCCACTCCATGCCCACTCTTGCTGTCTTATCCTGGAGACGAAACGATTTTGAAATTTGCCAAGCGCGGGCGATCTGCACGAACCACCGATGAGCAGAATGGGATCACAGGGAGGTGAACTGTTTCCCCCTTGCTCCCCTGAAGGCAGTGCTTGAGTGGGGAGGTGGAGGTCAGTACCTCTGGTGGTCTTTGAAGTTTATCGTTGTGTGACTGCGGGCAGTTACATAAAACAGCACTCGAGATGGTGAGCAGGAACACAGTCAAGCTCTGAACCCTTTCTGGAGATATTAGGATCGGTGACCAATCGTGGAAATTGGGACTGGCGTAGATTTAGTTCAGCTTTGACAGTACTGACTGGTGGGGCCGAAGAGCCTCCCTGCACTTTAGATTAGATTACCTACAGTGTGGAAACAGGCCCTTCGGCCCAACGTGTCCAAACCGCCCTTTTGAAGCATCCCACCCAGACCCATTCCCATCCCCCTATAACCCTCACCCCTGAACACTATGGGCAATTTAGCATGGACGATCCACCTAGCCTGCACATCTTTGGAGCACCCGGAGGAAACCCACGCAGACACGGGGAGAATGTGCAAACTCCACACAGACAGTCGCCCGAGGCTGGAATTGAACCTGGGTCCCTGGCACTGTGAGGCTGCAGTGCTAACCACCGAGCCACCGTGCCGCCCCTTTAAGATTCTGTAATTTTATAGCTGGAGAGCTTGGAATGTCACAGTTGATGGAATGTCTTAAGCAAGCTGAGAAAAAGAGAGGTTTAGGGAAGGAATTCCCTGAAGTCCCCTTCAGTCCAACATTTTTTTTATATAGAATCCCTCGTTTGGATGCAGGCAGGTGAAAAGTCAAGACCACCAATGGTAGAGTGATGGATATCAAGGATGAGCAGCCGGAGGCTGGGATTAGAGGAGCACAGAGAAGGTTGGTAGGATCGAAGGAGGTTACAGAGAGAGAGCAGGCATTGGATGCCATAGTGTGAGATTTCAGTTTGCGTATCGCTGCACTGGGGAGACAGCATAAACCGAGAGGTCCACCATTATAATCAGAGAGGGGATATGCCTGATATCAGTGCCTTGGCTGTCATTTGTCAGTACAAGTATTAATCTTCAACAGAGCACAGAATAAAATCTGCTAGCGAATGGCGTGATCTGTCAGCAGATCCACTCTGTACCTTGCTCTCGGCTCCAGCTCAACCTGTGGCAGCCTCGAATCAAGCTGGAAGATTGTGAGCTGTAAAACAACAACAGAGACTCGGATACAACATCCACACTGCCACTTTACTGGTTTGATAGAGTGAGGGAATGCTGCCCTGTCAGAGATGCTTCTTGTTTTTGCCAAAGGCACTGAGCCGAAGCCCATGGGGTGGGTAAAAAAGATTTAGTGGCATAATTTTGAGGAAGAGTAGGGGAGTTTTCCTTGCAAATCCTTACTCATAGAGTCATTCAGCATGGAAATAAACCTTTCAGCCCAACTCTTTTTTTTGTAGAATCCTTAAATTGTGGAAACAGGGCCTTCAGTCCAACAAGTCCATACTGACCCTCAGAGCATCATCCCCCTAAAACCCACCTAATCTATTTCTTCCATGCCAACCAGATACCCCACATTATTGTGGTCCCTTTTGCCAGGAGATGAATACAGGATAGGGACTCCGTTGCAAAAATAAGTGATCAGATCATTTTGTTTCTGCAATCTTGCCCTGCGCACATGTAATTGCCCTGAAGGGGTTAATGTTCAGGTTATAATGGCTCCACCCTTTCTATAGATGTCATGTAGTCTGAGATTGGAGACAGAGTTTCTAGTTCCAGTCTAAGAAGGAAGCAGAAAGATCCGGACCAACTCCCTAACGCCCTAGTCATTACCTCCGACCCAATGTATTTGTACTTATTGTGCTTGTGCAATAAATCTTTCTACCTGCGAACAGTGCCTGTCCTACAGATGTGCTGTGTTATTTATCCTCCACCACTTGATAGGTCCAAGTTATAGGAGGTTTGGTGGCAGTGAACTATATCAAACCGCCCTTACCCAGTACCCCATGTAAAAAGTGGCAAATGCCGCAAGGTGCCAGGAGTGGTCATAGAGATCCACAGCATGAAAACAGGCCCTTCGGCCCAACTTGCCCCTTGATGTCCAATTCATTTAGTCCCATTTGCCTGTATTTGGTCCATATCCCACCATTCTTATTCCACCTATGTACCTTTCTAAATGACAGAATTGTACTCGCTTCCACCACTCTCTCTGGCGGCCTGTTCCAGACATCACCCTCTGTGTGAAAAAAAAATTGCCCCTCTGGACCCTTTTGCATCTCTTCCCTCTCACCTTATATCTATGCCCTCTAGTTTTAGACACCCTGCCCCAGGGAAAAGCTGTTGACTATGTACCTTATCTATGATTCTCATGATTTTATAGACCTCTCTAAGGGCCACCCCTCAGTCTCCTACACTCCAGGGAGCAAAGCCCCAGCCTAACCAACCTCTCCTTATAGGTCAAACCCTCCAGTCCAGGAAGCATCCTGGTAAATCTTTTCTGCACTCTTTCTAGCTTAATAATATCCTTTCTATAGTAGGGTCACCCTCAGAACTGCACACAGCACACCAAATGTGGCCTCACCAACATCTTGTACAGCTGCAACAAGATGTCCCAATGCTTATACTCAATGCTCTGACTGGTGAAAGCTAGCATATCAAAAGCCTTATTCACTGCCCTGTCTACCTGTGACTCCACTTTCGAGGAACTATGAGCCTGTACCCCTAGATCTCTTTGTTCTATAACACTCCCTAGGCCCTACCTTTGACTGTGTAAATACTAAGTGAAATACCAAGGTAGACACACAGGAGACTGGAAGAAGAGGCAGCATCTGGAGAAAAGGAGCAGACAACGTTTTGGGTATAACCCTTCCTCAGGACTGGATGTGGGTGCAGGGGGAGCTGCAGATAAAGTTGGGGGAGGGGTGAAAAGGGCAACAGAACGGTGGTGATAGGTGGGTACCAGCAGTAGGTATGACCTGTATGATCGATGGGATAAATCCAGTTGTTGGTAGCTGGAAAGGAGGGTCAGTGGGTGGAATGGAATCCTCCCAAGCATCCCCAATGTCCACTTTTTCAAACAACGTCCTTCTGCTCCCCTCTGTCATCCAGACAGCCCCCTACCATGCCTCCTACCCTCTCTCTGCCACAGCTCTAAACCACCAGCTGCACCTCCAACTGCCCCCCCCAAACATAATAAAGATCAGGTCCCCCTTGTTCTCACTTTCCACCCCGCCAGCCTTCGCAACCAACGTAACAACCTCAAACACTTCCATCAACTCCAATTAGACACCACCACCCTGAACATCTTCCACTCCCCACCCCTCTCTGCCCTCCGCAAGGACCATTCCCTTCACCGGTCCTTAGTTTACACCACACTCCCCACCAACCATGCCAACCTGCCCAGTACCTGCCCCTGTAACTAAAAGATGTAACACCTGCCCACACACCATGTCCCTCACCTCCATCAAGGCCCTAAACAGCCTTTCCAAATGAGACAAAGCTTCACTTGCATCTCCATCAACATGGGCTATTGCATTCGGCGCTCCCGTTGTCTTCTGTACATTGGTGAGACCGGATGTAGACTAGGTAACCATTTTGCCAAGCATCTCTGCCTGGCCTGTAATGCCCAGCCTAATCTCCCAGTCACTGCCCATTTCAACTGCCCCCACCACTCCTGTCTGATATGCCTAATCTCGGCCTCCTTCAGTGTCACAGTGATTCCGAACACAAATTTGAGGAACATCACCTTATCTGCTGCCTGAGCACCCTGCAGCCTGGAAGTCTTAACATTGAATTCTCTAATTTCAAATAACCTTCCCACCACCACACCCTCCCTATCCCCAGCTCCCATTCCAGCCCCACCTCCTCCCTTCTATTCCCACTTCTGATCCTCCCTTCCAACCACCAACCGGATCCATCCCTCCCATCAACCACCAGGGCCTACCTCACACCACCATTCTGCTTCCACCCCTTACCCCCACCCCCTTTATCTTCCCTGACTCCCACATCCTGTCCTGAAGAAGCAAGAGTATGGTGTTGAGATGGAGGATCAGCTGTGACCATATTCAGCAGACCAATGGGCTGAATGGCCTACTCCTATGTTCCTGCACTTTGTACGTTCCTGTTACTTCTTTGAGCCAAAAAAAGGCATTGTGGATTAGCCATAGAAACCATCTGTAGGGATTGGGACATGGGAGCAGAAGTGGGCCATTCAGCCTCTCAGTCTGCTTTTCCATTCAGTAAGGTGGTGGCCAATGTGTTTGTGGTCCCATCTCCCCTTTCCTGTCCGGGTGAAAGTCCTTTATAAAAAACCACAGGCTTAATCTTTTAGTTTTTAAAAGCATCAAATGGTATGGGGAGGAAATGTGGGAATATGACACTGAGCTAGAAGGCCAGCCATGATCCTTGAGCCAGGGTGGCGAGATGGCTCAGTGGTTAACACTGCTGCTTCACAGCACTAGGGACCCAGGTTCAATTCCAGCCTTGGGCGACTGTCTGGGTGGAGTTTGCACATTCTCCCCGTGTCTGCGTGGGTTTCCTCCGGGTGCTCCAGTTTCCTCCCACAGTCCAAAGATGTCCGGGTTAGAGTGGATTGGCCATGCTGAATTGCCCTGTAGTACACAGGTATGTGCAGGCTAGGTGGGTTAGCCAGGGTTGCAGGGGTAGGGTGCATCTGGGCAGGATGCTTTACAGAGGGTTAGTATGGGTTAAATGGCCTGCTTCCACGCGGCAGGGATTCTATGATTGCAGTGGATGGCAGAGCAGGCTTGAGTGGCCTGTTTCTGTGTTATTGAATACAATGTATTCAGCTCCTGCCAAAGACATGCAGACTTTAGGGAAGCATTTGATATCAGAGGGACTACAGGGAGGGCCAACAAGCAGAATGTTAGCCTTGTAGAGGATTGGTCATTGCAGCTGGCAAAATGGAACTGGATTGCTGTAGAATGTCTGGTCAGCATGGGGATGATGAAGCACCGGGTCTGTTTGTGTGCTGAACATTGGTGTGTCTCTATTGCAGCTGCACATCTGGTGATATTAGCAATCGTCTCTTATTCAGTAAAGTGACAGCCAAATGGTGAAGAGAGCTGTAACGCAGGTGAAATATCCATTGGTTTTCAGTGTCTTCTCCAGTAATATGTTCTTGAGCTCCCTAGTTGTCAGTCAGTCAGGGTAAAGAAAGGCAACACTGGAGAGTGAAGCTGATTTGCTAATTGAAGTTGCATCTGTTATTCCTTTCTTTCTTGCTGTGTGTGCTGACTCACCGTAGGGCACAGTAGGGCACTCCAATGCTTCTTCAAAACAGTCGTTTCTTTGTGTGTGAAGCTATGCAGGCAGTAGCTACTAGCACTGGTAGAAATCTACGCTCCTGTCTCTGCGACGTCCCACAGTCTAAAATCTCTTCCTTGCCCTGCACATGAGGTCTTGTGGTGCAGTGGGTAAGGCCTGGGTCAGAGGCTTTGGCTCCAAATCTCATCCGAGGAATTGAAGGCAATAGGGTCACACATTTAGGTTATTGACCTGCAATTCATTTGGATATGCCAGAGGCAGGCACTGAGAGTAAACGCGATACTTTGGGAAGTGTGAATGTACAAAGGGATCTGGGTGTTCTCCTACACCAGTCAATGAAAGTAGACAGGCAGGTGCAGTAGCATTTAAGAAGGCATTGGTATGTTGGCCTTCAACACAAGAGCACTTGAATTCTAAAGTAGTGATGTTATACTGCAGTTATACAGGGCTTTGGGGAGAGCACACCTGGAGTGCTGTGAGCAGTTTTAGTCTCCATGCCTAAACAAAGATATACCTGTCTTTAAAGATAATGCAGCACAGATTGACCAGGCAGGACTGTTGGAGGAGGAGCAATTGGTTCTGTGTATGCGTTCACTTGAGTTTAGAAGTTTGAGAACAGATCTGATTGAAACGTATAAAATTGCAACAAAGCTGTACAGACTGCCACAGAAACACAAAGACATGGACATCAACAGACACACCCATGTTCACATTCACACATATGCACGCACACACACGCATACACACACACACACACATTCATATTCATACACGTACACACACTCACGCACATGCATTCACATTCACATGTACACACGCACTCACATTCACACATGTACACACACTCACGCAAGCATTCACATTCACACTTACACACGCACACGCGCATTAACATTCACACATGTACATGCACATATGTATTCACATTCACACGTGAACACACATTCATATTTACACAGAAACACACATGTACACACGCATTCACGTTCATGCACTTATGCACACATGCAAGCTCACATTCACACACATGCATTCACATACACACATGCACACGTTTGCATTCATACATGCGCACACATTCACATTCACACATGCCCACACATTCACACATGCCCACACATTCATATTCACACACTTACATGCACAAGTATGTGTTACATTCATACATATACACACTTATACACATTCATATTCACACACAAACACCAAACATGTTCATATTCACACATGTACTGGCATGCACACATACATTCATATCCACACATATACACACGTATATGCACACCTGTTCATCATATTCACACACGTACACACACATTCATGCATATCCATTCATATTTGCAAATGTACACACATGCTCACACGCCCGATCATATTCACACATACAACGTGTACACACACACATGTTTATGTTCATATTCACATGTATACACACACATGTTCATATTCACACACACACACGTGCGCACGCACACGCACATTCATCCACGCACTCACGCAGGCACACACACGCACGTTCATACACATGTACATGCGCACACACACATATGTTCACATGCACGCACAAATGTTCACAAGCACACACGCACACATGCGTCCATACACACACACCCACGCACGTCCATACACACACACCCATGTTCACTTTCATATACACATGTGCACACAGACACGTTCATATACATACGTTCATACACACACGCACATTCATATTCACTCATACAACGTGCACACGCACACATGTTTATGTTCATATGTTCATATTCACATGTACACATGCACACTCACATTCTTTTCACACTTATGCACACAAGTGCACATGTACATATTCACGCACATTCATATTCACACCTGTGCACACGTGCATACACATACAAACTCGTACATGCACATACACATGTACAGGCACATACAGGTACATATGCACATTTACTTATGCACACACATGCATGCACATGCACCTATACCCACTCATACATACACACTTGTAAATGCTCACACACTTAGGTACATACATGTATATATACGCACATACGTATACGTGTATACACATATACATATACAAATGTGTGTATGTACATGTATGTGAATGCATGCATGTTTATGTCATTGTACGGATATGTACTTGTGTGCACATGTGTGTATATGCAAGTATGTGTACACGTGTTCACATACACACACAACCACATGTACACACATGTATGTACACACGCATGTACGTTTATATATACTCTCACACACAGTTCATTTATTTTTCTAGTTACTCTGCTTTCTCCCTCATATCTGTTCATCTTCTCCTTGTGCTCCATCGCACCTGTTACATCCTGATGGAAGCATTTGTCACTCCTCAGGAACTATTTCATCCCACCCCATCCCACTAATATACCTGTCCTTGCAAACCACTGCGCTATCACTAACCTCCCTTTCTCTGTCTCTTCAGTATCTTCCACACAAATCAGCATTCATTTTGGAGTCTCTTTGATCAGGCCGGCCGCAGCTCGGTGAAGCGAGTGAGGCTTTGTGAATGCTTATGGTTATCTTTCCTCACTTCGGCCATGCCACTCCACAGGGAGGGCTGCTATCCCCTCAACCCAAACTTTGTGAAATAATGAGGGGGATGTGCTGGTGTTGGACTGGGATGGACAAAATCAAAAGTCACATGACACCAGGTTTATTTGAAATCACAGGCTTTTGGAGGGTTGTCCCTTTGTCAGATGAAGGGGCTACACTCTGAAAATTTGTGTTTTCAAATAACCCTGTTGGACTGTGACCTGTTACTGTGTGATTACTGACTATGCTGAAATAACTCCACAGAGGCTGGTATCCCATCACTAAGCCTCCCTTTATTTACACATAGAGTGTCCTTGACACTGACTCAGCTCCCTCAGAGCCAGCTCTCAGGGTGAGCAGAACCTCTGACACTCCTGTTTATATCTGTCAGCCGGGGCTCCCTGATTGGACAAGATTAACAGCCCCAATCAGGGAACTCATATTCTGTGAGGTCCACCTGGCAGACCTTGTTACAATCACTACACTTGCGTGCACATGGCCAGAGGAGCTCTTGAGCAGTTGGCTGAGAATCTATTGATCCTCCTGTGTCTCATTTGTACATCTGTGGAGACATGGGATCATCCAGCTGACAGTTGTGGAAGCATTCAGCTGTCCACATTTCTGCCCCATCTCTCTGGCTCCCTACATGGACCTGTGCTGTTAGACCCCTGCTCCATCATCCTGTGTTAGACAAACTGTAAGTGTGCCCAGTTGAAACATTAGCAAAGCTCCCTGGCCCACCACAGTTTTTGAACCTCTTGGTGTAAGTCCACATGGACAAGGAGATCCACCACTTCGACTGGGCCGATACCAAGATCCTGGGACAGGCTAGGCAGAGACAGGCCCAAGAATTCCTGGAAGAATGCCACTCCACGAAGCATGCTATTACTAAACACATTGAACTCAACCGCATATACATTCCACCACGAAGGAAAACCGGAAGTGAGGCAATCCATCTCAATGGACACCAGAGTTTAAAAACCAGGCGGGAATACACACGGACACTTCATCAGAGGCTGCAATGAGGATGTTACCCAGCACGGTAATGAAACATCTGCAAAACAAGAAACCACGTGGGCGAGAAAACCAACCTCAACAGTTCATTCTAAATCTTAATTGTTTATGTAGTGATAGGAACAAGGTTGACCAGGTGGATCTCATTGACTATAAATTCTCTGAATGGCGCTGTTAACCTGGGCCAATCAGGGAGCTTGGACTGACAGATATTAACAGGAGTGTCAGTGATACTCCTCACTCTAGAGACTGTTTCTGAGCTGGCTGGTCAGAGCCCTTGCACTGTGCATATGTAAATAAAGGGTGACTTGCTGATGCGATACCGGCCTCTGTGCAGTTATTTCAGTTTAAATGTTGAATCCTGATCACAGAGCTCAAATTGACCTGAAGTCCCAGAAGTCAAATTCAGTAAACCTTGCTATTGAGACACACTGTTCCAACTCAGATAGATCAGGGACATTCAAGCAACTCTTGGATAGGCATGAGGATGATAGTAAAATGTAGGGTGTGCAGGGTAATCTGATCTTAGAGTAGGATGATAAGTTCAGCACAACATCATGGGCTAAAGGGCCTGTACTGTGCTGTATTGTTCTATGCCCTATGTTCTATGTTCATCATATATACCTTGAAATGAAGCTCCTGTATGTTCATGACCAATATTATTGTTTTTTCTGTCTGGATTGCAAAAGATGGGGATAAAAACCAGGCATACTGCAAGAACTGCAGATGTTGGAGTCTGAGATAACACAGTATGGAGCTGGATGATCATAGCAGGCCAGGCAGGAGCACAAAAGTTGACATTTCGGGTCAGGACCCTTCAGATTATAGACCAGATTTTTTTTCTGAATAGGCAAACTTTACGAATAATATCAATATGTCATTGATTCTGATTGCAAGGTTGTTAGCCAGAACGCACGCCTGTTATGGTGACGGGAGAGCTGGAAGGAGAGGATTCTTCTATGCACCATGTCACAAACTCTTAGAGAGCCTGTTTACCCAGAGCAGGTTTGGATCAGATATTGAAAAGCTCCCTCGGAATGCCTTCCTTCAGTTGTCTCTTGATGAACCCACGGTGTTGTGTGTGGTTTTGGTCTCTCGGTTAAGGAGAGGTGACCTTTCAATAGCGAGGGTGTAAACTCTTCAGCAGGTATGCTTGCAATGGGTGTTGATTGAGAGGGAATATACACTGGTACATTAGAGGTCTTTTGAGACCAGTGGGCACCTCAGGGGCTACGGTGCATCATCACCTGGGATAACATCCTTTTTGATAAGTTTCCATGCTAATATTCCAAGTTAAATTTTATTTACCCTGCAGGGGCTGTTTCACTGGGATTAATGGTGTCTTTTAAAATAACCGAGAGAGTGCGACAGAGCTTCACCCCAGACTAATCAGTTCTGAGGAAGGGTCACTCAACCCGCAACATTAACTCTGATTTCCCTCCGCAGATGCTGCCAGGCCTGCTGAGCTTTTCCAGCAATTTCTGTTTTTGTTCCTGATTTACAGCATCCGCAGTTGGTTCAGTTTTATTTTCTCGCCAGACTAGTCCCTGGGTTGTTGGAGCTTTCTGACAAGAAGAGGTTGAGGAGACTGGGTGTTTAGAAGAATGAGATGTGATTTCATTGAAGCTTACAAAGTTCTGAGTAGGTAGGGTGCAAAAAGGATGTTTCCCCAGGGTTAGGGGCTGTGAAGTACCAGGGGTCTGGGTTTCTTTGCTGAGCGTACCACTCAATTATCAGAGTCAAGTCATTTAGAGCTTGGAAAAGTAGGCATTTCTGTATTTGGATGGTGGGGAATCTATTGAATTATTTGTTCCAGAGAGCTGTGGGGACTCAGTCATTGAGTATGATCAAGACAGATTGTTAGATTTCTAGATATCCAATAAATTCAGGGAGGTGGGCATAGTGAGGGGAAGGTGGTTTTGAGGTCAATGATCTTCCATGCTCTCGGATGGTGGAACAGGTTGGATGGGCAGAATAGCCTACTCCTGCTCCTGTTTCCCTCTGCTTCCTTGCACTATCTTACACTTACCAGTGACCATCATTTACCCCCTAAGCAAACTCAAGAGCTCCAACAGCCATTGAGGAGGAAATGTAACTCATATCAATTGGAGAACAAAGTGATGCCCTTAATTTGAAAGACCCAATCCCTGCAGTTTGTAGTTTGTTTGGAACAATTACACCTTGGAATGGTAAAATCATGGGTAGGCATTCCGATCCCCTTTTATCTCGGAGGTCATTGACATCTTTAATTTGTTTGAATCATTCTAAATTAGCCACCATCAAGTAAATATCCCTAACCAGCCAGAGAAGCCCATGACAATTCAGAAGAGTTTAAATTAAACTGTTGTTACTTTCTGTTCCCTGGAGGCAGTGAGATTTTTGTTCAGGAGCCAAGTTTTAGAAGGGAAACAGCTTCAATTCTGATACAGTCCAGCTTCAGCCCTGGGTGCTGTTGCATCTCTCTTGTGTTCTTGAGTTCCCTCCTGTTGAAGTGGATTCAAGTTTCCAGCTTGCTGGAGGAGGAGCCTTAAATTGGAACAGGAGCACCAGCATTGAGCTGAATGGCCCCTTTCTGTGTCCTAAATACTTTGGAGTAATCAGCACAGTTACAGCTAAACATTTTCTTCAAAAACTGATGCTGACAAAGTTAACAGCTCCCATAATATTTAATATTCTTTCCAAGGTCACCTTCATTGAAAAATAAACATGAGCACTGAATAGTTGATGTGCCTCGTTTTTTTAATCTTGTGGCTTCTCCCGCTCCATCATCAGAACCAGTGTGCAATTATGCTACGTTGGTAATGTCCCTAACTCTGGGCTAGAAGGTTCATGTCCCATGGGTATGTCATATACATACCTGAACAGGTCACTGAAGAGTGCACGTTTTTGTACTCTTCCGAAATACATGAGTGAGGGACTACTGAGTTGGGTCGGTGATAATGGGAACTGCAGATGCTGAAGAATCCGAGATAACAAAGTGTGAAGCTGGATGAACACAGCAGGCCCAGCAGCATCTCAGGAGCACAAAAGCTGCTGTTTCAGGCCTAGCCCCTTCATCAGAGAGGGGGATGGGGCGAGGGTTCTGGAATAAATAGGGAGAGAGGGGGAGGTGGACCGAAGATGGAGAGAAAAGAAGATAGGTGGAGAGGAGAATATAGGTGGGGAGGTAGGGAGGGGATAGGTCAGTTCAGGGAAGATGGACAGGTCAAGGAGGCGGGATGAAGTTAGTAGATAGGAAATGGAGGTGCGGCTTGGGGTGGGAGGAAGGGATGGGTGAGAGGAAGAACAGGTTAGGGAAGCAGAGACAGGCTGGGCTGGTTTTGGGATGCAGTGGGGGGAGGGGACGGGCTGGGCTGGTTTTGTGATGCAGTGGGGGGAGGGGATGAACTGGGCTGGTTTTGGGATGCAGTAGGGGAAGGGGAGATTTTGAAGCCTGTGAAGTCCACATTGATACCATTGGGCTGCAGTGTTCCCAAGCGGAATATGAGTTGCTGTTCCTGCAACCTTCGGGTGGCATCATTGTGGCACTGCAGGAGGCCCATGATGGACATGTCGTCTGAGGAATGGGAGGGGGAGTTAAATGCCAGTTGAATGCCAATGTGGTATACTATCTCCATTGTACCCGGTGTGGCTTCCTCTACATTGGGGAATCCAAGCGGAGGATTGGGGACCGCTTTGCAGAATACCTCCGCTCAGTTCGCAACAAACAACTGCACCTCCCAGTCGCGAACCATTTTAACTCCCCCTCCTCTATCTTCTCCACTATCCATCTTCGGCCTGCCTCCCCCTCTCTCCCTATTTATTTCAGAACCCTCTCCCCATCCCCCTCTCTGATGAAGAGTCTAGGCCCAAAACATCAGCTTTTGTGCTCCTGAGATGCTGCTTGGCCTGCTGTGTTCATCCAGCTTCACACTTTGTTATCTCGGATTCTCCAGCATCTGCAGTTCCCATTATCTCTAAGCCTATGCCCCCTTGTTTTGAATTCCCCCATCCCAGGGAAAACACCTTGACTATTCACTCAATCCATTGCCTCTGACACTCCAACAAACAAAATGCCCTTTTTTGTGTGTTTTTTCAGTCAATTTATTATCTTTAAATTCCTTTGTGATCTGTGGTTGGTTTATACCCTTCCTGGAATCCTTCTTCCTTGCTGAGATGTAGTATCTTGAGCACAACTGGGCGTGTGGTGCGAGACCATAAGACTAATTAAGCATCAATCATACTCTGACCCGGCTAGTTATTGCTGACCGATTTCCATCTCTAAAGGACGTGAGCAAACCACATCAGTTTTTACAGTAACCTGGTAGCTTCATGGTCACTGATAAGTAATTTCGACTTAAAAGTGAATTGAAATTCCTCAGCTGGAATTTGAAGCCATGTCTCTCAGTATTAATTATCTAACCACTCTGCAACCATCATTATTGTCAACACAAGCTTGGAATACAATCCCCTGGATTGTGCAGATCAATAGTCTCATTGCATTTGATGTGTAAACTGAAGGATGGCTGATTTGTTGCAGGATGACTAGAATGAAACACTCCCTGCAGTGAAGGGAGAGCAGGACTGGCAGGCATGATGGAGGTAGAGATCGAAAAGGAATGCCGCTCTGCTAATTTAGCACCGAGACCAGCTGATTTTGTGCGGGGCACTGATGACAATGTTTTTCACCACCAATAGCAAATGATGGGACTCACAAATCAGACAGCACCCCTTGCATGAAGCCAATACTTCACCAAGGTCAGTGCCCAAATAGAACCCACTCCTTTTCTGGGCTCTACAGCGATTAGCAGCTTGGATCCTCCTAATTCAGGTGGGACCTGGTTTTCAATACAGAAGGCAGAACTCCTTCCCCCAACGGGCACCTCCCCATAAGACTCATAAAATATAGGAGCAGAAATATGTGATTCGGTCTACTGAGACTGTTCCATCATTCGATCATGGATGATATGTTTTCAATCCCATTCTCTTGCCTTCCCCCGTAACCGTTGATCCCTTTAGCAATCAAGAACATATCTATTTCCATCTTAAAGGCACTCGATGACTAGGTCTCACATTCAGAGACCTAGGTCTCATTGTATGTGACAATGAGTTCCACAGATTCACCACCCTCTGTCTGAAGATATTCCTTCTCACCTCAGTTCTAAAGGGTGGTCCCTTCACTCTGAGGCTGTGCTCTCAGGGCCCAGTCTCTCCTACTAGTGGAAACATCTTCTCCAAATCCACTCTATCCAGGCCTCTCAGTATTCTGTAAGTTTCAATGAGATTCCCCCTTCATCCTTCTAAACTCCATCGAGGATAGACCCAGAGTCCTCAACTGCTCCTCATGTGACAAGCCCTTCATCCCGGGATTGTTCTTATAAAACCTCCTCTGGATCCACTCCAAGGTCAGCACATCCTGCCTTAGATTCAAGGTCCAAAGCCACTCTATTATGAAGGCAGCTGATGATGAGGATAGCAGCTGGTGTTTGCTTTGCTGTGGTTCCTACATTAGGGTAAACTTTCGATCGGTGTCCGGGGAGATTCCTGGAACATTGTTTTTCTGTATCGTTAATTGCCTGAGTATGTTTGCATGCACCTTTCCCAATGTGGGCTGACTTGAACAGGAGCTGAGTTGAAGACAAAATTTGATCCTTGTTTGCAGCTTTGAGGGAGTGCTCCACTGACGGAGAGAGCATCTGTCAGTAGAGATGTTTATCTCAGATTCTCTCTGGCAGACTCAGAAAATCCCGTGGAACAATTTTGAAGAAGGCTTGGGGAATTCTTTCTGTAAGTCTGGTTAATATTTATCCCCCAGTCAACACTTCAGTTGATTATGCTGTTCTTGTGGGAGCCCTGTGTGCAATTTGCCACTGAATTTCCTATATCATGCTGACTGCGCTTCGTAAAGTGTTTCAGGAAGGAATGTATAGTGTTCAACACTTTGACGTAATAGCCAGGAAGGGAGTAAGTGATCCTGAGAAGAGTGAGGTACATATTCAGCCCACAGCTAGGTAAAATACAAGGAGATGAAATTAAATTGATCACATTCTCTCATAATTTAAACTGGAGGAGGAAAAAATTAAATCATTTCTCAAATCTGTCTTCATGGGACCCCATTGATGTACATTCTTCATTGCCTTTGGATTTGTTGCCGGGCCATTTCAGAGAATAGGTAGGAGTTTACAACATATTGTGGGTCTTGAGTCACAAGTAAGGTAAAAAGACAGGTTTCCTGCCCTAATGTTGCCCCCAGTGAACGAGATGTGTTTTTGTAGCAATTGATGATGACTCCAATTGTCACTACTGCTTATACAGTTAGTAACTACTTATAATTTACTGATTAAATTTAGATTCCAGTAGGTGTCGTGCTGAGATCTGAACCAATATCCCCAGAGCATTAAGTTGAGTCTCTGGAGTGTGAGTCCCAGTAATGTTGTCACAATGTCCAGGGTGGAAAGAAAGGTTGCGTGCGGCGTATGCAGAAGAATGATGTGACTAGCTTGAATGTGAAGATTTGCACTTTCTTTAACTTCAGGAAGTGCCTTACAGCCAGTGAACTACTTTTGAATTACAGTGTTTGGCTGCACACAGGACAGCCATGTGTGTGCACAGTAAGGTCCCACAAATGGCTGGGTGATAACATGCTGGTAATGTGTCTTTGAGTAAACATTGGCCCCAGACATCGGGGAGAACTCCCCTAAATCATCGTCAGAATTGCACGACGGGATCTTGTATGCCAGTTCGGAGAGATTCCCTTGGTTTATCACTGACAGACTCAGCTCAGATTGTGGGCTTGGGCCTTAGAGTGGGGCTTTTCAATCCCCAGACAAGTGGCGAGGTTGCAGAGCACAGCTGTCGCCAAGGAAAAACGCTGAAGGAATTTGTGGCAATGGGTATGGTTTTGACTGGCCCTCTGAAGCCTGAATTTGAGCAGGAGGTGTGCAGAAAACCAGACGAAAGAAAGTATAAAATGAAAAAGCAGGAGATCAAACTCAAATAGTTCTGGCAAAAGATGATCAATGTCCATTTCTGGATGCTAAGGTCATGACCATGCTTTTTTTTTTGCGTCGGGGAAGGAACAGGGAGAGAGGCTGATTAAAAACAGTTTTGGCCTGTGGGAATCCACTGAATCGAAGATTACACGAGAGGTCAGAGAGGTCGAGTTTTGAGGCACTTGATCAACTGATGGAACGTGACTGTCTGAGCATTGTCACTGCAGGCAGATTGTAGACTCCTGCGAGCGGGGAGGTGGGCGCCTCTGAATGCTGAGTTGACTCATAAGCAAAGATAAAGATTGCTCCGATGCATTAGGCACGCTCGATGTCCAGCAACCCAGCCTACTTGCCATCTTTTGAAGGATTCCTTTAAAACATAGAAGCGTGTCTTGTTGTATTCTGCACTTGCTTCAGCCCACGTTAGCTGAGCTCCAACTTCTCGTTTGTGGCTTTTTTTTGTGTAGAAGCTGTTGCATTTTTGGAAATGGTCCAACTTAGCTCCACGATTGCAGCCTGGGTGCAGTGTGAGGAAATCCAGATCTTGCTGCTTATAGCCTGAAGGTAGACTTGTTGAGCTGGTTGATTTCAAGCCCGGATAGATCTTTCCTGCAGGGTAAGGTTGAGGGAGCAAATGGGTGCTCCATGTTGAAACTTGGAAAGAATCAACAAGGTTCTTCATAACTAGTGCCTGCAAAAGCCACGGAGATGGTTCCGCAGGAACTTATGCAAAAATCCAGACCATTGTCAATGTGCTATGTATTGTAATCGTGTTCACTGGAACTATATAGGAGCAGGAGTAAGACGTTCAGCCCCTCGAACCTGTCCTGCCATTCAATGAGATCACAGTTGATCTGTGGATGAACTCGACATACCTGCCTTTGGCCCAAGTCTTCTGCTGAACAAAAAAGAAAATCTGTCTCAGATTTACAATTAACAACCGATCTGTCATCCACTGCCATGTTTGGAAGAGAATTCCAAACCTCGACCTCTGTGTGTAAGAGTGCCTCCTAACCTCTCTCTCGAATGGTCAAGCCCTAAGTTGCCCCCGAGTTGTAGAATCCCCCAACCAGTGGAAGTAACTTATCTCTATCAACCCTGCTTTTCCTATTAATGCCTTGAAGACTTCGATCAGATGAGATGCCTTAGAAAGAATTACTGCCACCAATTCTTTTTGTTAGTCTATTCTACTGATGCCAAGTGGACAAGGATGTGGTGTCTTGAGCAAAAGATAGACTCATTGTTGATAAACAGAATAAGTTTATTACATAGTATGTAGAAGCTTTGGAAAGGGTGCAGAGGAGATTTACTAGGATGTTGCCTGGTATGGAGGGAAGGTCTTACGAGGAAAGGCTGAGGGACTTGAGGCTGTTTTCATTAGAGAGAAGAAGGTTGAGAGGTGACTTAATTGAGACGTATAAAATAATCAGAGGGTTCGATAGGGTGGATAGGGAGAGCCTTTTTCCTAGGATGGTGACGGCGAGCATCACGGGGCATTGCTTTAAATTGAGGGGTGAAAGAAATAGGACAGATGTCAGAGGTAGTTTCTTTACTCGGAGAGTAGTAAGGGAATGGAACGCTTTGCCTGCAATGGTAGTAGATTCGCCAACTTTAGGTACATTTAAGTTGACTTTGGACAAGCATATGGACGTACATGGAATAGTGTAGGTTAGATGGGCTTGAGATCGGTATGACAGGTCGGCACAACATCGAGGGCAGAAGGGCCTGTACTGTGCTGTAATGTTCTATAGTACTTAGTAGCTAGTTACAATGCATCAGCGTTACACAAGAGCCTTATGTGAGACTTGACTTAAGAGTGAATGCACCTTACTGTTACTGTTGAATGACCACTTGGACAACACATGAGTGTTGACTAGCTCCTCCCAGGATCTCTCCTTTATATCCTTATCACCTGGCCAGTTAAGCCTTTTGGGTACTAACTCTCCTATGCAACATCTCCCACTGGTGCACTGAGGTGGTCATTCCCCATACTGCGACCCACTCTCCATTTTCACCAGAAGGATGGCAGAATGCCAGTTGAAGATTGTTCCAAGGATAGGACACTTCACTTAGATGGTTAGATTGGAGAAGCTGGGACTGCTTTCTCTGCAAAGTAAAACGTTGAGAGGAGATTTGCTCAAAATCACAAAGTGTCCAGATGGAGTGGGCAGAGAAAATAGTTCCTGCTGGGGGAAACAATGGTGAGATGAGGAAAAGCTTATTCATGGTTAGGATCTGGAATGCAATGTGTCAAGGCCTGGCACAATGGCTCAGAGCTGCCTCATGGCACCAGGGACCCAGGTTCAATCCTAGCCTCAGGTGATTCTGTGTAGAGTTTGCCCATTCTCCCTGTATCTGCGTGGGTTTCTTTCCACAGCCCAAAGATGTGCAGGTTAGGGTGGATTGGCCATGCTAAATTGCTCCATAATGTCCAGGGGTGGGTCTGAGTTGGATGCTCTTCAGACAGTCAGTGTGTACTCAATGGGCTGAATGGTCTGCCTCTGCACTGTAGGCATTCTATGAATTCCTATGAAAAATGGTGTAGTGGAGGCAGGTTCAGTTGGGATTTTTGGAGGGGAATTGGATTATTATGTGGAAAGGAAAGCTGAATGTGCAAGATCATGACGGCACAGAGTTGAGTACAGGTGAGTTGCTCCTTTTGGAGATCCAGCACCAGCAGTTAGGGCCGAGTGGCTTCATTCAATGCTGCGTTACCATTCTATGAAATGAGAAAGAGTGACACAGCCATGTTCTCCTGTGTTGTCAGCCTAGTTTGTTCCATTGTAGATTAGTGTGCCTGATCTTTTCTCATATCGATTTTCCAACCTTTAACTCTGAAGTAAAAGCCTGGAAAGGAATATTGGTGAAGTTGTGAAGGTATCAGGGAGGTTGTTATGATCAAGACTGTGGTCTGATCAACAGTGGGTGCAATGACAAATTGTTACAGCACAGAAGGAGGCCATTCAGCCCATCATGTCCGCACTGGCTCTACAAATGTGTGATTCACTTTGTGTTACTCTCTCGCCTGTCCCTGTAACCTTTCCTCACGCGTTCCTTCAGTCAGGAAATCATTCAGTTCCTTTGCAAAAGTCTCAATTGAATCAACTCCAGCAAGCACTCAGGCAGTAAATTCCTGACCTTAACCACTCGCTGTCTGTAAAGGTCTCTCCTTGTATTATTTCCTATTCCCTTAACTAGTTATTTTAAATCATTTCCTTCCCATTTTGAATCTTTCACCAATAGGAACTTTTTGACTTAGTTTGATTTATTATTGTCACATGTACTGAGAAAAGTATTGTTTTGCATGCTATCCAGAACAAGCACATGTGAGATAAGTACATCAATACAGAATACAGGATATAATGTTATAGCGACAGAGAAGGTGCAGTGAAAGATCAACTCTAACATAGAAGAGGCCCATTTATAAATCTGATAACAGCGGGGAAGAAGCTGTTCTTAAATCTATTGGTACATGTTTTCAAATTTTTGCATCTTCTGCTCAATGGAAGAGAGTCGATTTCCTGCCTGTATATTTTTCCCAGATCCCTTGTGGTTTTGAAATCTTTAATCAAGTCTCCTCTCCAGACAGCACTGTTGTGGAACAGTGCATGCAATGAAGTGGTTTCAGAGATAGTAGGAACTGCAGATGCTGGAGAATCTGAGATAACAAGGTGTAGAGCTGGATGAACACAGCAGGCCAAGCAGCATCGTAGGAGCAGGAAAGCTGATGTTTCGGGCCTAGACCCTTCTTCAGGTGCTTGGCCTGCTTTGTTCATCCAGCTCTACATCTTGTTATCGCATGGAGTAGTGCTGAGTGGTCTCTCCGGAAGGCAGACAAGGGTGGGAATGGAAAAATTGCTTGGGTGGTGGGGTCGGATTGTAGATGGCGGAACTGTCGGAGGATGATACGTTGTATCCGGAGGTTGGTGGGGTGGTATGTGAGAACGAGGGGGATCCTCTGGGGGCGGTTGTGGCGGGGGCGGGGTGTGAGGGATGTGTTGCGGGAAATCCCCAACCTTGTCTGCCTTCCGGAAAGACCACTCTCTCCGCGACTCCCTTGTCCGCTTCACACTCCCCTCCAACCTCACCACACTCGGCACCTTCCCCTGCAACCGCAGGAAGTGCTACACTTGCCCCCACACCTCCTCCCCCATTCCCATCCCAGGCTCCAAGATGACCTTCCATATCAAGCAGATGTTCACCTGCACATCTGCCAATGTGGTATATGGTATCCATTGCACCCGGTGTGGCTTCCTCTACATTGGGGAAACCAAGCGGAGGCTTGGGGACTGCTTTGCAGAACACCTCCGCTCGGTTCGCAACAATCAACTGCACCTCCCAGTCGTGAACCATTTCAACTCCCCCTCCCATTCCTCAGACGACATGTCCATCATGGGCCTCCTGCAGTGCCACAATGATGCCACCCGAAGGTTGCAGGAACAGCAACTCATATTCCGCTTGGGAATCCTGCAGCCCAATGCTATCAATGTGGACTTCACAAGATTCAAAATCTCCCCTTCCCCCACTGCATCCCAAAACCAGCCCAGCCCGTCCCCTCCACCCACTGCATCACAAAACCAGCCCAGCTCGTCCCATCCCCCCACTGCATCCCAAAACCAGCCCAGCCTGTCTCTGCCTCCCTAACCTGTTCTTCCTCTCACCCATCCCTTCCTCTCACCTCAACTGCACCTCCATTTCCTACCTACCACCTCATCCCACCTCCTGGAGCTGTCCGTCTTCCCTGGACTGACCTATCCCCTCCCTACCTCCCCACCTATACTCTCCTCTCCACCTATCTTCTTTTCTCTCCATCTTCGGTCCGCCTCCCCCTCTCTCCCTATTTATTCCAGTTCCCTCTCCCCATCCCCCTCTCTGATGAAGGGTCTAGGCCTGAAACGTCAGCTTTTGTGCTCCTGAGATGCTGCTTGGCCTGCTGTGTTCATCCAGCTCCACACTTTGTTATCTTGGATTCTCAAGCATCTGCAGTTCCCATTATCACAGGAGAAATATTGTTGTGCAGTCTGGTTCGAGATACGTATTGGATATTTACTGTCCTTATCCAGATAATCAAACATATTTAACTGGAGGCCTATGACAGTGTGTTATTGGAATACCAACCTGTGTTGTTCGCCATGTTTGTTTGGCACAGCATCGTGGGCCGAAGGGCCTGTAATGTGCTGTACTGTTCTATATTTTATGTTATAGAGGTGAGAATTTGTTCTGGACACTGCATTGGGAAAAGTGTGATGTAAAACTGTATGATCAAAGGTATGGCTGAAATATTTACTGAGAACAGACATGAGAGCAACATGATTAAAGTGTTAATGTCACACACCCTGATATCAGAGAGGAGATCCTGTCTCTGTGTGATCAGAATGAGTGACTGACTGTAATCGAAGACAGACTGGGTGCCTTAAAGAAAGTTTTTTTAGAAAAAAGTTTGTTAATGGGATGAAAGTGTTGTTGGCTAGGCCAGCATTTAGCAGTAATGAGTCAACCACATTACAGTGGTTCTGGAGTTACATGTAGGCCAGACAGGGTAAGGATGTCAAAAAAGGGAGGCGATGGCCTGGTGGTATTATCGCGGGACTGTTAGTCCAGAGAGCCAGATGACGACCTGGGCACCTGGGTTCAAGTCCCACCATTGCAGATGGTGGAATTTGAATTCAATAAATATCTAGAATTAAGAATCTAATGATGACAGTGAATCCAGTGTTGATTGTCAGGAAAACCCCATTTGGTTCACCAAGGTCCTTTCGGGTAGGAAATTGCCGTCCTTACCTGGTCTGGCCTACACGTGACTCCAGACCCACAGCAACGTGATTGACTCTCAACTGCCCTCTGAGCAATTAGGGATGGGCAATAAATGCTACAGAGCCAGCGACTCCCTCATCCCGTGAATGAATAAAGAGAAAACAAGCCATGAGTGAACCAGATGGGTTTTTATGATAGAGATAGATTAGATTAGATTCCCTAGAGTGTGGAAACAGGCCCTTTGGCCCAACAAATCCACACTGCCCCTTGGAGCATCCCACCCAGACCCATCCCCCTGTAACACACACACCCCTGAACACTACAGTCAATTTAGCATGGCCAATCCACCTAACCTGCACATCTTTGGACTGTGGGAGGAAACCGGAGCACCTGGAGGAAACCCACGCAGACACGGGGAGAATGTGCAAACTCCGCACAGACAGTTACCCGAGGGTGGAATCGAACCCGGGTCCCTGGTGCTGTGAGGCTGCAGTGCTAACCACTGAGCCACTGTGCCAAATAGTAGGAGCCGATAGCAGGAACTGCAGATGCTGGAGAATCTGAGATAACACGGTGTAGAGCTGGATGAACACAGCAGGCCAAGCAGCATCAGAGGAGCAGGAAGGCTGACATTTCGGGGGCCTAGTTTCCTGAAGAAGGGTTTATATGATAACTGGTAACAGTTACATAGTCATTGTGGGTTTTCTTCATGCTGGAGTTTTGTCGAATTTAGAATTTGCCATCTGTCATGGCGAGTTTGGAATCCAGGACCTCTGAACATTACCCTGGGGTTCTGAGTTGCTGACCCAGTGACATTACACTGTCGCACCAGCCGTCGTCCCCAGGATTCTTGGGTAAGTGTACAGTGTGCCCCACTCCCGATAGCCTGGAGTTGGATTTGGGTCCCAAAGGCCGGGGGAGTCTGGAAGAACTCCACTTGAGGAGAGTCTGCAAGTTGTCACGTGGAGTTAGATTTCGAAGCTCTTTCCCTGTTGCAGCGCCAATCTCTGACCTCACCCTGCAGCCCCCCCCACCCCAACCCCCTGCCTGCTGAACCAGTGTGAGGTGTCTGTTTCTGCAGTGAAGCGACTGACCCCGTGACCTTTGCTCCTCTGACTGTGGTTAAAGCCGGTTTTTTTTTAGAATGCGGGGTAAGCAAGATGGCGGCGATGGTCAGGTGTCCCTCGGTGGCTGACAGCACCGTCCTGCTCCCGACCAGAGGTCCCAAGGTGCCAGATTCTGTGCTGCGGATTACCGTCGAATCTGTCAGCCCCTGCTCCTTTTGAAATGCAGCAACTGGTTTTGTGCACAGCAAGATCCAACACTCCAGCCAGCCATGTACCTTTTTATTGTGTGCATGCTCGAGGCAGGACTATCAGTCAAGAGACCGTTGTCATGATGCTGATTAGGTGACAGCAGGGAGATTTTTTTCATGGGCCCCATTGTGGAAAGGGGCAGGGCAATGGATGATTTAAGGTTGGGGGGGGAAACGCCTTGATTTGTGTTTCACACATGGAGCAGCACCTCCTGCAATAAGGGGAGTGCTTCCCTGCACCACTCTAGGGGGCATAGGCATTGAATGGGTTCCTTGCTGGCTGGTACAGCCCTGCCTCTCTCCGAGGAAAAGTCCTGGGGAAAATTGATGAACAGAGAGATCTGGGTGTTCAGGTCCATTGTTCCCTGAAGGTGACAACACAGGTCAATAGGGTGGTCAAAAAGGCATATGGCATGCTTTCCTTCATTGGACGGGGTATTGAGTACAAGAGTTGGCAGGTCATGTTGCAGTTGTATAGGACTTTGGTTCGGCCACATTTGGAGTACTGTGTGCAGTTCTGGTCGCCACATTACCAAAAGGATGTGGATGCTTTGGAGAGGGTACAGAGGAGGTTCCCCAGGATGTTGCCTGGTATGGAGGGTGCTAGCTATGGAAGAGAGGTTGAGTAGATTAGGATTATTTTCATTAGAAAGACGGAGATTGAGGGGGAACCTGATTGAGGTCTACAAAATCATGAGGGGTATAGACAGGGTGGATAGCAAAAAGCTTTTTCCCAGAGTGGGGGCTCAATTACTAGGGGTCATGAGTTCAAAGTGAGAGGAGGAAAGTTTAAGGGAGATATGCGTGGAAAGTTCTTTACACAGAGGGTGGTGGGTGCCTGGAACGCATTGCCAGCGGAGGTGGTAGACGCAGACACGTTAGCGTCTTTTAAGATACATTTGGACAGGTACATGGATGGGCAGGGAGCAAATGGACACAGACTGTTAGAAAATAGATGACAGGTTAGACAGAGGATCTTGATCGGCGCAGGCTTGGAGGGCCGAAGGACCTGTTCCTGTGCTGTAGGTTTCTTTGTTCTTTGTTCTTCTTTGTTCTTTGTTCTCTTCACAAGCAATGACTGAGGCTCTCTCCTGGTCTAGTTCAGGGGGTATATGTCGTTGCCCTATCACTAGCAAGCTCCATGTGCCAGAGGCACACAATGTTCCCCTTGCCACCTGCCCAAACCATGGCACCACCGCAACAGGTGCGGGTGTACAATGAAGAGACTGGTGCTCAGCTGTTTGCAACTGGGCCTGTCCCATTCCCGTTAGCTCAGTGCTGCAGACTGGAGTGCTCAGTGAGTTAGTTTTTGAAGCGTACTGGCTGTTTGTGTCACCACACAGGTTAATTGTTCCCAAAAGCCTTTGTGGTTGTGGCAAGTTTTTGATAAGCAGCCAATTGGCTTTGCCTCACATGGACTCCAGAATTCATTCAGCAAATCAATCCAATTTGAACATCAGAATTTCTAAACTGTGCTGGGGTTTTAAAAGAAATTCATTCATGGGATGTGGGTGTCCCTGGTTCGGGGCAGCATTCATTGCCCATCCCTAATTGCCCAGGGGGCAGTTATGAGTCAACCTCATTGCTGTGGGTCTGGAGTCACATGTTGGCCAGACCAGGTAAGGATGGCAGTTTACTTCCCTAAAGGACATTAGTGAACCAGATGGGTTTGTCGGATATTTGACAATGAATTTGTGGTCATCATTAGATGACTCTTCAATCCAGAGTTTTTAAAATTGAATTAAGATTCCACCATTTGCTGTGGCGGGATTCGAGCCCAGGTTGCCAGAATATTACCTGTGTCTCTGGACAAACAGTGCAGTGATAATACCTTTGGCCATCGCCTCCCCAATAAGAATGTCGACAAGGTGCTTATTGGCTTAACAGTATATTGGCCCTGGCCTTTGATTAAATTGTCCTTTTAGTGTTGTTGAGTCAAAGCTGTACAGCAAGGAAACAGACCCTCGGCCCAATGTGTCCATGCCGACCAGATATCCTAAATGAATCTAGTCCCATTTGCCAGCACTTGGCCCATATCCCTCTAAATCCTTCCTATTCATGTACCCAGCCAGATGCCTTTTAAATGTTGTAATTGTACCAGCCTCCTCCACTTCCTCTGGCAGCTCATTCTATACACCCACCACCCTCTGTGGGAAAAGTTGCTCCTTAGGTCCCCCTTAAATCATTCCCCTCCCACCTTAAACCTATGGCCTCTAGTTCTGGACTTCCCCACCCGAGGGAGAAGACCTTGGCTGTTCACCCTATCCATGCCCCACATGATTTTATAAACCTCTTTTATAAGGCTACCTCTCAGCCTTTTGTCTGATTCCTCCTTTCCCCCTAACCCCAATCCCATCTGCTTATTTGTTGAGGTAGCAGAGACTTGTGACAGAGAAGCTCAGTTCTATCCTTGGCTTTGCTGCCCAGGGATTGCACTTTCCGAGCTCCCCAAGCTCAAACCGTGCCTGTCTGCAATGTCTCAGTTTATGAACATCCTGCCTGCCTTGTCAAATCTCTCGAAGGCACTATTCTGTCCCAGTCTCTATGATCTTCTCCAGCCCCTGCCATCCTGTGACCCCTCCAGCTTCAGTCTCCTGAATACCCTTAAATTGATCTGATTTATTATTGTCACATGTGTAGATAAAGTGAAAAGTATTGTTTTGCTTGCTATCCAGACAAATCAGATCTTGCAGAAGTACATCAGGATAACAGAGCAGAATGCAGAATATAGTGTTATAACCACAGAGAAGGTGCAGAGAAGGATAACTCTAATATGTAAAAAGTCTGTTGTAAGTCTGATGGAGAAGAAGCTGTTCTTAAATCTGTTGGTACGTGTTTTCAAACTTTTGTGCCTTCTGCCTGATGGAAAAGGGTATAACTGGGATTTGTGAGTTAGGAAGTGGTGGTATGCTGGTGCTATCACTGGATTTAATAGTCTAGGGATCCAGGCAAACATTCTGGGAGCATGGGTACAAATCTTACGAGCGCAGCTGCTGGAATTTAAAATTCAGTGAATGAAATCTGGAATTGGAAGCTAGTATCACCAAATGATAACCATGAAACCATGATAACAAAGTGTGAAGCTGGATGAACACAGCAGGCCAAGCAGCATCACAGGAGCACAAAAGCTGACGTTTCGGGCCTAGACCCTTCATCAGAGAGGGGGATGGGGAGAGGGTTCTGGAATAAATAGGGAGAGAGGGGGAGGCAGACCGAAGATAAAGAGAAAAGAAGATAGGTGGAGAGAAGAGTATAGGTGGGAAGGTAGGGAGGGGATAGGTCAGTCCAGGGAAGACGGACAGATCAAGGAGGCGGGATGACGTAGTAGGTAGGAAACCCTGGATTGACCTATCCCCTCCCTACCTTCCCACCTATATTCTCCTCTCCACCTATCTTCTTTTCTCGCCATCTTCGGTCCGCCTCCCCCTCTCTCCCTATTTATTCCAGAACCCTCCCCCCATCCCCCTCTCCGATGAAGGGTCTAGGCCCGAAACGTCAGCTTTTGTGCTCCTGAGATGCTGCTTGGCCTGCTGTGTTCATCCAGCTTCACACTTTGTTATCTCGGATTCTCCAGGATCTGCAGTTCCCATTATCACTAACCGTGAAACCATTGTCAATTGTTATAAAAATGCCATCTGGTTCAGTAATGACCTTCATGGGGAACGTAATCTGCTACTTTGCCTTAGTCCAATCTACATGTGACATGGACAAAAACAGAAATTGCTGGAAAAGCGCAGCAGGGCTGGCAGCATCTGTGAAGGAAAAAAATCAGAGTTAACGTTTCGGGTCTGGTGACCCTTCCTCGGAAGCCATGTGGCATGGGTCAAAATCCTGGAACTCTCTCCCTAATTTATATCAACGTATAGAAAGTAGACTCAAGTGCTTTAAGAAGGCAACTCACAACGACCTCCTCAAGGGGCAATTAGAGAAGGGTAATAAATGCAGCAAAAGCCATACCCCATGAATGAAGAAAAAAGAAGCCAGGTATGCACAGCAAGACTCCGGAAGAATGAATGAACCAGTGAGCTGATATTGGTTGAGGGGATGAAGATTGGTCAGGACAGTGGCAGAAATCTCCAGCTCCTCCTCAAACAGACCCGGTGGGGTTTATTTTTGTAATGTGTCGACTGGAATCGAGAGGTTAGCTCTTGGCCTTTGCCTGAAAGCTGTTAACTAGAACCATGCATCGTCATCATCATCACCAGCAGCCCCTCGCAGACGAGGATGGCTCTCTCCCAATCTCAGGGGGAGTCCATAGTTGGCTGTACAGCCCAATAAGCTACCACAGCCTCTGTTACACTTGGGACAGAGGGTGTTGGGCATGGATAGGGGTGGGTGGGGCATTGGTGTGGCAGTGCGTTCCTCTCGCCTGGTTTCCATTTTTTCCCAACAGTGAGTCTCAAGGTGCTCGACTCCTTCCTGTATGCCCCTTCTCCGCTTTAGGTGAGTCTTGGGCCAGTGATTCCCAGGTGTCTGTGGGAACGTTGCACTTCATCAGTGAGGCTTTAGGCGTATCACTGAAGCGCGTCCTTTGTCCACCTGCAGCTTACCTGCCATTTCAGAGCTGGGAGCAGGGCAGCTGCTAGGGGAGTTTTGTGTTGGTCATGCGGACGACGTGCCCAGCCCTTCATAATCGGGTGGTCAGTGCCTTGATGCTGAGGATGCTGGCCCTGGCCGATGATGCTATTGTTAGTGCATCTTCCTTCCCTGTCGATTTGCAGGATCTTGCCCAATCAGTGTTGGCCCTTCAGGTGCCTACTGTAGACAGTCCACGTCTCAAGGCCGTATAGCAGGGCAGCAGCCATCACAGAAATCTGAGCTGAGGACATAGTCTGGGATCACCACGAACCTTGCAATAACTCCCTAGGGGAAGCCCAGATGTGTTCTTCTACTGCCCAGAATTCCCAGGAGCGGTTTTTGGGGAGTGTAAATACCCCAGCTTCCCAACTCTGAGATCAGGGTTATCCACAACTCCTGAGGCAAACTGACCATTGACGTTTTGAGAACAAGGCCCCTTCGTCATTTTAGCTGGAAAACTCCCGTGGGATGGGGGTCTTCAAGCTGGGAGGCTGGAAATGACTCTGAAGGGAATCATGTCAGCAAATTCACGAAGAGGAATTCTCTGGTTCCCTGCCACCACTACTGAACAGAACCAGATCATCCAGGAGCTCACTGAATGGTGGAGCAGGCTAGATGGGTTAAGTGACCCATTGTTTGTATGTCTAGAGGAATGCACTGCTCTGCCGTGGAGGTGGGGCTCCCAAATGGGTATTCCTCAGCCTGAGTCCAGGCATGAGCTTTCAGATTGGGTTTTGAACTGCGGGAGACATCGCCATGGAGCCTAGCACCCAATGCAAACCACCCATCCACCTCGCACAGCATGAGGTATTGCCAGTCAGGAATGTCCAACCGGATTCAGAGTTGGCGATAATTTGAGGCTGATTTGACCAATTGTAGTATTGAACCTGAGGCCGACCAGAAATGGAACGGACCGATACAACGTGGGAACTGCAGCTTTGCTCTGACAAGGTCATGAAAGGATTCTGGGAATTTGGGGAGGAGGGGCGCGGCTACCCTGTTGAACATGGGTGTAAAATATTCAACCTTTACTGATTTTCTGCCGTCCTTGGCTGCATTACAGCTGCTGCTTTCCAGACCCGGGGGTGGGGGGATTGGGGGGGGAGGGATGGTGGTGGTGCGGTGGTTTCCGATGCCACACACATTTGGGTTTAACCTGGGGAATGGCCCCTGGAATATTCCAATTTACCACCAGGCGCATCTTGCTTCATGGGTACAGATGGTGAACCTGTTGATCCTCAGCACTTAACACAAATGTCGCTCCCAGGTATCTCCCACCAGTAATTCCCTCGACCCAGAGCTTGATGCGAGCACTTCACTTGCTGCTTACAACCGGGCAGTTTTGGAGGGACGTTGGTGAAGCTTCTGGGTTGCATTACAGATGCCCTTCTGACTCAGAGGCACGTGTTGTGACTCTTTCAATGATGGTGGGTCAGGACCCTTGAATTTCCTTCTTAATGCTGCTGGCAGCGTCTTGGCCACATGAGCCACAGCTGCTAGAGAAGAAAGGAGGAAAGGTTTTGCATTTGCGTAGTGCCTGCCGTGACCTTGCAGTGAAGTGCTTTCAAAGGGGTAGTCGCTGTCGTCATGTACAAGCAGCCAATTTGCGGACAGCAAGGCTGCCATGTGCCTAACATCTGAGTTAGCTGAGGGATAAATACCTCCCAGGACACCGTGCGGGACGGGGAAAGAATTCCCTGCTTTCCTTTAAAATAACGGAGTTGGGATTCCCTAGACAGGGCTGATGGGACCCCCATTTAAGATGACACTCCAAGAGATGGCACTCGTGTACCCCGTACTACTGCAGTGAGACTTTTGCCTTGAATGCAAAACCACCCCAGAGGTCAATTAGGGATGGGTAATAAATACTGGCCTCGCCCACATATCGCCAAACAGCTTAGAAACACACCCTTCAATCCAATCTCTGACCAGGTTTCCCAAACTAAACTAGTCTCACTCGCCTGTGTTTGGCCCATATTCCATAAACCTTTCCCGTTCATGAACTTATCCAAAAGTCTTTTAAATGTTGCGACTGTTCCTGTATTTATAACTTGCTCTGGCAGTTCATTCCACATACGAACCACTCTTTGTGTGAAAAAGTTGCCCCTTACGCCTCTCTGAATCTTTCTCCTCTCACCTTAAAGATATGCCCTCTAGCTTTGAACTCTTCCCACCTTGGGGAAAACATCTTTGCTATTCAGTGTGAAGCTGGAGGAACACAGCCGATCAGGCAGCATCAGAGGAGTAGGAAAGTTGTGTTCTGATGTTCTAAAGAAGGGTCCCGAACCGAAACGTCAGCTTTCCTGACCGTCAGATGCTGCCTGGCCTGCTGTGTTCCTTCACCTCCAAACTGTGTCATCGCTGACCCCAGCATCTACAGTTTTTGCTCTCATCTTTGCTATTCACCTTATCTGTGCCCCTCATCATTTTATAAACATCTATATGTCCTGTGAATAAATAACCTGAAACTGCTTTGTGAGCCTGTAGTTTCTGTTTCTTGATGCTAGTAGTTCTTGAGTTTTCTGAGTTGTGTTTTGCATTCAGATTCACTCCATAAACAAATTTTTCATCCCCCCCACCCCTCCAGCTTTCTCTGTTTGTCTGATGAATGCCAAAGAGCAAAATGATGATAAACTCTGAAGAAAGACTGGTTTAATGGGGTTAGGGCATGTTTCCTGTGTCTTGCAATTCCTTAAAAGGAAGATTATTTCAGACATGTGAGGCTTTGCTATTGGTCCCAATCATTGGTTGTGCTGTACAGATTCCCACCACTGCGCATTCTGACGGAAATTGCTTCTATCATTGCGTGACAGTGAGATAGTGGGATATCCTTTTCTCAACAGCTACCCATTAAAGCACAGAACAACCTTGTATTTACCGATATCATGGTGCTTTTTTAAAAAAAATCATTCATGAGACATGGGTGTCACTGGCTGGCCAGCATTTCTTACCCGTCCCTAGTTGCCCTTGAGAAGGTGAGCTGTGTTCTCGAACAGCTGCAGTCCAACTGCTGTAGTTCCATTGAGGTCCACCCACAACGTCCTTAGGGAGGGAGTTCCGGGATTTTGACCCAGCGATTCTGGCCATATATTTCCAAGTCAGGATGGTGAATGGTTTGGAGGGGAACTTGCAGGGGGTGGTGTTCCCATGTATCTGCTGCCCTTAATTCTAAATTATAGCAGTCTCAGTTTGGAAGGCGCTGTCCTGGATGAATTTATGCAGTGCATCTTGTAGACAGGGTGCCACTGGAGGGAGTGGATACTTGTAGGGGGTGGTGTTCCCTTGCATCTGTGGCCCTTCTCCTTCTAGATGGAAGTAGTCACAAGTTTGGAAGGTGCTGTCTAAGTGACCTCAACGTATCATATGGATGGTGCACACTGCTGTCTCAGTGCGTAGGTGGTGAAAGGAATGAATGTTCAAAGTGGTGGAAGTGGTGCCAATCAAGCGGGCTGCTTTATCTTGGATGATACCCAGCTTCTTGAGTGTTGTTGGAGCTGCACCCATCCAGGAAATGAGAGAATATTCCATTGAACTCATGACTTGTGTCTTGTGGTTGGTGGCTTCAGGCTTCAGAGAGGTGAGTTACTCAGCGCAGTATTCTGACCTGCTCTTGTAGCTACTGTATTCATATGATGGTTATAGTCCTTCCTCTGGTACCCCAGGATTTCAATACTAGGGGACTCCGTGATGATAATACCATTGAATATAGAGGCAGTTTATGATTTTTCTGTCAAGGATCACCAGACAGCCGGTAGACACAAGATGCACTCCTCCTTCTGTTCTGTGAAATGAGGAAGTAAGAGGCAAGAATCCATTCACAGCTGAGCTTAGAAGAATGAGAGGTAGTCTTATTGAAATATATAATATTGTTTTGACACGGTAAATGCTGGGATACTGTTTCCCTGGGATGGGGAACTAGCGGATCACAGCCTCTAGTTAAAGGGTTGACCATTTGGGCCGTGCTGACGAGAAATGTCTTCCCTCAGAAGGTTGTGAATCTGTTCTCTCTGAGTGAGGGCCAGAGTGAGGTGGATCTCATTGACTATGAGTTCCTTGTTTGAGGCCGTTAACCTGGGCCAACCAGGGAGCCCTGGCTGACAGATATAAACAGGGGATTTAGAGAGTCTCTTCATTCTCTGGTCTGGCTCTGAGCTGGCTGGTCAGAGCCCATGTACTGTGCACATGTAAATAAGGAGGGATTTGGGGATGGGTTACCAGTTTCCTCGGAGTTATGTCACTAATCCAGACAGCCGTAGTTGCTGAGTCATTAAGTTTTTCCAATCGATAGATTCTTGAGCACAAAGTGAATTGAGGAATATGGGGATCGAGTGAGAATGGCGTGGCCTTGATCCCACAAAATTTTAATCTCCATATTGGCTGGAAAAGTCAATGGGCAAAGGTAGCTTGGTCAAGGAGTTTGTGGAATGTTTTCAGGATCGTTTCTTAGAACAGCATGTTCTCGAGGTGATGGAGAGGCAGTGAGAAGGCAAGAAACTGAATGGTTTTGACGATTAATTGCATCCAGCTGTTGACTTTATCTGAGCTTCATGACAATTTGCATCCTCTTTCCTGTACCCCCTCCCTCCTGAACATCTCCTCACGGTAGGGAGTGTGCTTAAATTAATAGGTTGTGGGCCCAAACTCAAGACTATTGTAGCCGCAATTCTGCAGAGCTCACAAAAACCAAAACAGAAACAGAAATTGCTGGAAAAGTTCAGCAGGTCTGGCAGCATCTGTGGAGTGAAATCAAAGTTAACATTTTGGCTGGAGAGACTCTTGCTCAGAACTGGTCTTGAATCTGCAGCCTCCCTGTGACTTCAAGTTTTATTGCAGGAACCTATGGAGAATGACATGAAGATAAAATCTCAGGGCCTTTATAGAAAGTTACCTTTCCTTTTTCAATTTTTATTTTGCCTAATAGTTTAAACTCAGAAGGGAAAAATGCTGTGTAACTCTCAAACAGCACGTACTGGTCTTGTGTACCACAAGATGAGGACCCAGCACATTCATTCCCAAGTTGGACCTATGTTGTTTTGTTGGAAAATGTTTGTAGTTTGGAAAGTGTTTGTAGTTTTAAAGTTAGAAATAGATTTTATTGTCATATGTGTTCAAGTACAAGAGTACAGTGAAAAGTATATAATGTCACCCCACATGACGTCTTCGGTACAAAATTGTAAGAGAACAGAAAAAGGTAAGCAATACCTTCCTAGAATAAGTAGAAAAATAAAGTAATAATAGTTGACACTTAAGTCCTTCTTAATGTAAACTAGAAAAATAGAGGAATTCAGTTGAAAGCTCAGCAATCTTTTTGTTGAATGAACTTTGATGAGTTGGTGGAGAGATTGGAAACCGCAAATGATCAAGATTAATCCCATTTGGCAAACCGAGAACCTTTCCAATTAGCTGGAGGATGACCTCGAAGATGGGCCAATGAGTGGTGTGTGGGAGCAGTCCAGAGTGAGAGATCATGTGACATAACCCCCAGGATTGCATCCAACCTGAGTTGGCAACCCACCCGCAGCGCCACCCCCCCCCCTCCCCACACACACCTGCCAAGTGATGGACAGTTGCATTTGTCATGTCTTGTGTCGGGAATTCCACTCTCAGCAAATAGACAGCTCTGAAAACCTCTGGGAGATAGCAAGAACTGCAGATGCTGGAAGTCAGAGCTGATCCACAGTGTGGAGCTGGAGGGACACACCAGGTCAGTCAGCGTCCTGACCCGCTGTGTTCTTCCAGGTCCACACTGTCTTGGCTCTTACAGCCTCCCACTATGACTAAATATTGGTTTGCCTGAATTTATGTCGCGATTGGTGTTTCAGTTTTGCCCTGATAATGTTCCTGTAAATTGTCTTTTTGTTTTGGAATGATTTACAATGCTGAAGTCATGTGCTAAATGCAAATGATGTTATTGACAACCAGACATGATTGCCCTGCCATGGCCCATTTGGAAGAAGTGGAGCTATTTTGTTCATTCAATTGCCAGCTCTTAGTTTCATGGACTTTTAATAACGAGGATATATTTCCCATGAAAGGCCGCCTTCAATAATTTTTCCACTGGCCCGTCTCGTTGAAAGGTTTCCAAAGTTCCTCAATGAAATACTTCCTGAGGGGCAGTGATTGTGTTGGGTAGGGAATCAGAATTGATAAGATCTGTCCAGAAAACTGAGCTAAAAGCACTCGCCCAGTTCCGGTTCATTGATCAAAGGTGCAAATGTAATAGGCTTGGGAGTGTAAAAGTTGGTTATCTGTCTCTTTGTTCCTCTCAGCTTCTTTCTCAAATTTGCGAATACCTCACCTGTTTGGGCTCGTTTTTTTTTACCTTCCTTTTTTGTTCCATCTGTTTCATTGACGTGCTAACTCCCTGACACACAGCCTGTTGTGATTGCAATCTGACAGTCTGTGCAGGACTATCTATCCATCTCCCCCGCTCTCCCCCAATCTCTCTCTCTCCCCCTCTGTTCTATTTGGCAAATTGCCATCACAACACCATTCAAAAAAAGAGCTGGTGAGTCATACAGTCATCCACTGTTTGTTTGGATGTTTTCTCCTCAAGTTGCCCCTCAAATTAATGGATCAGGGTCTCTGCGTTTGCCTGTGGAATTTATGCACAGATTATCTGCTGTATCCAGACATTGTCGCTGTGTCAGCACCTTGTGACATGCCAAGGCTGCGAAAGGTGCCATGTAAATGCAACTTCCTTTGCCTTGATTGGTTAATCTTTTATTTTGCTCAAGTGGGGGGACGTCAGTTCCAGGCAGACCCATTTTAAACTTTTCTCCTTCTGTTTGAGGTAATAACGAGATTGGGATAAAGAGCTGGTTAATTCGGGATTTGTGAGAAAAGTTGTACTTACTATTCCGGGAGTTTGTGCTTGGTTCCTGGTGTTGTTGAATGCTGACATGGTTCCTAGCAGCTCAAAGAATCCCTACAGTGTGGAATCAGGCCATTCAGCCCACAGAGTCCAAACTGTCCCTCTGAAGAGCATCCTACCCACACCCCTGTAACCCTGCACTTACCATGGCTAACCCACACAGCCTGCACATCCCTGAACACTGCGGGCAATTTAGCACGGCCAATCCACCCTAACCTGTACATCTTTGGACTGTGAGAGGAAACCGGAGCACCCGGAGGAAACCCACATAGACACGGGGAGAATGTGCAAACTCCACACAGACAGTCGCCCGAGGCTGGAATCGAACCCGGGTCCCTGGCGCTGTGTGAGCCATCACGCTGTACAGCTCAAGAGAGCAAAACAAAACCAAAGAACTCCGGATGCTGGATATCTGAAACACCAATAGGAGTTGCTGGGAAAGCATGGTGAGTCTGGCAGCATCTGTAGAGAGAGAACAGAGTTAGCGTTTCAGCTCCTTCTTCAGAACCATACTTCTGATGAAGAGTAACTGGGCCGGAAACATTAACTGTGCCTTGTCTCCACAGATGTTGCCAGACCCGCTGAGTATTTCCAGCAATTTCCGTTGGCAGACGGACCTGGACTGCTCACATTCCTTGCTTTTTGTAGAAAGGTACAAAACTCCCTCTTCATCAGTACAGTTGCTGAGTGTGTAAACGATGAGGACCAAAATTTACCAACAAGTTAAAAATCCTTTTTAAATTGCTTTCGTTCTTAAATCTGCAAATACTTCACCTCTTTGGGCTCTTTTTTTTTTGATTGCTCTGTTTCACTTTATTCTCTTTTCCTGAAAGAAGAGAATAAATTGGAACTTTAATGAAGGTGAAAGGGGCAGTACTTTCACAGGACATCCCTTTGATTTTACTTTTTATGTTGCAAGTTCCCCGCCAGGCCATTCAAGAAATCCATTGCTCTTCTTTCAGCGTGGCTGGGTCAGAATCCCTCCTTAAAGGTACTGTGGGTGTCCCTACACTACATGGTATCAAGAGAATGACTCACCACCACCTTCTCCAGGGCAACTAGGGATGGGCGATAAATGCTGGGCCCTATCAGCGATTGTTCACATACTGGGAGCAAACAAATAATAAAGGATGAAAGGACCCAGTTCCATCTGACTGACTGGCTTCATTTCAGTGCTTTGCATTGGCTTGTTTCCAGGACTAGAGGCTCCAGCCACAGTTCTCCAAAGAGTTTCAGTGACTAAATTTGTCCTCCTGAGACATTAATCCAGTTCTCAATTAAAGCACACCAAGTTGTTAAGAAAACTGATGTTCAGATCTGTTTAAGAATAGGGCTGGAGGAGGGCTATACCAGTGGAGTAGGATGTCTCATTGGCATCATGTGTAAACCAATTGTCCTCTGTGCCCTCTAGAGGCACTGACTACAGGATAGATAATTCTTCAACCCCTCGGTTGTAACTCACACCCAGATCTGTCCTTCAAGTCCACACTGTGAGCCCTGATACACCAACTAGCTGAAGGGTGATTGCTTCTGAGCTTAACCCCATCTTAAAATGTTCATTTCTCAGCAAGAATTACTGGATAGTGATTCAGAGCAGTTCTGCTTTTACCAAAAAAAAGGTGTTGAGATAGATGAGAGGGATTTAATGTGGGCAGTGTCCATTCGAGAGCTGCTCAAAACAGTGACATTTCTGCGGGGAGGGGCTGGGCGTTGTAACAGAACTAATGGGAATCTGCAACGTTGCCCAGGTGCCCATCAAAAGCAGGACAAATCTAACCTAGCCAATTACAATCTGAGCGGTCTACTCTCAACCATCAGTAAAGCAACAGAAAATGTTCCGTTATCAGTGACACTCAGTTTGCGTTCCACCAGGGCCACTCAGCTCCTGATCTCATTGCAGCCTTCATGCAAACGTGGACAGAAGAGCTGAATTCCAGAGGTGAGCTGAGAATGACAGCCCTTGATATCAAGTCTGTATTTGACTGATTGTGGCATCAAGGAGCCCTGGCAAAACTGGAATCAATGGGTATCAGGGGCAAACTCTCCAGTAGTTGGAGTCATACCTGACACATAGGAAGATGGTTGTGGCTGTTGGAGGTCAGTCATCTCAGCTCAAGGACATCTCTGCAGGAGTTCCTCTGGGTAGTGCCCTAGGCCCAACTGTCTTCAGCTGCTTCATCAGTGACCTTCCCTCCATCATAAGCTCAGAGGTGGGATGTTCACCAATGATTGCACAATGTTCAGCACCATTTGCAACTCCTCGGATACTGAAGCAATCCGTCTCCAAATGCAACAAGTTCTGGATAATATCCAGGCTTGGGCTGGCAAGTGGCAAGTAACATTTGTCCCACATAAATACAGGCAATGACCATCTCAAACAAGAGTGAAGCTAAAGCCCTCTCCTTAGCATTCAATGTGTAGGATTATCATTGCTGAATTCTCAGATATTAACACCTGGGGCTTAATATAGACCAGAAACCAAACTGGACAAGTCATATAAATACAATGGCTGTCAGAGGACATCGGAGGATAGGGGCGGCATGATGGCTCAGTGGTTAGCACTGCTGCCTCACAGTGCCAGGGACCTGGGTTTGATCCCACCCTCGGGTGACTGTCTGTGTGCAGTTTGCATATTCTCCCCGCCCGATGCTCCGGTTTCCTCCCAAAGTCTAAAGATGTGCAGGTTAGGTACATTAGTCATGAGGAATGCAGAGTTCCAGGCATAGGGTAGGGGGATGGTTCTGGGTGGGACACTGTTCAGTCGGTTGGTGTGGACTTGTTGGGCCAAATGGCCTGTTTCCACACTGTGGTGATTCTAGGAATACTGCGGCAAGTAACTCACCTTCTGACTCCCCAAAGCCTGTCCACCATCTACAAGGCACAGTCAGGAGTGGGATGGAATGCTCCCCACTTGCCTGGATGAGTGCAGCCCCAACAACATTCAAGAAGCTTGATAACATCCAAGATAAAGCAGCCCACTTGATTGGCACCACTTCCACCACTTCCAACATTCACTCCTTTCACCACCTACACACTGAGGCAGCAGTGTGCACCATCCATTTGATATATTGATATCGCTTAGACAGCACCTTCCAAACCTGTGACCATTTCCATCTACAAGGACAAGGGCAGCAGATACATGGGAACACCACCCCCTCCAAGCTTATCTCCAAGACACACACCATCCTGATTTGGAAATATATTGTCGTTTCTGAAGGAGATGGCTTTTCCTCCCACCAACAACCCCTTCCTGTTTCTCCCTCACTCCATCTTTGTCTATGTCTCACTCTGCCTGTCTCTCTGTCTGTCTTCCTTTGTCTTTATCGCTCTGTCTTTGTGTCTTGCATTCTCACTGTTATTCAGTCTCTCTCTCTCTCTATTCGACTCTCTCCCTCTGCCTTTCTCTCTCTTCCTCTCAGGCACTGTCAATCGCTCTCTGTCTCTGATAGATACTGTGTCTCTCTCTCTCTGTCATTCCCTCTTTGGGTGTCACACTGTCTCTGTCTTTTATCTGTCTCTGCTGGTAGTTCCCTCTCTGTCTGTCATGCCCCCTCACTCTGTCTTATACTCCTCTCTCTCTCTCTCTCTCTCTCTCTTTGTCTGTCTGTCACTCACTCTATCTATCTGCCATGCTTGCTCTCTCTCTCTCTGCTTGCTGTTCCCTCTGTGTCATGCTCTTACTATCAAGCCCTCTCTGCCTGTTGCTTTCTCTCTCTGTCTCTGTTACTTGTTCCCTCTCACTATCCTGCATCTCTCTTTCTTTACCGTTTGCCAGTGTCTGTCTCGATTTGTTAATCTGTCTTTCTGACCAAAGTGTAACAGATAAATCTTGAGAACATTTGGCAGCTAGACCATCATCACTAGAGGCATACCTTGATCTTGGTGTGAGTTTGTCTCGGCATCCGCGATATAATTATCCTGGTACCTGGCTTAAGCCGCATCCCAAATGTTATCCGTTGAGCTGTGGAGAGACTGGATGTGTTACTTCTGTGGAGTTTCTTTGTGCAAACACTTACAGAAAGCTCTCTGTGTTGACTGACTCATGAAAACTCTCATTTTCAGCCTGGCTTGCTGTTTTTAAAACTGTGACAGTGTTATGGGTAACTTAACCTAATGAACTGACAGCGCTCACACTGGCTAATGCCGGTAAACCCAAATGGGTTTGAACCCAGAATGGGTCTCAGCTCCAAAGACCGCTTATTGTTATCTGCCATCCTCCCATACCAGCCTCTGGTGCAAAGCTCGCAGACGTTTAAGTTCTCCTGAGATTAAATGATGGAGTTGGATTTGATTTGTTTTGATATAATATTGTCTCTTGTACCTAGGTAAAGTGAGAAGTTTAGTTTTGCATGCAGTCCAGGCAGATCATATGATATAAAGTGCATTAGGGTAATAGAACAGAGTGAGGAATATAATAATAAGGCTGCAGAGAAGACCCACAGAGAGGGAGATCAACATTTGATTTGGAATTAGAGAGCTCCATTCAGCAGTCTAATTACTGCAGGGCCGAAGCTGTTCTTGAATCTGTTGGTGCGATTGTTCAAGCTTTTGTATCTTCTGGCCGACAGAAAAGGTTGGAAGAGAGTATAACCAGGGTTAGAGGGATATTAGCTGCCTTCTTGAGGCAGCGACAAGTACAGATGGAATCAATGGATAGGAGGTTGGTTTGCCTGATGGTCTGGGCTGTGTTCACAACTCTCTGTAGTTTCTTACAGTCCTGGGCAGAGCAGTTGCCGTACCAAGCTGTGATGCATCCAGATAGAATGCTTTCTCTTGACTGTGCATGAGATCTCTTCTGGAGGTCTCAGTGAGTTTCCAACCTCCCTGACCATAATGCTGGGGGCTGTCCCCATATGGGCTGGTGTAATGAGCAGAGAAGGATGTAATTGAGTGAGAAAACCTAATCTGCATTACTCTCAACTGCGCCCCACGCACCACACCCCCCAACACACACACACACACACACACACACAAACACACACACACACATGCATACACATATACAGACACACACACACACACACTCACACGCATACACATATACAGACACACATATATACACACATACATGTGCACACACACGCATGCACACATACATACCACACACGCACACACGTGTATGCATATAAATACACACTCACCCACACATATACACACACATACTTATATATACATACATACACACATACACACAGATATGCACACACATACATGCACACGCACACACTCACACATTCTCATACACACATGCACGGGCACACACACACACACACACACACACACACACACACACACACACACACACACACACACACACACACCCCAGAGAGTGGATTCCTCCCATGTTTATGCTCCATCTCCACACTTAGTTTCAAAGAAGCAAACGGTTGGTGCAGATGATTGAATGGCTTCCTCCGTTTGCAGCCCAGATGTCAAAGAAGCTCTAGGCTATGGTCAGAGTGTGCTTAACAACAGGACAGAATGTTGTCAGATGCAGCCTGCTACTGGTTATGCTCTGGCACAGAAATCCCTGCCACAACTGCCACCTCAGGCATTGGAGCCTGTGTATGGCGCGGGGGTGAGGAGTGCAAGGTAAGAGCCCAGGGCAGTAACTGAGGAGGAAAGGGGCTTCTCATGGGGTCGAGGAAGATTGAAGGCAATTGAACAAAAGGCATGGAGGAGAAGGCCTGCATTCTGTCTGAGCGCAATGAGTGACTGGGAACACACTGCCTAAGTCAAAGCAGATTCAAGAGAAACTTTCAAATACTTGGGAACGAAAGGAATAATGGAGCTGGGGTGATGTGTGGGTGCCTGTAGGAGCCAGCACAGGCATAATGGGCTAAATGGCCTTCTGTGTGATATGGGCATAGGGAGGGGAGCAATATCAATGTCTGGAGAGGACAATGGTTAGCACTGCTGTCTCACAGCATCAGGGACCCAGGTTCGATTCCACCCTCGAGCAACTGCCTGTGTGTGTGAGTTTGCACATTCTCCCCGTGTCTGCGTGGGTTTCCTCCCACAGTCCAAAGATGTGTAGGTTAGGGTGGATTATTGAGCTGGGAATGTGTGGGTTAGCTAGGTTGGGAAATGCAGGGACAGGATAGGGCAGGGGGTGAGTCTGGGTGGGATGCTGTTCAGAGGGCCATTGAAATGGCCTGCCTCCATACTGTAGGGAGTCTATGATATAGCAACAATCAAGAAATGATTAGCTGATGCTAGGATACCTTCAAGCAACCCCACCATGAAAGGATCCCAAAGAAGGGACTAGTCCATTCTGGTATGTGTTGAATGAGACGATATAGCTGATTAATTATTGTGAATTGGAAAAGGGATTTTGGGCAGCACTGGGATAGTGGGCTGGAGGCAGAGGTGAATAATGTTAATGTGTGCGTGTGTGTGAAGCTGCCACACTGTTGCTGTGTAGTGGAAGGCTGTTCTATCTCAGTGACACTGGCCACAACTCACCTGCTCCACCTTCACCTCCCATCGTTTGCTGAGCAGCTGCCTGGGGTCAGAAACCCGCGCAGAGTCAAGACCCATAGCTTGCAAATTCTGCTTCCATCCAACACCTTGTGAATTAGCAGACAATCAGCATCTCCAATTCCCGGCGTCTGAATAAATCATCTTCTGCTGTTGACAGTCGAGGTTTTTATCATTCATGCCCTGGGGGCTGCATTCTGCAAAGTTGCCCATTTTTCATCCAGTACAGGGTTTAAAGCAAGCGAGCTGTCATCTGGTGTATTTATCTCTCTCTGGGAAAAAGCGTCTTGCATTCATATCGTGCCCATGGAATGTCTGGTGATGGATCTCATTGAAGCTAGTGGGAGCCTGAACTGCACAAATGGACTGCTATCTTACTCTGTGTTGTGACTGTGGTGATACTTGAAAATAAAACCCTGAGGTCATGTGAGAGGTGTTAAACATAAGCAAGCTCTTTCCTTATCTGAGTTAGTGCCTTCTGAAGTGATTCACTGGTTAGAACACACCGAGACACACCCATAATGTGAAATGTTGCAAATCTGAGAGTTTATGGCTCTTCAATATTAGCTAAAAATTGTAATGAATCTGTGCCATACATAAACTGCATTATTATTGTAAGATTGTAGATATAAATTGGAATGTGTATGCATCTATATATAATCTGCATTATTCTGTTAGCTCTTATATATATAAATTGCATCATAGTGTTAGGTTATAGGTAGATATAAGCTGCATTAATTGTGAGATATCCAAAGATAAGCTGCATTAGACTGTTAGGTTCCTTATGTAGTTGCATTTTATTGTAAGGCAGTAGAAATAAGCTGCAAATAAACTGGAAGAGAGATGCATCTATATATAATCTGCATTTCATTGTTAGCTACTATATATATCTGTATATAAATTGCATTATATTGTTAGGTTATAGATAGATACAAGATGCATTAAATTGTCACGTTATACGTAATAAACTGCATTATATTGTAAGATTATAGTGTATTGAATTGTAAGATACACTACAATGCAGCTTATATATGAATATCTTACAATTCAATACACCTTCTATCTATAATCTTACAAAATAATGCAGCTTGTATATGAATAACTTACAATATAATACAGTTTATATGTGTACAATATATATAAAAGCGGCTTGAAATAGGATCTCATTTTCAGCTTTTACTTGTATAACCCTACAATATACTGCAGTTTATTTATTTATCATTATAAACATGGAATTGTACGTTCGATCCAGTTTCCTGTCCACTTCAGAAATGTGGATATGAATAAATATCTGTGCTTTGAAATGTCGATGCAAAGATATAGAACATAGAACATAGAACATAGAACAGTACAGCACAGAACAGGCCCTTCAGCCCACAATGTTGTGCCGACCATTGATCCTCATGTATGCACCCTCAAATTTCTGTGACCATATACATGTCCAGCAGTCTCTTAAATGACCCCAATGACCTTGCTTCCACAACTGCTGCTGGCAACGCATTCCATGCTCTCACAACTCTCTGCGTAAAGAACCTGCCTCTGACATCCCCTCTATACTTTCCACCAACCAGCTTAAAACTATGACCCCTCGTACTAGCCATTTCTGCCCTGGGAAATAGTCTCTGGCTATCAACTCTATCTATGCCTCTCATTATCTTGCATACCTCAATTAGGTCCCCTCTCCTCCTCCTTTTCTCCAATGAAAAGAGACCGAGCTCAGTCAACCTCTCTTCATAAGATAAGCCCTCCAGTCCAGGCAGCATCCTGGTAAACCTCCTCTGAACCCTCTCCAAAGCATCCACATCTTTCCTATAATAGGGCGCCCAGAACTGGACGCAGTATTCCAAGTGCGGTCTAACCAAAGTTTTATAGAGCTGCAACAAGATCTCACGACTCTTAAACTCAATCCCCCTGTTAATGAAAGCCAAAACACCATATGCTTTCTTAACAACCCTGTCCACTTGGGTGGCCATTTTAAGGGATCTATGTATCTGCACACCAAGATCCCTCTGTTCCTCAACGCTGCCAAGAATCCTATCCTTAATCCTGTACTCAGCTTTCAAATTCGACCTTCCAAAATGCATCACCTCGCATTTATCCAGGTAAATGATATATATGATCGAAGTTCCATATACAGGGCATAGCACAATCGAAAAGCAGTTGGAAAATACAAGAGCTAAAAGAATGCTGAGAAAGGGGGAGGCAAAAATCGCCTCAGTGCTTTGAGGGTTTAGTTGGAGCTGAAATGCTGCAGAGATCTCCCACAGAGGGCTATCTGGGAAGAGGTGGGTGGTATCACACAGGAAGGGGGCTCACAGTGGTTGGGTCATGGCTGTCGCAGAGCAGATGCTGATGAGCTACGCGGAGTGTGTGTCATTGGTGTAAAGCAGATGGATGTGTCACCATAGCAGCAGATCCTGGCAGGAATAGCTATGGTCAGCTCAGGAGAAAGATGCCTGACTCATGACAGTGCAGCAGAAAGTCATTCGTCCCATCGTGCCTGCGCTCTTTCTATTCCCTAGTGCCAACCTTCTCCTCCACTCCCTCTACACCATTGTGATCCAAATAACCATCCAGGACCCTCTAGACTGCCTTGGTTTGAACCGGCTCCACCACATTTCCAGACCCTAACTACTCGCTGTATGCAGAAGTTTTTTGTCCTCACAGCACCCTTAATTTGTTTGCACAACACTTCTTCCTTTTCTGAACAAGAATGGCTTCATCCCATCCCCTATGTCCAGCCCACTCATAATTTTGAAGACCTCAATCAGATCTTCTCTCAGCCGCCTTCTCTCTGCGGAGAACAGCCTCAACTTCTTCAATTGATCCTCATCACTGAAATGTCTCATGACTGGAACCAATCTTGTACAGTGTTTTCTAGACCGAGTTCAATCCAGTCAAATCTTTCCTCTGAAGTGGCGCCCACAACAGTACGCAATGATAGTGGAAGACTTGTAGCAAGCCTGTAATTTCCAAGCACAAAGCTGGGATATGGGAGAGAAACACTAGATTTGAACTCTCCCGTTTGTGAGGAAGAAAGATCGGCAGATTTTGGAAAAGTTTGGACGTAGTAGGGTTGTTGTAATGGGTGACTTTAACTTTCCTAATATTGATTGGAACCTCCTTCGAGCAGAAGATTTGAATGGAGCTGTTTTTGTAAGGTGTGTTCAGGAGGGTTTCCTAACGCAGTACGTTGACAGGCCGACAAGGTGAGAGGCCATTCTAGACTTGGTGCTCGGAAACGAGCCGGGGCAGGTATCAGATCTTGTGGTGGGAGAGCATTTTGGTGATAGTGACCATAACTGCCTCACATTCTACATAGCTATGGAGAAGGAGAGGATTAGGCAAAATGGGAGGATATTTAATTGGGGAAGAGGAAACTATGACGCGATTAGACATGAGTTAGGAAGCATGGACTGGGAGCAATTGTTCCATGGTAAGGGCACTATAGACATGTGGAGACTGTTTAAGGAACAGTTGTTGCGAGTGATGAATAAATATGTCCCTCTGAGACAGGCAAGAAGGGTAAGATAAAGGAACCTTGGATGACAAGAGCGGTGGAGCTTCTCGTCAAAAGGAAGAAGGTAGCTTACATAAGGTGGAGGAAGCTAGGGTCAAGCTCAGCTCTAGAGGATTACAGGTAGGTGAGGAAGGAGCTCAAAAATGGTCTCAGGAGAGCCAGGAGGGGGCACGTGAAAGGCTTGGCAGAATGGATTAGGGAGAACACAAAGGCATTTTACACTTTTGTGAGGAATAGGAGAATGGTCAAAGAAAGAGTGGGGCCGATCAGGGATAGCATAGGCAACTTGTGTGTGGAGTCTGAGGAGGTAGGGGAAGCCCTAAATGAGTTTTTTGCTTCTGTTCTTACGAAAGAAACAAACTTTGTAGTGAATGAAACCTTTGAAGAGCAGGTGTGCATGCTAGAATGGATGGAGATAGAGGAAGCTGATGTGCTGAAAATTTTGTCAAAAATTAAGATTGACAAGTCGCCAGGCCCGGACCAGATTTGTCCTCGGCTGCTTTGGGAAACGAGAAATGCAATTGCTTCGCCACTTGCGAAGATCTTTGCATCCTCGCTCTCCACTGGAGTCGTACATGAGGACTGGAGAGAGGCAAATGTAATTCCTCTCTTCAAGAAAGGAAATAGGGAAATCCCCGGCAATTACAGACCAGTAAGTCTCATGTCTGTCGTCTGCAAGGTGTTAGAAAGGTTTCTGAGGGATAGGATTTATGACCATCTGGAAGAGCATGGCTTGATTAAATGCAGTCAACACGGCTTTGTGAGGCGCAGGTCATGCCTCACAAACCTTATCGAGTTCTTTGAGGATGTGACTAGAAAAGTTGATGAGGGTCGAGCTGTGGATGTGGTGTATATGGACTTCAGCAAGGCATTTGATAAGGTTCCCCATGGTAGGCTCATTCAGAAGGTCAGGAGGAATGGGATACAGGGGAACTTAGCTGCTTGGATACAGAATTGGCTGGCCAACAGAAGACAGCGAGTGGTAGTAGAAGGAAAATATTCTGCCTGGAAGTCAGTGGTGAGTGGTGTTCCACAGGGCTCTGTCCTTGGGCCTCTACTGTTTGTAATTTTTATTAATGACTTGGATGAGGGGATTGCAGGATGGGTCAGCAAGTTTGCAGATGACATGAAGGTTGGAGGTGTCATTGACAGTATAGAGGGCTGTTGTAGGCTGCAGCGGGACATTGACAGGATGCAGAGATGGGCTGAGAGGTGGCAGATGGAGTTCAACCTGGATAAATGCGAGGTGATGCATTTTGGAAGGTCGAATTTGAAAGCTGAGTACAGGATTAAGGATAGGATTCTTGGCAGTGTGGAGGAACAGAGGGGTCTTGGTGTGCAGATACATAGATCCCTTAAAATGGCCACCCAAGTGGACAGGGTTGTTAAGAATGCATATGGTGTTTTGGCTTTCATTAGCAGGGAGATTGAGTTTAAGAGTCATGAGATCTTGTTGCAGCTCTATAAAACTTTGGTTAGACCGCACTTGGAATACTGCATCCAGTTCTGTTCGCCGTATTATAGGAAAGATGTGGATGCTTTGGAGAGGGTTCAGAGGAGGTTTACCAGGATGGCTGGACTGGAGGGCTTATCTTATGAAGAGTGGTTGACTGAGCTCGGACTTTTTTCATTGGAGAAAAGGAGGAGGAGAGGGGACCTAATTGAGGTATAGAAGATAATGAGAGGCATAGATAGAGTTGATAGCCAGAGACTATTTCCCAGGGCAGAAAAGGCTAACATGAGGAGTCATAGTTTTAAGCTGGTTGGAAGAAAGTGTAGAGGGGATGTCAGAGGTGGGTTCTTTACACAGAGAGTTGTGAGAGCATGGAATGCGTTGCCCGCAGCAGTTGTGGATACAAGGTCATTGGGGACATTTAAGAGACTGCTGGACATGCATATGGTCACCGAAATTTGAGGGTGCATACATGAGGATCAATGGCCGGCACAACATCGTGGGCTATAGGGCCTGTTCTGTGCTGTACTGTTCTATGTTCTATGTTCTATGTTCTATCATCTCAAATGCCCACAACCGTTAGCGGTAGAGAAGAGACAAAAAAAAACTGCAGGTGCTGGAATTCAGGGTTCACAAGCGGGAGGCTGGAAGAACACAGCAAGCCAGGCAGCATCTGGAGGAAAGGAGCAGTGAACATTTTGTGTATTACCCTTCATTACGACTGCTGCAGCTGTAGAAGAGGGCTGTGCTTTTATTCCAATTTGTGATTTAATTTGCTTTTCGCTCTGGACTATTTAAGATCCTGACTTGGCAGGTTTGAAACTTGCGGTCCTCTTCCAGCTCCAGGGGAGACATGTAAAGACATGCTGCTGTCAGTCAGACCCTGAAAGATTACTCTTTCTAATTCCTTTTGCACACGAGTGTGTGAGTGTGACAGTGTGTGTGTGTCTTTGTGCGTGTGTTTCTGTGTGTGTGTGTGTTTCTGTGTGTGTATTTGTGTGTATGTGAGAGTGTGTGTGTATGTGAGTTTGTGTGAATGTGTGTGTGTGTATGTACGTGAGAGTGCGCATGTGTGTGGGAGTGTGTGTATGTGTTTGTGTGTATGTGAGCATGTGTGTATGTGTGTGGGAGCGTGTGTGTGTGTGTTTGTGTGTATGTGAGCGTGTGTGTGTGTGTGTTTGTGTGTGTGTGTGTGTTGGGGGAGGGAGGGGATCGTGTGTGAGAGTGTGTGTGTGTGCGTGTGTGTGCGTGTGTGTGTTGGGGGAGGGAGGGGATCATGTGTGTGTGTGTGTGTGTGTGTGTGTGTGTGTGTGTGTGAGTGTGTGTGTGTGCGTGTGTGTGTTGGGGGAGGGAGGGGATCGTGTGTGAGTGTGTGTGTGTGTGTGTGCGTGTGTGTGTTGGGGGAGGGAGGGGATCATGTGTGAGTGTGTGTGTGTGCGCGTGTGTGTGTTGGGGGAGGGAGGGGATCGTGTGTGAGTGTGTGTGTGTGTGCGTGTGTGTGTTGGGGGAGGGAGGGGATCGTGTGTGTGTGTGTGTGTGTTGGGGGAGGGAGGGGATCGCGTGTGTGAGAGTTGGGGGAGGGAGGGGATCGTGTGTGTGTCTGTGCGTGTGTGTGTCTGTGTGTGAGTGTGCATGTGTGTGTGTATGTGTCTGTCTGTGAGTATGTGTACATGTGTCTATGAGTGTGTGTGTGTGTCTGTCTGTGAGTATGTGCGTGTGTCTGTGAAGGTGTGCGCGTGTGTCTGTGAGTGTTTGTGCGTGTGTCTGTGTGTGTGTGTGTGTGTGTGTGTCTGTGCCTGTGTACGTGTGTCTATGAGTGTGTCTGTGTGTGTGTGTCTGTGCCTGTGTCTGTGCCTGTGTCTGTGTGTTGTTTCCCTCCAGGGAATGTATTTACTGTGCCATTTTGCTTGTTGAGTTGCTGGGACCGGTGATGTTTACATGCGGTGAATTTCCCTTTTCCTGATCAACAGCATATTGTGCATCCTTCTGCCACAGGTCAGTAACAATATCTGGTTGACACTCAGCCAAGTGCCGTAATATCCAGTGAAACTGGGGTTGGACCTGTCCATTGTTCTGACTGAGTGACTGGGAATTCCCAAGGAAGCAATTTAGTCAGGTGGCTTGACTGAATTTCCTGTCTAGACTTTACTCCAACCGATTCCCCGCACGATCCCCTCCTCAGCCTTCTCTGGCAATGCTTCTGCCCTACAGCACTCACCTCACTCTATCATTGATCTCATCGCTGTCGCCTTTCTTCAAAGCAAGATAAATTTCTGTTGCTTGCTGTGAAGAATCCTTGCTTTCTTTCCTATTTAGCTTCAAAGGTTAGTTACATCTCTAAAAACATTCAATTAGATCGACAACAAAGCAATGTTCCCCTGATGAAGATGTGCTGGAGACATCAATGTGATTCATACAATGGTAAATACTCCAATGGCAGATATGGAGATCTCGCCTGTACCTGGATGCCTTCTCAATGAGAGCATTCTCTTCATTTTGACCTGACACAACCTCAAAGTGTGATCAGTGATAATGGGAACTGCAGATGCTGGAGAATCCAAGATAACAAAGTGTGAAGCTGGATGAACACAGCAGGCCAAGCAGCATCTCAGGAGCACAAAAGCTGACGTTTCGGGCCTAGACCCTTCATCAGTGATGAAGGGTCTAGGCCCGAAACGTCAGCTTTTGTGCTCCTGGCTGCTTGGCCTGCTGTGTTCATCCAGCTTCACATTTTGTTATCACAACCTCAAAGTGACCAGGCTTGCACTTTAACTGACTGCACAAAATTTAATAAAGCCTCCAATCAAGACTAGCATCTTACCACTTTGCATGCAGTGGAGTTTTTTTTAAAAATTCAGTTGTGGGATGTGGGCATCATTGGCTGGGTCAGCATTTCTTGCCCATCCCAGGTTGCCCCTGGAGAAGGTGGGGGTGAGCTGCCTTCTTGAACCGCTGCCTTTCTCCTGCTGTGGGTTGACCCACAATGCCCTAAGGAAGGGAATTCCAGGATTATGATCCAGTGGCAGTGAAGGAACGGCGATATATTTCCAAGTCAGGATGGTGAGTGACTTGGAGGGGAACCTGGAGGTGGTGGTGTTCCCACATATCTGCTGTCCCTTGTCCTTCCAGATGGAAGTGTTCGTGGGTTTGGAAGGAACTGTCGAAGGATCTTGTGTGAATTTCTGCAGTGCATCTTGTAGGTAGTACACACTGCTGTTACTGAGCGTCAGTGATGGAGGGAGCGACTGTTTGTGGATGCAGTGCCAATCAAGTGGGCTGTTTTGTCCTGGATGATGTCGAGCTTCTTGAGTGTTGTTGGGGCTGTCCCCATCCAGGCAAATGGGGAGTATTCCATCCCACTCCTGACTTGTGCCTTGTAGATGGTGGATGGGCTTTAAGGAGTCAAGAGATGAGATCCTCACCACAGTATTCCCAGGTCCTGGCCTGCTCTCATAGCCACTTTATTTATGTCATGATTCCAGTTGAGTTTCTGGTCAGTGGTAACCCCCAGGATGTTGACAGTGGGGGGATTCAGTGATGGTAACGCCATTGAATGTCAAGGGGCAGTGGTTAGATTGTCTCTGATTGGTCATAGCATGTTATTTATGTGGCGTGAATGTCACTTGCCACTTGTCAGCCCAAGCCTGGATATTGTCCAGAACGTGTCGCATGTGAACCCGGACCGTTCCAGTATCTGAGGAGTTGCGAATGGTGCTGAACTTTGTGCAATCAACAGCGAACATGCCCACTTCTGACCTTACGATGGAGGGAAGGTCATTGCTGAAGCAGCTGGAGATTGGTGGGCCGAGGATCTACCCTGAGGACCTCCTATAGAGGTATCCAGGAGCTGAGAGGGCTCTGTTTGGCCCTTGTAGCCTGTTCGATTTGATCAGGCTTGATCCTCTACCTCAGTAGCGTATTCCCACTTTCTCTTGATGCCTTTAATATCTAAAAATGTGCCAATCTCTTTCTTGAATGTCCCATCCCGACGACATTCTGCGATAGGGACCCAAAATGTTAACTCTGCTTTTTCCTTCACAGGTGCTGCCAGCCCTGCTGAGCTTTTCTCGCAACTTTGTTTTTGCTCCTGTTTTACAGCATCCGCAGTTCTTTCAGTTTTTATTCAGAATTCCCACCATTTATCATATCAGGATTTGAACCTGAAGAAAATTAATGGGGTTTCTGGATTAATAGTCCAGCATTACTCCTATATGGCCATCGCCTCTTGCTGTTTTAATTCTCTCGGGGAAACTAGCTTCTCATCGCATCTGGACTAACAGTTGAACACTGGTCCAAAACTTCCAACCGAGGGAGGAAGATTGGATGGGTAGTCCGTGCTTGGAATTGAACGTAGCCTCTCAGATCAAGTGTAGCATCCGTTGGCCACTGAGTGAAAGTTTCTTCAATTCTGGCAGTGTGTCCCATGACCAAATGTAACTGGGAGTAGAGGGGGTGGTGTTGGGATGTTATCGTGAACTCATTGTAAAGGGAAAATTGTGTAGAGTAGCATTACAAAGTGTATATTAGGTCATCCCCAATAGAAATAATTGACAACTTTCCGGTAGCCCTCGAACAGGAGTTATTTTTCTTCAACTGTAAAGTCAGTCCAAAACCTGATATAATAAGAAGAGCTGATTAAATTACAGCAACAAGGCTGGCTCTGATTAATGGCTGCCAAGCTGTAGCAAATACTTATTTCCTGAATAAAGCAATGTAAAATGTGTTGCTCCCTTGCTCTGGGAAACTGGGAAATTACTGCCAGTTGGACCTGATGCTGAGATTAAGACAAGGACGATCAGCGAGAGTATTTATTTGCAGAGTTGGCTTGGCAGATGGTCAATAGATTGAGCCTGAGAAGCAGAATCAGAATGAGAAGAGACTGGAAATGCTCATCTGGTCTGATGATGGAGAGAGGGACAGAGTTCGTGTCTTGGACCAATGATCTTGCATCAGAACTCGGAAAAGTTAGAGATGGAGCAGGCTTTGAACAAGGAAGGGTGGGAACAAGGATAAAAGAGACACCCGTGATAGGGTGGAAGGCAGGCAAGATTAAATGACAAATGATTAGTTTTCCAGGGTTAAAGGTAATAGAATGAATGCCTACAGTGGAGGTCGAAGCTATTCGGTCTGCACTGACTCTCCCACCCAAACACATCCTATTTTACCATGATTTAATCCACCTAGCGTAGGCATTCCTTGACATGATGGGACAATTTACCAATTGGGTAGATATAACAAATCTGCACATCTTTCGACAGCAGGAGGAAACCCGCACAGACATCGGACAAAGGTGCAAACTTCACAGATGGTCACGCAAAGCTGGAATTGGACCCAGGCTCCTGGCAGACAGCAGGGCTAGTCACTGAGCCATTGTGTCACCCTAGTAGCAGTAGGAATTAAAAAAAAGCATAATGGCAGCACGCGGCTCAGTGTTTACCCCTGCTGTCTCACAGCACCAGGGACCCGGGTTCGATTCCGCCCTCGGGTAACTGTCTGTGTGGAGTTTGCACATTCTCCCTTTGTCTGCGTAGGTTTCCTCCGGGTGCTCCTGTTTCCCCCTGCAGTCCGAAGATGTGAAGGTTAGGGTGGATTACCTATGGGAAATTGTCCATAGTGTTCAGGGATGTGTAGATTAGGTTGGTTGGGTCTGGGTACGATGCTCTGTGTGTTGGTGAGGACTTGTTGGGCCGAAGGGCCTGTTACCACATTGTAGGGATTCTATGATCTAAAGTATGTGCCCGGAACAGCTGTGCTGCCGACTGAAAGCAACGATACTGGAGGAAGATCAAAACATCCACAGAAAAGGAAATGCTTCCTGATCCGGTCTCTGTGTTTCTTGCTTGAAGTACTGTACATTCTGCTGTCTGCAAAATACCTCCCCTCTGTCGTGAGCTTCAGTGACTGGTCATTTTAATTCTCCAGTTTGCTGTCATGCTGACATCCCGGTCCTCAGTCTGCTGCTTTTGATTTGGGTACGTTACAGCTTTCTGGACTCAACACTGAAGTCAACAACTTTAGACCATTTAACTCTGATTTAATGCCATTGTCCCCGCAACCCCAACCAACTGCTCACATTGCTTCCTTCTCTCTGTGTCTTGTAGCTTTAAAGTGATGTAAAAGAAGTGAGGGTGACATGGACAAAAACCTTTTTCTCACAGCGAATAGTTAGGGTGGTTGGTATCTGGATTGCACTGCCTGGGAGGGATTCCCACTAATGTGAAAAAAGAAGTCCTTTGTGAGCACTTGAAATGTCATAAACATTCAATGCGGTGGGTCAAGAGCTGTAATGAAGTAGATTTAGGGTGTTTTGTGCTGGTGCAGAGTTGAAGGGCTGAAGGGTCTCTTCTGGACTGTCTGATTATACAGGCAGTTGGATTTGGCTGGTTGGAGGGTGGGAGGAAAACAAGTGACGAGCGAAGATTCAAGAAGATGAATAAAAGCAGCCAGATCAAATTTGTAACTGAGCAGGAGAACTTGGGGTGTAACAAAACTCCGTTGATTGTGAACCCCCCAATGTCGTACAAAATGACTTGTCTGTGTGTATGAAAAGATGTTTGGCTTATAGAGCATTGTCCAATGCTTTACCTCATGCCCTTGTTTTAGAATGTGTGGCTGAACATTTTGTTAAAAATAAGTTGCCTGGCGATGGGTTTCTCGGTAAATCGCGATTTGTCTGGCGTCGCCACATCAAATAAATGTGCTGTTGACTCTTGCAGAGGACCCAGTTGATGTCTTACAAATACTGAACCTCCAGGACACCATGGACGGAGTTGTAACAGTCGCGGGATTTTGCACACATCGAAAAGGCTCTGAAGAGACGGATCTTGCACTCCGACTAGAAAACAAAACTCATTTCAGTGCCCTGACTACGCAGTTATTCCCAGGTGTGTTCACATCGGTGGTTGGTAAGCTTCGGTCAAAGCAATTCCTCCTGTGCTGCAGACGGTGGGATGGGTTTTGGGTTGGGTTGGGGGCTTAGTTTAGCGGCCTGCTGTGAATCAGAGCGCTTGGCTTGCCCCGAGGCTGAAATGGGAGGCTTAAAGTCGATTGTGAGCCCTTGTATTTGAGCTCAGAACAAATCTCGTTCCAGGGTTCATGGTTCCAAAGATTAAACTCCAAACCAAGTCAGGTAAAAATCTTACATGAGGAAGCCTGCTCAGATTGTACTTATCAAACAGTGCAGCACAAGGAGAAGTCACGTCTCTGAAAAGATAGCCCAGTTGGCGAGACAAATTTTCATTTACTTACAGAGCCAAAGATTACAAGCATGTGACTCCTAACCCAACCTCACTGTAGTGCCAGTTTAGATGTTTGATCAGCTTCTTCAGATGTGTGGTAATGTTCCTCCACAGTCATCACTTTGTGATGTTGGATTTGACTTTCTGACCCAGAGGTGGGGACACTGTCACTGCTCCATGAGACCTTTGTGTCGAAATTTCTTTGCTGAAGTAAACGTGCGCCTCCCCACCACCCCCATCCGGCCATTGTCCTCTACCTCCGTACAGTTCAACACAATTGATGTACATTTAAAAGCAAAACACTGCAAATTTGAAACAAAAAGAGGAAATGCCTGGAGAAACTCAGCAGGTCTGGCAGCTTCTGTGGAGAGAGAAAGCAGTAGAGTTAACGTTTTGAGTCAGTTCTGAAGAAGTGTCACATTGGACTCGAAATGTTAACTCTTGTTCTTCATTCCATGGGCATTGCGCGATTTGCTGAGTTTACTGTGAAGAACGTTGTTAGTGCTGGCTCTTTGGTGCATCTGTCTAATTACAAACATTAAAAAAGTCTAAAAATTAGGAGCAGGAGTAGGTATTGCAGCTCCTCGAACCTGTTCCACCTTTTACTACCATCATGACCGGTCAAATCTCGGTCTCAACTCCACTTTCCTGCCCACTCTCCATCACCCTTTATTCTTTGATAAAAATCTACCCGTCTCGTCCTCACATTTACTCTATGTCCCAGCGTCCACCACACTTTGGGATAATGAATTCCGCAGATTCACCACCTCACCACCTCCCCCCGACTTTAAGAGGAATAATTTCTCCGCATCTCTGTTTTAAACTTGTTGCTCCTTATCCTGGAACAATGACCTCTCCTTCTAGATTGCCCCACAAGGGGAAACATCCTCTCCAAGCAACTTTGTCAAACTCTTCGGCATCTTACATGCCTCAATTAAACCTCTCATTCTTCCAATCTTGAGAGAATTTCAGCCAAAACTGCTCAGTCTCTCTCCATAAGTCAAGCTGCAGTTACACCGCTCTCATGTTTTTTGCTCATATACTTAGCTTTACATCTATCTCAATAAGTCAACTGCTTGTCTACTTCCCTTTTGGAAGTCACAGTTGAATCTTTTTCCAACTCTGCAGTACAATCCAGATCAGAACCATTTGCCTCCTTGAAAAGAAATGCTCCGCATCGCCCCCTTTTGATTCTTTGACCAGCTGTCTTCAATGTTATCCTTTCATTACCAACCCTTTTAACACAAGAAGCAGCTCCTCCTTGTCTACTCTATCTGCAGTAGTTTGAACAGCTCTTTTACATACTGTCTCCCCCTTCTCTCCAAAAAGAATAATGGCAGATCCTCTTGTCTTTCTCATGTCAATAGTAGCAGCAGCAGGCCATTTGGCCCATCAGTAAGATCTTACTGATCTGATTGCAGCCTTAGCCCTAACTTCTTGGCTGACCTACATGATCATTGTCTTGCCCAACAAAATTCTGTATAGATTCAATATATTCATTGATCCAGCTTCCACTACTCTCCAGAGAAGAGATTTACAAAGACTGATGACTCTCTGAGAGAAGAAATCTCACTTCATTGAAGAGTGAGATAACTGCAGGCTTTGAAATTTAATCAGTAGTTGGAATCCTTGGCATCTCATGAGGTATCCACAGCCCAAAATGATGGTCTCTTGATTCTAGAATGTTCCATTTGGGGAAAGGATAATGCCAATAGAGAAAAGTGGTTTAGTGCCTTGAGTAGGCCAAGTTAGAGCCTGTGTGAATTCTAGAAGATCCATAGAGAGAAGTGATAGTCATTAATATCAACATGTGTGTCATTAAAGAATGTAATGGTGACATACTTTGTTAATAAATACATTTATCAATTATTCTTTTTCTACAAAACTTTAGATGGACATTTTCCAGAGAATTTCTCTATCCTAACGACACTGAAGGCCAAGAAAATGTCTCAGTTCTTCTTGCTGTCCATTTACAATGATCAAGGGATACAACAGCTCGGGGTAGAGATTGGGCGATCTCCTGTCTTCCTTTATGAGGATCAAACAGGCAAACCAACTCCTGAGGAATACCCCATCTTCAAAAAAATTAACCTCTCCGATGGCAAGTAAGTACGGCACACTTTGACCCTTCCTCCTACCATTCAGTCACTCAGCAAAGTTTTTCTCAGATGCATCTTTGTGTAAGTCATTGGCAGAATCATTCAGATTCGGTGATGGCGCTGACATCTCCAATGTACCCGTCCATGTTCTAAAGGTAGACCACTCAACTGCTTCCATTTATGCAGTGTGTTTAAGGAGGAAGATGTCCCCAGGGGACACCATAAAAGGGTTATCGAACAACATTTGACAAGAGGCTTCTTGTAATGCAGTGGTAGAGTCCCTATCTCTTGACCAGGAGGTCCTATCTCTGGATATGATGGCCACAGAGATGTGTCATTAAAACTTCCGAGCTTAACACAACAAAGAAAACTAAAACCTGTTGTGAGATATGAGGACAGGTGGCCAAAAGGTTTGGTAAACGAGGTTAGGATTATGGAATGTCTTAAACGAAGAGAGCTGGAGAGCTCCTTCTGAGGTACACAGTCCGAAGCAACAAATGGCAAGGAGCGAGGTCTAAGGTCATTCTAGTTGCTCCAGCTGGGTGTGGCTTTCAGTTGATGGATGAAGTTTATTGGCAGGTAGAGCTGCAGTCACTATACCCTCCACCAGTCAATGGGATTACAAAGAAATGTTACAACAGGACTCGTAATTGTTTCCACATGGACTGGGCAATACCCAGAACATTTAGAAATGTCGGGAACTGGGTTATCCAGAATTATGACATTGGACGTGAGCCAAGACTTGGTCATTAAAAGGCGTGCTGTCTGACAGTGGCAGCAGTGGGAATGATGGAGTCCCTACAGTGTGGAAGCAAGCCATTTGGCCCATTGATTCCATGCTGGCCTTAAAGAGAATTCCACGCAGACCCACCCTGTTACTGTAACCCTTCATTTCCCTTGGCTGACCCACCAAGCCTGCACATAATCTGGACACTACGGGCAATTTAGCATGGCCAATCCACCTAGCCTGCACATCATTGGATGGTGGGAGGAAACCGGAGCACCCGGAGGAAGCCCATACAGACACGGGGAGAATGTGCAAACTCCACACAGACAGTTGCCCAAGGGTGGAATCGAATCTGGGTCCCTGGCGCTGTGAGGCTGCAGTGCCAACCACTGAGCCACCGTGCCACCCAGTGATTTGAATATTGTAGAATATTTGTGCCCCTCTTAATTGTTGACTATCTCGTCCATCAAAATTCTGTTTAGATTATGGAAAATGTCCTCTGCTCTCTGGGGAAGAGAGACTGATGACCGTCTGAGAGAAGAAACCCCACCTCATTGAAGAGTGACATACCTCCTCCCCTCTCACTCTCTCGATGAAAGAAAAATGACTGCAGATACTGGGAACCTGAAACAAACACTGAAAACTGCAACAGGAACTCAGAGAGAGGAACAGAGTTAATGTTTCGAGTCCAGTATGACTCTCGCTCAGAATTGGATAACTGGACAGCTTCCAGATCTGTTGAGTTTCTCCAACATTTGGGTGCCCCCCCCAACTCCATCATATCCTTTCAAGATAGTTTCTTATTCCAACCTTTTGGTCATCCAGCTGAATGCTTCCTCTTTTTGAGTTGGATCAAAAATCGTTTTGTCCGTGGCCGCTCCCCCATTGGGATGATGATAAAGGTCATATATAAATGCAGATTGTTGGGGTGAAACATGCGATGATGGGGTGAACTGAGTGAAAAACTGTTGCTTAATTGGGGGGGAGGGTGTTGCTTAACCGCGCGAATGAGAATCTTTCCATCTGCTGAGTAAGCCTTCTATCAACGGTACATCATGCTCGAGAGACCTGTCTGCTAACAGTGCCTCTCTTCTCTGATGGGGCCCACTTCAATACCTGGGCTGGTTGTGTTTTGCAGATGGCACCGGTTGGCAATCAGCGTTGAAGGGAAGAATGTCACAATGATCGTTGACTGCAACCAGCAGATATCTGAGCATCTAGCTCGAAGTGACAACCCAGCGATCAGCACCAATGGAATCACAGTCTTTGGTACCAGGATATTGGATGAGGAAGTGTTTGAGGTTAGTGTGAAGGTTTGTCGGCTGATGGAGTCCGGTGTGCCTTTGTTTTTTATTGTGTGTGGGCTCTCTTTATGTCTATCTTGGTCTCCCTCCCATCAATCTGTAGCTAAAGACGCTAGTGCTAAACTACTTCAGACAGAGCAGGAACAAAACCCTATATTCCATGAGCGTTATACCCTGAGCTTTGAGCTGTTTACTGATCTCATTTGGAGTTATGATCAGGGTATTTTAAGTGAAGGTTGAGAGCCCCTGTTTGGTGCAAAATATTTACTTAAAGCTCTCAATCAGGCAGGGATTGATGTGGATAACAAAGTGTGGAGCTGGATGAACACAGCAGGCCAATGTGGTGTGTGTTGCCTTCAATATTCTCACTTACTATCTTGGCTAGTGTGTGAAAAATCTTTGCGATCACACACTGCTGGGTGCCAGACAAGCTAAAAATGCCAACATAATACGGGCAGAGATCTGGGGAGGTTGCAGATGAAGGAACAAGGTGGGGGTCGTGTTTGAAGTCACCACTCACATTTATGCTTGAAACTGTCAGCGTCTATTTATTACCCAGGATACATCTGCAAAAGGTGAATCAGAACTTCCATCGCAGTAGATGAAATTATTTCATTTCAGAATCAAATTGTGAGTTTGCAAAGTGGCAGAATTAAGGAGTGCCTGAGGGCTCAGTTCTTGGCACATGGCAACTCCAGATGGCGTAGGGATTGGGGTTAGGGGAGAAACATTGACATGTGCCGAGGGTGGGAGTGGGTACACAATGCTTGCTGATCCTTCAGGAATTTTAGGGGATGACTTGGAAAGCCTTATACCTCACTTTTAAGACCGTTGTGTGGCATGAGGGTAGTGTGCCTACCTCTGGCCCAGAAGGCCTGGGTTCAAGCCACACTTGCTCCAGAGGAGTGTAACAATTGTGAACAGGTTGGTTTGAAGATGCTGAGAGCTCCAACAGCCTCTCTATTTGTGTGGTCTCCGCTTGAAGCTGCTTGTGGATGAGCCCAAAGGGTGAGTATGTTGGAATATCTTGGGGCAAAGGGAACTATATAGCAGAAAGAATGTGTCCGTCCCCTCAGAAAGAGCTTCAAAGTCACTGTCACACTTTGGCGCTTTCTTCTGCAATCCCTGGCGCACTGTCCTTCCCAACTGATGTAGAAGTCGTAGATTCATACAGCATGGACAAAGGCCCTTCAGCCCAACTAACCAGCTTGTAACTGATGTCCATTTCAAGCCCACCGACTCCCACAGCTACCTAGAATACACCTCCTCCCACCCACCCTCCTGCAAAAATTCCATCCCCTATTCCCAATTCCTCCGCCTCCGCCGCATCTGCTCCCACGATGAGGCATTCCACTCCCGCACATCCCAGATGTCCAAGTTCTTCAAGGACCGCAACTTTCCCCCCACAGTGGTTGAGAACGCCCTTGACCACGTCTCCCGCATTTCCCGTAACACATCCCTCACACCCCGCCCCCGCCACAACCGCCCAAAGAGGATCCCCCTCACACACCACCCCACCAACCTCCGGATACAACGCATCATCCTCCGACACTTCCGCCATCTACAATCCGACCCCACCACCCAAGACATTTTTCCATCCCCACCATTGTCTGCTTTCCGGAGAGACCACTCTCTCCATGACTCCCTTGTTCGCTCCACACTGCCCTCCAACCCCACCACACCCGGCACCTTCCCATGCAACCGCAGGAAATGCTACACTTGCCCCCACACCTCCTCCCTCACCCCTATTCCAGGCCCCAAGATGACTTTCCACATTAAGCAGAGGTTCACCTGCACATCTGCCAATGTGGTATACTGCATCCGCTGTACCCGGTGTGTCATCCTCTACATTGGGGAAACCAAGCGGAGGCTTGGGGACCGCTTTGCAGAACACCTCCGCTCGGTTCGCAATAAACAACTGCACCTCCCAGTCGCAAACCATTTCCACTCCCCCTCCCATTCTTTAGATGACATGTCCATCATGGGCCTCCTGCAGTGCCGCAATGATGCCACCCGAAGGTTGCAGGAACAGCAACTCATATTCCGCTTAGGAACCCTGCAGCCCAATGGTATCAATGTGGACTTCACCAGCTTCAAAATCTCCCCTTCCCCCACCGCATCCCAAAACCAGCCCAGTTCGTCCCCTCCCCCCACTGCACCACATAACCAGCCCAGCTCTTCCCCTCCACCCACTGCATCCCAAAACCAGTCCAGCCTGTCTCTGCCTCCCTAACCTGTTCTTCCTCTCACCCATCCCTTCCTCCCACCCCAAGCCGCACCTCCATCTCCTACCTACTAACCTCATCCCACCTCCTTGACCTGTCCGTCTTCCCTGGACTGACCTATCCCCTCCCTACCTCCCCACCTATACTCTCCTCTCCACCTGTCTTCTTTTCTCTCCATCTTCGGTCCGCCTCCCCCTCTCTCCCTATTTATTCCAGAACCCTCTCCCCATCCCCCTCTCTGATGAAGGGCCTAGGCCCAAAACGTCAGCTTTTGTGCTCCTGAGATGCTGCTGGGCCTGCTGTGTTCATCCAGCCTCACATTTTATTATCATCCATGCTGACCAGGTTCTCTAAACTGAACTATCTCACTTGCCTGCATTTGACCATATCCCCCCAAACTTTTTCCTGTTCATGTACCTGTCCAAATGCCTTTCAAATCTTATAACTGTATTTACATCTATCACTTCCTCTGGTAGCTTGTTCTGCATATGCACCACCTGCTGTGTGGAAAAAGTTGTCCTTCAGGTCCTTTTTAAATCTCTTCCCCTCTTACCATAAACCCACACCCTCTAGTTTAGGAGTTCATTACCCTGGGGGAAAGACCTTGGCTATTCACCTTATCCATGCCCCTCCTGGTTTTAATAACCTCTATGAAGTCACCCCTCAGCCTCCAAGGCTCCAGGGTAAAAAGTCTCAGACTATCCAGCGTCTCCTTATTAACTCAAACCCTCCAGTCTCGGTGACATCCTTGTAAATCAGTTTTTCACTCTTTCCAGCTTAAAAACGACCTTCCTGTAGCAGGGCAACCAGAATTGAATGCAGTGCTCCACACATGACCTGACCAATGTCTTTGTACAGCTCTAACATGAGTGTCCCAACTCCTGTACCCAAAGTACTCAATGCCCACTCCAGCTGAGAGTCAGTCTGTGTGACCTGCCTCATGCTTGATGCCCTCCCATCGACACTATTGTGTCCTCAATTGGCCTCATGTATACTTTTCAATTCAGAAAGCAGTTTGCCTTGTTTCTATGGCCAGGGTTGAAGCAGTTTGGGACCCTGGGCCTGAACGAAGCCCCTTGAGCATTCATGCAGTGATCGATCAATCAGTTGATTCAAGCAACTCTGCAATGACTGACGCCAGAGACAAGGTTCATGCCATCGATGAGAGCAGGCTGTCAGAGTCAGTCTAGAAAGGGGCCAGGAAATGGGCAGAGGTAGACGCACACGACATCTGGTGCAGGTGCCGGTGCCAAAAGCAGATGTCACTGAACAGTATTGTGGATACAGCCAGATGGTTTCCACACCCGGCTGGCATGCCCTTGATGTGATATTTTATTAACTGTGCAGGGGATTTCCTGACGTGTAGAGCAGGTGGGCGGCTGTGTGCTCCTATCCCAGAATAGTGACCGCAGTTATACTCGCTGGAGTCACGTCGCCCCGGCTGCTCACTCTCGCCAGCTTCCCTAATCCTGGGGAAGTGGCAAGTTCAAACAAGCCCACATTAGCTCCATGATCTCTGATCCAGTCAGGGTCCATTAAATCTGCAACTGTTCTGAAAAAACAAATGTGCATCAATTAAGAACATGTTTGGATTAATTTGAGATAAACTGCAAAGGAGAGTAATTTGTTGGCAACAACCAGGTCAGATTGTTTGTTAGTTTGTCGTTCAGGAACAGAGAAAATGAAGGCAGAATAAATGTACCTCAAAGCAATTTGACTTCTAAAGCTGGCTGATTTCGCTCTGTGTTTGGCCTTTAGATTTCCTATCCAAGTCTTATTGTCTCTCTCTCTCTCCTTTCCTTGGATATTATCCTCTTTGTGTCTGATTGAGTTTGGTTGTATGCTGTGTCAGAACATCTCTGCTCAAGTGCTCCCATGTGACTGCTGGTCTTGGTTTTCAGCGTTATCCCCACAGCTCAGGGACAACCCCAGTTCCCTTGAGTCAGCTGTGATGCCTGCTGTTGTTGGCCAGCTCTGATGAATGGACCAAAGATCCTCAGACAGCACCTTTTAAACCCGCAACCACTACCATTTGGAAGGACAAGGGCAGCACATACATGGGAACACCACCCCCCTGCAAGTTCCCCTCCGAACCGCTCACTGTCCTGACCTGGAAGTATATCGCCGTCCGTTCACTGTCGCTGGGTCAAAATCCTGGAATTCCCTCCCTAGGGGCATTGTGGGTCAAGCCACAGCAGGAGGACTGCAGCGGTTCAAGAAGGCAGCTCACCCCCACCTTCTCAAGGGGCAACTAGGGATGGGCAAGAAATGCTGACCCAGCCAGTGACACCCACATCCCACAAAATGAGCAGAGGGAAAAAAAAGCATCAAACCTGGGGTTTTCTTGAGTAGACAAAGTCATGTGTGGTCAAACTTCTGAGTGTATATTTTTTAAACTATAGTTTGAATTAAAATTTAGCAATTAAGATAATATTTCTCATGATATTTGTGTTTTTTTAACTCAGTTGAGTCATTTAAGATCTTGGGGAGTTGCCTCTGTTTCTTTTATTCACTCATGAGATGTGAGTGTTGCCGTCTGGGCCAGTATTTACTGCCTGTCGCAGTTGCCCCTTGAGAAGGTGGGGGTGAGCTGTCTTCTTGAACCGCTGCAGTCCTCCTGCTGTGGGTGGACCCGCAATGCCATTAGGAAGGGAATTCCAGGATTTTGACCCAGGGACACTGAAGGAACAGTGATATATTTCCAAGTCAGGATGGTGACTGGGGCTTGGGGGGGGATTTTGTAGGGGGTGGTGTTCCCATTTATCTGCTGTCCCTTGTCTTTCCAGATGGAAGTGGTCTTGGGTTTGTTAATGTTTGGTGAATTTCTGCAGTGCATCTTGTAGAGAGCACACACTGCTGCTACTGAGTTTCGGTTGGTGGAGGATGTGGATGCTTGTGGATGTGGTGCCAATCAAGCGGGCTGGCTTTGCTCTGGATGGTGTCAAGGTTCTTGAGTGTTGTTGGAGCAGCACTCATCCAAGCAAATGGGGCAAATTCCATCACATTCCCGACTTGTGCCTTGCTAATTGTGGACAGGTTTTGCAAGATCAGGAGGTGGCTTACTCGCTGCAGTATTCCTAACCTGTCACCTGGTCTTCCAGCCACTATGCTATGTGATGAGTCCAGTTGAGTTTCTAGTCAATGGTAAGCCCCATGATATCAATAATGGGGGATTCAGAGATGGTAAGACCATTGAATGTCAAGGGGCGGTGGTTAGATTGTCTCTTATTGGTGATGGTCATAGTCTGGCATTTGTGTGGCACAAATGTTACTTGCCACTTGTCAGCCCAAGCCTGGATATTGGCCAGATCTTGTGACATTTGAGCATGGACTGCTTCAGTATCTGAGGAGTTGCTGAACATTGTGCAACCATTGGCGAACATCCCGACTTCTGTCCTTACGATGGAGGGAAGGTCATCGATGAAGCAGCTGAAGATATTTCATGCATCACCTCAAGCCCAGGTAAAGATCCTACACCCAGGGTCATTGGCAGTGATCAACATTCAGTCAGTGAGTACTCAGGGCTGATGGAAGAGCTGGATTACTGAAGGTTAACAGTTGGATCCTTTGGGATTTGTGTTTCTTTTAACAGCATCCATGAGGAAAACAACATCATGTATCCTTTTCCCAAGTTATATGGGCTAATGGGAATCAAGAAAGGAAAGTTCCTACAAGCAGCTGAAGAGGAAATTGCAGGACGGTCAGTTGTAGAAAAATGAATTTCTCTTTTGGCAGACCATCACTTTTTAGTGTAGGAATTATTTACTTGATTTGTTCATCGGATGTGGACATCATAGAGTCATACAGCATGGAAACAGTCCAACCAGTCCATGTTGAACATAATCCTAAACTAAACCAGTCCCACCTGCCTGCTCCTGGCCCTTATCCCGCGAAATCTTTCCTATTCATGTACTTATCCAAATTTCCGCATCCACTACTTCCTCAGGAAGTTTATTCCACACACGAGCCACCTTCCGCATAAAAAAATTGCCCCTGTTCTTTTTAAACTCTTTCTCCTCTCCTTAAAAATGTGCCCCCTAGTCTTGAAATACCCTACCCTCGGGATAAGACAGCTACCATTAACTCTATCTGTATCCCTCATGATGTTATAAACCTCTATAAGGTTGCTTCTGAACCTTCTACACTCCAGTACTGGCTAGTTCATCATTTATTGCCTGTCCCTAATTGCCCAATAGGCATTAAGAGTCAATTACGTTCTGGAGTCATATTTAGACCCGACCAGGTAATAATGGCAGATTTAATTCCCCAATAGAGCATTAGATGGATTTTTAACAACAATGAACAGTTCTTACTGTTTCTGGTTGCTCTTGGCTAGCTTTTTCCTCCCCTACCAGATTTTCCCCAAATGCCAGGGTAGGATTTGAACGCAGATCCCCAGAACATTAAATTGCGAATCCTGGATTAGTAGACCAGTTCACCACCACCTCCGCTAAAAACAGAGCTTGCATTCTACACGTGTAGTATTATCTGCCTCTTAAATATCTCTGCTTTTCATTTTTTTTAAAAAAGGAAACCCATGTTTTAATTGTAAAACCCTTATCGGGAAGATCAGAGATAAAGCGAAAGTTTGGAATGCAGTAGGCCAGGAAGCCATAGATCTAGTGAGGGGGAGTGATCTTGGGTCGGGGACTGTTTTAGGAGTCTGTAATGTTCTTAGACCTTTCCAGGAAAAATTTGGACCAGTTCAGACCTGATTTGTCGTGGGCTGTTTTCAAATTTTGTTCTTGACACAGGGCTGAGAAACCCTTTCACAGTCAAATGTCTCTGGATCCTTCCTGAGGAACAGCTGATGTATGTGGCGCCTCACAGTGGGTCGTACATTGGGTGGCTCAGTGCTACCCCTGCTGGCCCCGTCCTCATATTACACAAAGGAGCACAGAAACATGCATTTCTGTAGCGCCCTGCACAGCCTCAGGACATTTCAGTGATGCTTTATGACCGATTAAGTACCTTCTCAAGTGCATGGTGACCAAACGCAGCCTTTCAGCTGGAGGCTGGAATCGATCCACAAGTGTTAATGTTGTGCCTTTGAACCAGAGGGCCTCAGGTTGAAGCCCCTTTCCGTGACTTTTTGAGCGAGGGGGAGCCCTCCCAAGCAGCTGGTGCCAGCAAGCCTGGTGTTGCCCAGGGAGCAATGTACAGGTTTGCAGCGAGAAGACTAAAGGCTGTTTACCAACAACACAGTGTGATCTGATAAGCCCATGTAATGGAGGGAAAGCCAAAGAGAGAGCCTCCCTGTTCATGTTTATCCAAACATTCCCCCGTTTGCACAGAGCCAGAAGCTTTGGGGGCAGCGCTGAGGCGGGGAAGGGGAGTAATAAGAGATGCCCTGAAGAATGCACATTGCTATCCCACTGTTTGCTCTGATTTCAGACAATGAGTCACTGGCTCTTGCACAGCTTCAACTGTGAGCCCAGTGTTATTATTAGACTACTCTGTTGGACACTGTGCATGTAAAGACCAGCAACCTGTCCCTCACATAGCAGTGCATTCACAGAGTGTCTTTGCAACGACTATGGTTTTGCAAAGTGTGGATTTCACTGCAGGAGGGCGAGGGGAGGTGCTATCTGTGATGGGACAACTGAGTGCTGAAAAATGGTTGAAAGAAGATCAGGCTAATGAATTGTATTTATATCCATTTGACAGTTTGGGGCTTAGCGTCCAGGGAGGTGTGGGCTAGGTGGGTTAGCAATGGGAAGCGTGGGGTATGGGCAACAGGGAGGGTCTGGGTGGTCTGACTGTTGGAGGGTTGATGTGGGCTTGATGAGCCAAATGGCTTCCTTCTACACCGTGGGGATTCTACACCAACCGCATGGACTTAATTCCTACACTAGTTGAGGTTACCATGAAGGACTGTTCCTTCAGCTCCGGCATGGTGACCCTCGTGTTAAACCACCACCAGTTGTTCTTCTCTCTAATGAGGGAGTGGGACTATGGCAACGTCACCGTTTTGTTTTCATTTCAAGAAGTTCCTAAGTCACCAGTGAAGTGAGGCATTGATTAAAAGAAGTGCAGCTTAGGGCGGATTGGCCATGCTAAATCGCCCCCATAGTGCCCAGGGATCCGCAGGCTGGATGGGTTAGACATTGGAAATTCAGGGGTAGGGGTATGGGTCTGGGTGGAATGCTCTTCGGAGGGGCAGTGCGCACTTGCTGGGCCAAATAGCCTGTTTCTACACTGTCGGGATTCTATGATTCTGCCCAATGCTTTGTTGAGCCCTGACTTCTGGTATACTTGGAGTTTGGTAAGGGCAGCGGGGCTGGGGGAACGTGGAGACGAAGACCATTATAAAGAGGGGTGATCTGGAAGAAGCTGGATGGGCTGAATGGTTTCACTAAACCCTGGGGGTGTTTTGTGACTGCCCTAGGAAAGATTGCAGATCATTCGCAAGTCCAAATACTGTGAAGGAATTCTGAAACGAGACCCTGGGAACCTGCCTCTCGTGATGCCAAGCCAGCATTTGGGTTGGCACGCCAACATACAAATTCACAAATTCCAAGCATATGTTCACTTGAGACAGAATTTTTTTTGGCACAGAATGGCAATTAGTGTTGGGTATCTTAAGGCTTTGGTGTGGATGAATGCAGTGGTACAGTGTAAGGGATGGGAAGGAGGGTAGACATTGACAGTGTGCCCAGAATTGAGTGGTGAGCTTGAGTGATTGGATTTAGTCCATACAAAGGAGCCAAGATGGTGAATTTATTGACTTCTCAATTTATTAGCGGTGCGCTGTAAATAGAACAAAGCAAATTACAGCAGAGGAACAGGCCTTTCGGCCCTCCAAGCCTGCACCGACATGCTGCCCATCACAACTAAAACCCCCTACCCTTCTGGGGACTGTATCCCTCTATTCCCATCCTATTCATATATTTGTCAAGACGCCCTTTAAAAGTCACTATTTTATCTGCTTCCACTACCTCCCCCGGGAGCGAGCTCCAGGCACCCACCACCCTCTGTGTAAAAAACTTGCCTCGTACATTACCTTTAAACCTTGCCCCTCGCACCTTAAACCCATGGCCCCTGGTAACTGACTCTTCCACCCTGGGAAAAAGCTTCTGACTGTCCACTCTGTCCGTGCCATTCATAACCTTTTGGACCTCTATCAGGTTCCCCCCTCAACCTCTGTCGTTCCAGTGAGAACAGCCCAAGTTTCTCCAACCTCTCCTCACAGCTAATGCCCTCCGTACCAGGCAACATCATGGTAAATATTTTCTGTACCCTCTCCAAATCCACCACATCCTTCTGGCAATGTGGTGACCAGAATTGAACACAATATTCCAAATGCGATCTAACTGAGGCCCTATGAAGCTGCAATTTTTAAACTCAGTGCCCAGGCCGATGAAGGCAAGCATGCCATATGCCTTGTTGACTACCTTCTCCATCTGCGTTGCCACTTTCTGTGACCTGTGTACATGTACACCCTCTTTGTGATGATAACGAAAACGTGCCCTGAAACCATACTCAAATGTGATTTCGGAAGTTAAAAACCTAGAATGAAAATAATCTTGAATTAACCAAAAAAAATCTCCTCTCAGCTGTCCTTAGTTGGAGCGCAGATGGAATGCCTCAGTAAGCATTGAAGCCTTTGCATTGAGAAAGTAGCTGGTCCTTATTTGTTATTTTGTGTGGTGCCATTGGGTGAGAAGTATATCCAAAGTCCGTGAGCTCATGCAAGGAGGCTGGGGAACCATCGCCCCTTTCGAATTCTCTAATGGCAATTGTCGGAAATGTTTTGCAGGTCTGGCTGGTTTCAGTAATGGACGAACAGAGTCCTGGCTCTGGGCAGGGACCTTGCTCTGAAAGAAAAAGGTTTTTACACAAACTTGGGGCCAGAGAAACATTGGCATGAGTTGAGCCAGACTGGAACAAAAGAGAGAGGTCCCTGATGGGACAAGAATACATTCCCAGTGAGACTCAATAGACTCCCTACAGTGTTGAAGGAGGCTATTTGGCCCATTCAGTCCACACTGACCCTCTGAAGAGCATTCTACCCTCTCTACATTTCTCATGGCTAGCACACCTTGCTTGTACATTCCTGAACATTATGGGGCAATTTACTATGTCCAACCCACCTAACCTGCACATCTTTGGAGTGTGGGAAGAAAATCACACAGACATGGAGAGAACATGCAAACTCCACACAGTCAGTCACTTGAGGGTGAAGTCGAACCCGGGTCCCTGGTGCGGTGAGGCAGCAGTGCTAACCACTGAGCCACCAATCCACCCCAGTAGCTGCAGCGAAAGATTTCATAATATTCTTCAGCGAAGACATGGATCCCTCGATGTTGGAAATTCGGGCAGACAAGACCATGAAGAAGATCAGATCTGTGGGAAGGTCAGGTCTGAAACGTTGATTCTGTTTCTCTCCACACATACTGCCTGTCCCGCTGAGCTTTCCCATACCTTTATTTCTTGTCAATCTTATCCCATCAGAAAGGGGTGATCATTTTTCAAGGAGAGGGCAACGGCAGAATTCTGCCTCAGGATTTCTGGCAGAGACTCTGCTGGGGTTGCCAAAGAGATTATAACAAAGCAGATATGCATCAGTACAGCCCAAGATGCTATATTAGCCTCCATCGCTCCCTGTGACAGTTTTACAAAGTAAATATTTATTGCTGTCTGAGTAGAACAATAATCTTCCATCGTTATGTAACAGGGGCCAGTAAGTTTTCAGCATGTGAACTGAGGGTGGCTTGTATTAAGAGCTGAGGCTTGTTAGACACTACAGTAGAATTGAAACTTCAATGTATGATTCAAGAATTAAAATGCCCAAAAAAGATACAGCTCAATTCAAATTCCCACACCAGGACTATCACAGAAAGAATGTGTTTATTTAAAGCAGCTTTCCCACTCTAAGATATTGTACAGTGCCCTGAGACCTTTGATTTTCACAAGAAATGGAAGTTTGTTTTATCATCTTAACTGGACAGTAGAAACAGTGACTGTGCAACACTCTCTGAGTTTCAGCCTGGGGGTGTCGGGTGGTGTGGGGGATGTCCCGATCTGATTTGGAGGTGAGGTGGGACTGAAGAATCTAGCCAATCGAAGAAAAGCAGGCTGTTTCCCCTGACAATAAAGTGTGAACCTGGATGAGCACAGCAGGCCAAGCAGCATCTCAGGAGCACAAAAGCTGACGTTTCGGGCCTAGACCCTTCATCAGAGAGGGGGATGGGGAGAGGGTTCTGGAATAAATAGGGAGAGAGGGGGAGGCGGACCGAAGATGGAGTGAAAAGAAGATAGGTGGAGAGTAGAAACTGCTCTATGTAGGCAGGTGCTGAGAAAGATGATGTGGCTGTGGTACCTGGTTTGCTTCAGGACATGGTCGAGCAGTTCCAAGGCTGAAGAGATTACAAGAGAGTTGCAGTGGGAGAGAGATTCCCTGAGGTTGGTCCGGAGGGTAACTTCGTCAGGTTAGGCATCCCTGGAAGAGGCTTCGCAGTGAGGTTAAAATTGTATCAGTGATAATGGGAACTGCAGATGCTGGAGAATACAAGATAATAAAGTGTGAAGCTGGATGAATACAGCTTGTGCTCCTGAGATGCTGCTTGGCCTGCTGTGTTCATCCAGCTTCACACTTTATTATCTTGTATTCTCCAGCATCTGCAGTTCCCATTATCACTGATACAATTTTAACCTCACTGCGAAGCCTCTTCCAGGGATGCCAACCCTGACGAAGTTACCCTCCTCCCTCCGGACCAACCTCAGGGAATCTCTCTCCCATTGCAACTCTCTCGTAATCTCTTCAGCCTTGAAACTGCTCGACCATGTCCTGAAGCAAACCAGGTACCACAGCCACATCACCTTCCTCAGCACCTGCCTACATAGAGCAGTTTCTACTCTCCACCTAACTTTTTTTCTCTCCATCTTCGGTTCGCCTCCCCCTCTCTCCCTATTTATTCCAGAATCCTCACCCCATCCCCCTCTCTGAAGGGTCTAGGCCCGAAATGTCAGCTTTTGTGCTCCTGAGATGCTGCTTGGCCTGCTGTGTTCATCCAGCTTCACACTTTGTTATCTTGGATTCTCCAGCATCTGCAGTTCCCATTATCACTGTTTCTCCTGATATCCTTCCAATACTTAATGACCAATCCAGCATCCGCAAACACCGATGATTCCTTTGTGGATGGCTTTGCTGTTTGACCTGATCTCCACGCGTCCCTACATCAGAACGGTGACCAGCCTTCGAAATGTCCTTCCTTGATTGTTAAAACACTCTGGGGAAATCCCCGGGGGGTTGAGAACGGCGCTATGGGAATGCAGGCTCCCCTTTTGAATTCTTTCTCACATGGGTTTCCAGCGCGAGGACTGGAATTTGGCATCAGACCATGAGGAGCAGCTGGTATGAAGACTAACATGAGCAACATCTGGTCTTGATGGGATTTATGGGAACTGGGAGTGATTTGGAGATTGGGGGCTGATCCCTTTCCAGTGACAAATGTGGAACGAAAGTGATACCCAGCGAAAGCTTCTCAAAAGGTCAGGGAGTTAGTTTTGGTCATCCCTGAGTGATCCCTGGATTAATGACTGACTGTTTTTTAAAGTTGTGATACTCAGGCGAGATTCCTGAGTCCGAGTGGGCAGATTGCAAAATGATCTGAATCTTAAAATTATCAGCTCAGTCGTGGTTCGGTGCATAGCACTCTGAGCCAGACTATTGTGGTTTTGGGCCTCACTCTACAGACAAGATTGAGACTTGACAATTCAGTGCATTGCAGAGTGAATGCTGTCTTTCACATGAATCTCTTCTCCATTCTCTGTCTGCCCAAATGTACTTGAAACTTTCTGTAGCCACTATTGCTCTCTGATCTTCTTCATCGTCATCCTATTGATGCCCCATTCAACACAGATTATCTGGTGAAAACAGAAAGAACCGCGGATACTGGAAATCAGAAACAAAAGCAGAAATTGCTGGCAAAGCTCAGCAGGTCTGGCAGCATCTGTGGAGAGAGAAAGCAGGGTTAATGTTTCGGGTCAAGTGACCCTTCGTCGGAACTGTTGGTAATTTATACGCAGAAGATGGGGTGGGGTGAGGGGTTAAGGAGTGGGTGGGGTTAGAGCCCAAAGTGACAGACCAACAGTTGGACAGACAAAACAGTGGATGATGGCCTGGCTAGGAGAGTGAATAGCTATTAATGAGGTCTGTTGGGTCATGTGTATAGCAGACTGTGTGTTGACAAGGCCTGGTGTACAGGGGTTGGGTTAATGACATGGGAGAGCTCAGATCCTGAAGTTATTGAACTCGATATTAAGTCCAAAAGGCTGCAGGGTCCCCAAGCGGAAAATGAGATGTTGCTCTTCAGGCCTATGCTGAGCTTCACTGGAACTCTGCAGCAAGCCAGAGACAGAGATGTTGGCCAGGGAGCAGGGTGTGTGTTAAAGTGACAGGCAACAGTATGCTCAGTGTCTTTTTTTTTGTGAGCAGATCATTTGGCCATTCGCGCAATGGTTAGTTGTGGAGCTGCAAACTGCCTGCTGTGATTCTAATTTTAAAACAGCAACTACACTTGTAAAGTGCTTGATATGTGCCTAAGTGCTTTGGCACTTCTCACAGTTTTAAGCAACACCAGCACTTCTCACAGTTTTAAGCAACACCAAGTACAGTTCTGGTCACTGCATTATAAGAAGAATGTGGAAGCTTTGGAAAGGGTGCAGGGGAGATTTACTGGGATGTTGCCTAGTATGGAGGGAAGGTCTTATGAGGAAAGACTGAGGGACTTGAGGCTGTTTTCGTTAGAGAGAAGAAGGTTGAGAGGTGACTTAATTGAGACATATAAGATAATCAGAGGGTTAGATAGGGTGGATAGGGAGAGCCTTTTTCCTAGGATGGTGACGGCGAGCATCACGGGGCATTGCTTTAAATTGAGGGATAAAGATTTCGGACAGATGTCAGAGGTAGTTTCTTTACTCAGAGAGTAGTAAGGGAATGGAACGCTTTGCCTGCAATGGTAGTAGATTCGCCAACTTTAAGTACGTTTAAGTCGTCATTGGACAAGCATATGGACGTACATGGAATAGTGTAGGTTAGATGGGCTTGAGATCGGTATGACAGGTCGGCACAACATCGAGGGCCGAAGGGCCTGTACTGTGCTGTAATGTTCTATGTTCTATGTTTAAACCATGGCAAGCTTTCCTGTCTCATCAGCCTGATCTTTGTGTCCTTAGGATTTGAATTGTCGAGACATGAGTTAATTAGTGCATTTGTAAATGACTTAGATGATGTGGTAGCCAGCTACCTGATTGCTTTTGACCATACACGTTGGTGGCAGAGTGGTTTGAAGCTTAAAATGACAAGAAGATAGTGATAGACTGGATGAATAGGCAAAGCTGAACAAATAAGTGAACAGAGTGGAGTAAAATACTCTCTAAAGGTGGAAAAACTCAAATTAGTGGAAACTCCGAGTACCTCGGGCACTGCGGAAGAAATAATTTAAGTCAGTTGATCATGAGAACATCTGAAGTCATGAGAGGTTGGCCTCAGTACCCTCGTGGATAGTCCCACGTGAATGGCCATCAAAGCACTGGGTGGCTTGGTGGCTCAGTGGCCAATGCTGTTGCTTCCCAGCACAGGTTCAATCCCACCCTTGGGTGACTGTCTGTATGGAGCTCTGTCCATGTATGAGAGAGACAGAGACAGAGTGTGTGTGGGAGTGTCCCCAGTTTCCTCCCTGAGTGGATTGGTCATGGTGAATTGTCCCGTGGTGTGAGTTTGGAGACTTGCTCACCAAGATGTTGGGTTTGGTTGCAAACATTGTGTCACCCTGCGAGGTAACGCCGTCAGCGTGCATCTGGTGAAGCATCGGTGTTCTGTCCGGCTTGTTATTTATATACCTTTGCTCGCCGGGCTGGTTGTTATTTCCAGTACTGGTTCTCCCTTGATTGTACACCGGGTCTAATTCAGAGTGCTTGTTGATGGAGTTCTGATTGGAAAACGAGGCCTCCAGGGATTCCCTGGCGTGTCTCTGTTTGCCTGGCGCGATAGTGGCTGTGCTGTCCCAATCCGATGCGTGTCCTTCATTGCCCATGTGTACAGAGACAAGTGAGAATTGTTCGTGTCTCTTGGTGACGAGTCAGAATTCATGTATCTGTGTAGTCAATTTTCTTCCGGTTTGGCCTCTGTTGTGTTTCTCACAGCCCTTGCGTGGTGAGAAAATTGACAATACGATTGCCAATTGACATGAACACCAAGTGGCCACTCAGAGACGCGGCCAATTCTCACTTGTCTCACTGCACACAGACAACAAACGACACAAATGTGACTGGGTCAACACATCCATAATAGCACGAGCCAAACAGAAACATGCCAGGGAATTCCTGGAGGCCCCATATTCCAACTGGAACTCCATCAGCAAACACATTGAAATAGCCGCTGTGTACAAATCGCTGAGCAACAGAACTGGAAGTAATACCGAACACCCCTCCCCGGCAACAAACCGTGGCATATGCACAACAAGAAGGGCAGTACACCAAGGCTTCACTGAAGGCGCCATGGTGATGTTACTCAGCAAGGTGACAAAATGTTTGTAGCTAAGCCCAGTGGCTTAGTGAACAAGCCTACAACCCCATCCACTACCCAAGCTACAAATCTTCTCAAAAACTTTGCCCATGGTGTCTAGAGTTGAGCAGGCCAAGTGGGTTAGCCATGGGAAATGCAGAGTTACAGTGACAGGTATGGGTGTGGGTGGGATCCTCTTCAGTGGGTCGGTGTGGACTCGATGGGCCGAATGGGCTGTTTCCATTTCGTAGGGATTCTACGACGAAGGCAGTGAGTTAGAGACTGCCTCTGATTTGGTGGTGGGGGTGTACAGAAGGGCATAATGTCACATCAATATTATTTCAAAAGGTTTTCGTTTAAAAGCTCAGATGAGGGAAGATGTCTGGAGAAGATTAGCCCTTTGCCAAGCGCACTCCACAGACACTGCAAGCTGGAGAAAGTTGTGGGTCCAGATGTAACCTGAGGCTGATTGAAGTTCCTCATGTCCCCAACGGGTCCTGAGTTTGTTTGTATCCGCATTAACCTCTGCGCCCCAGGGAATTTCAGGAATTCTCAGCAAAGCTGGTCCCTGAGGAGTTCTCCCAAGCGAGGGTTCAAACTCACTCTTGGCCGTAAAAGGGCAAGATGCCAATAGAACAAGAGGGTGGGGGAGGAACCTGGAAGAAAAGACCCAGGGGATATCTGCAACCACATTCAGGTGCCACCCCTCCTAACCCCCGCGCTGTGGTTGGTCCAGGACACCACTGTGCCTTACAGCGCTCTCATGAACTCAAAGTGGCTATCCTGTAAAGTCAGATTTACTCTGCAGAAAGCTATCCTTGGCCCGCTAACCTGCCTGAAAGGATTTCCTTGCCATATTTGAGTGCCTTTTGTAACAGGGAAACCTTCCCAAACTCCTTCATTCCATCCCACAGTGTAGACAGGCTGTGCTGGATATAGCTGACAAGATCCAGAGATATTAGGAGGAAACACTGTGCAGTCTATAAGATCTCGATTGACAATTTATCCTGTGCGCTGAAGAATGCTTTTTGTGCGAGTGAGTGATTTGCTTTTGCAGTTTTTGTTTGGACTGGTGGAGAGAGAAAATTCACATTTATTCTCTTCGAGCAGCAAGAACTATTTACCTGAGCCTTCCTCTCTCTTTCGTTTTAAATAAACCTCTGGGATACCCAAGGCCCTTCAGAATATTCCTTCATTAAAACCGAAGCGCACAGCTGTAGGTGGTGCTGGAAAGCTGGTGTTAAGATGCTTGAAATTGGTCACTAGTCTCTGTAGGGAGAGAAACAGGGTGACGGGATGGAATCTCATTCAGTTGGTGCCGGAGAGGGCTGAGGGTGGGAGTTGTAACCCAGGATGAGGAAGTTTCTGGATAGGCCCATGTTGCACGTCAGGGGGAAGTGGAGTGGTTTGTGAGGGGTGGGGTTTTCCCTTAACCCTGCAAATTGTGTGGTGGGTAGATGAGGCCAGGGGGAGTTAGGCACAAGGCCGTGGGGGCATTAACTGCCCTGCATCTGGTGCCTTCATCAGGTACTGATCGGCCTCCCCCCCGCCCACTCCACCGACACACGCACACACACATGCACACACATACACACACACATATGCACACACACACCCACAAACACAGTCACATACACCCACATGTGCACACACACCTACACAAAGACTCATACATGCACACACATACTCATGCACACCCTCATGCACACATATACCCTCTCTCACACACACACACACACACACACACACACACACACACACACACACACACACACACACAGACTCGCACATACTCACACAAACCCTGCAACAGTAGTAAGTTCTAGTGTCCACATTACAGCAGCAGCAGATAGAGAGAATTCTACTCTAGAGGACAAAAGAGACCCTTCGTCCTATCGACTTTGCATCAACAGAAAACTACTTTCAATCTGTACCAGTCCCACGTTCCCACACTCGACCTGCAGCCCTGAATGTTGTGACACTTGTTCATCTCGGTACTTTTTAAAGATTTTGAGGTTTTCAGCTTCATCTACCTTCACAGGCAGTGCATTCTGACCTCCGTATCTGTCTGGTTGACAACATTTCTCCTCCAATCCCCTTGAAAACGCCTGCTTTTCACTTTAAAATTATGCCCCTTTGTTATTGACCCACCGGAGCAAAATTTCCCATGCAGTGTTCCTAAGTATCTCTCTCTCTCTCTCATGCTAAGGATAATTCAGTTTTGATGAATACCCTTCGGCAAGGCTGGATACCCTCTAAGACATCATCCAAGTGTCCAGGTCCAACTTTTCTGATGGTAGCTCTTTTATCAGTCACATTTGTATAAAGTATTCAGTAGGATCATTTTATACCACCACCATTTGATGGACTAGCGCTGTGATAATGACCAGATGCACAGTTTTTTCTGTGATGATGATAACAGAGTGATATATATTAGGCAGGGCCACGGAGAGAGCTCCCTCTCTCTCCTTTGCAATCATGCTGAGGGAGCTTGGATTAATGCTTCATTTGGAAGACTGCTGCACTGCTTACCAGCTTCACTTTCTGGGTGCAAGGCACCGGATTAGCTTCAGATACAAGATACAACCGCGGATGATTAAAGTTCCAACCTAGCTTGACATTAAAACACGAGAGCAGTGCAGCAGTTTGATATTGACAACAGCAGGAATGGAACATAACAGTGTCTTCAATTCCCTATTGATATATATCCCTGCATTATCCACTCCCCCATATTGCCCCCACTTATCTGCATTCACACTCCTGCCACGCTCTGCCTCACATATTGCCCACTCTACACTATCCACACTCCATCTCCCTCACATATCAACCTTCTCACCATGAGCCACACTCATGAGAGCAGGAGAATTTGTTTCTAATCAAGATTTTGATTTGTGGGACGTCTCTATTCCAGAGGGCTGTGGTGAGTTCGGGATGTATACATTAGAGTTGGATAGAATTTGATATCAATAGCTTAAATGGTCCTGGGGACAAAAGGTATTGATTAATTTGATCACCCGTGGTCAACAGCAAGCTTAACAGGCTGAATGGCCTGCTCTTGTTCCTGTGGTAACAAAGTGTGAAGCTGGATGAACACAGCAGGCCAAGCAGCATCTTAGGAGCACAAAAGCTGACATTTCGGGCCTAGATCCTTTATCAAAGAGGGGGTTGGGGAAAGAGTTCTGAAATAAATAGGGAGGGAGGGGGAGGCAGGTCAAAGATGGATAGAGGAGAAGATAGGTGGAGAGGAGACAGACAAGGTAAAGGGGCGTGGATGGAGCATGTAGAGGTGAGTGTAGGTGGGGAGGTGGGGAGAGGAGAGGTCAGTTTGAGAACTCTAGGCAGGTCAAGGGGGCGGGATGAGGTTAGTAGATAGCAAATGGAGGTGGGAGGAGGGGATAGGTGAGAGGAAGAACAGGTTAGGGAGGTAGGGATGAGTTGGGCTGTTTTGGGATGTGGTGGGGGAGGGGAAATTTTGAAGCTTGTGAAGTCCACATTGATACCATTGGGCTGCAGGGTTCCCAAGCGGAATATGAGTTGCTGTTCCTGCAACCTTCGGATGGCATCATTGTGGCACTGCAGGAGTCCCATGATGGACATGTCATCTCAGGAATGGGAGGGGGAGTTGAAATGGTTCACGACTGAGAGGTGCAGTTGTTTATTGCGACCCGAGCGTAGGTGTTTTGCAAAGTGGTCCCCCAGCTTGGTTTCCCCAATGTAGAGGAAGCCACAACGGGTACAGGGTTACAGTATACCACATTGGCAGATGTGCAGGTAAACATCTGCTTGATGTGGAAAGTCTTCTTGGGGGTGAGGGAAGAGGTGTGGGGGCAAGTGTAGCACTTCCTGAGGTTGTAGGGAAAAGTGCTGGGTGTGATGGGGTTGGAGGGGAAGGTGGAGTGGACGAGGGAGTCACGGAGAGAGTGGTCCTTCCGGAAAGCAAACAAGGGTGGGGAGGGAAAAATGTCTTTAGTGGTGGGGTTGGATTGTAGATGGCGAAACTGTCGGAGGATGATGCGTTGCATCCGGCGGTTGGTGGGATGGTATGTGAGGACTAGGGGGATTCTCTTATGGTGGTTATTGTGGGGGCAGGCTGTGAGGGATGAGTTGCGGGAAATGCGGGAGACACGGTTGAGGCCGTTCTCGACCACTGCGGGGGGAAAGTTGTGGTCCTTGAAGAATGTGGACATTTGAGATGTGCGGGAGTGGAATGCCTCATCCTGGGAGCAGATGCGGCGGAGGCGAAGGAATTGGGAATAGGGGATGGAATTTTTGCAGGAAGGTGGGTGGGAGGATGTGTATTCCAGGTAGCTGTGGGAGTCGGTGGGCTTGAAATGGACATCGGTTTCTAGGTGGTTGCCTGAGATGGAGACAGAGAGGTCCAGGAAGGTGAGGGATGTTTTGGAAATGGTCCAGGTAAACTCGAGGTTGGGGTGAAGTAGATGAACTGTTCAAGCTCCTCTTGGGAGCATGAGGCGGCGCCGATACAGTCATCAATATAACAGAGAAAGAGGTGGGGTTTAGGGCCAGTGTACATGGGGAAGAGGGACTGTTCCACGTAACCTAGAAAGAGGCAGGCATAGCTGGGACGCATGTGGGTACCCATGGCCACCCTGTTTGTCTGTAGGAAATGGGAGGAAGCGAAAGAGAAGTTGTTGAGGGTGAGGACGAGTTTGGCTAGGCGGATGAGGGTATCGGTGGATGGGACTGGTCAGGACTGCAGGCCTGTGGGACAGGAAGAAGCGGAGGGCCTTTAGGCCATCTGCATGGGAAATGCAGGTGTATGGTGAAAATGAGGTGTTGGGGACCAGGGAATTGGAAGTTCTGGAGGAGGTGGAGGACATGGGTGGTGTTGCGGATGTAGGTAGGGAGTTCCTGGACCAAAGGGGAGAAAATGGAGTCCAGATAGGTGGAAATGAGTTCGGTGGGGCAGGAACAGGCTGAGACAATGGGTCGACCAGGGCAGGCAGGTTTGTGGATTTTGGGAAGGAGATAGAAGTGGGTCGTGTGGGGTTGGGGAACAATGAGGTTGGAGGCTGTGGGTGGGAGGTCACCTGAGGTAATGAGGTTCTGGATGGTTTGGGAGATGATGGTTTGGTGCTCGGGGGTGGGGTCATAATCCAGGGAGGGGTAGGAGGAGGTGTCGGAGAGTTGGTGTCTGGCCTCAGCGATGTAGAAGTCAGTGCGCCATACTACAACTGGGCCTCCCTTGTCTGCAGGTTTGATGGCGAAGTTGGGGTTGGAGCCGAGGGAGCAGAGGGCTGCCCATTCTGCAACGGAGAGGTTGGAGTGGGTGAGAGGGGTAGAGAGGTTGAGGCGATTGATATCTTGACAACAGTTGGAGCTGAAGAGGTCGAGGGAGGGTAGGAGGCCTGGGGGTGGTGTCCAGGAGGAGGACTTGTGTTGGAGGTGGGTGAAGGGGCCAGTGGAGGAAGGGTTAGGCTCACGGTTAGAGAAGTAAGCGTGGAGGCGGAGGCGGCGGAAAAACTGCTCGATGTCCAGACGTGACTGGTATTCGTTGATGTGTGGGTGGAGGGGGACAAAGTTGAGCCCCTTACTGAGGATTGACCATTCGCCCTCAGTCAGGGGGTCCTGTCCGTCCTTCCTGGACTGACCTATCCCCTCCCTACCACCCCACCTACACTCACCTCTCCAGGCTCCATCCCTGCCCCTTTAACTTGTCTGTCTCCTCTCCACCTATCTTCTCCTCTATTCATCTTCGATCTGCCTCTCCCTCTTTCCCTATTTATTTGAGAACCCTCTCCCCATCCCCCTCTCTGATGAAGGGTCTAGGCCCGAAACGTCAGCTTTTGTGCTCCTGAGATGCTGCTTGGCCTGCTGTGTTCATCCAGTTCCACACTTTGTTATCTCGGATTCTCCAGCATCTGCAGTTCCCATTATCTCTTGTTTCTGTGTTCCCTTTCAGACACTGTCGGTCACCCATCAAGCCCCCCATCACTATCACACTCCCCCCTGTCTATCTCACAGTCTCGTCACTATCATAGTTCCCCCATCACTATCACTGTCCCCCATCACGATCACACTCCCCCCATCGCAGCCCACACTCCCCCCTCGTAACTATCACAGCTGCCCCATCACTATCATAGATCCCCATCACTATCACAGCTCCCCACATCACTATCACTGTTCACCCAACACTATCACAGCACCCCCCACCACTAACACACTCCCCCCCACCGTCTATCACACACTCTCGTCACTATCACAGTCCCTCCATCACTATCACTGTGCCCCCCCCCGTCACTTTCACACTCCCCCAATCACTATCACACTCCACCCCATCCCTATCACAGTCCCCCCAATTACTATCACTGTTCCCCCCATCACTATCACTGTCCCCCATCACTATCACACTCCCCCGCATCGCTACCCACACTCCCCACTTCTCTATCTCTATCTTTCTCTCGTATTCAGTGACCCCACTATCCTCATTCTCATCTTCTTTCTGTCTCTCTCCGACACTCGTCAATCCTACTATCCACACTTCCCCTTCCATCTCTGTCTCACACCAGCGCATTCATCTACTCCACTATCCACACTCCCCCAGCTCTCTTACACACACACACACACACACACACACACACACACACACACACACACTTCACCTTGTTCGAAAGGTTACTGATCATCTCAGTCCTACCATTTAAGCCTCCACTAAATTAGGATTTAACGGTCCTTTTCCCTCTGTTTTAGTTCTAGTGTTGTCTTTGCCAGAGTTTCATGAGGGAGCGATCAGTTAAATTTTATTTTATTACAGTAAAGGCACCGTTCCGTTTAAACCAGAAGCCTCCAAAGTACATTTTCCTGTTTCCAGATTTCTTCCTGCTTCTTAAGTTTATAAACTGTATGAAATGCCTTTTAAATGCTGGCTGTTCCATTAATACTATTTCAGAGCTTGATTCAATCAGCCTGCTATGTGGTTCTGGTCATACAAAGTTCAACATGTGGAAGAAATATTTGGAATAAGTACTTACATACGGCTTGATAGGAAAAGTTCAATTTGGCACTTTGTGCGGTGCACAGTGAGCGTTGAATTATTCAAGAACCTCTAGGTTAAGCCCTGTTTGATTAGGCTGAGGGTGCTACACAAATGCAGGTTGTTGCATTCAGGGGATGGATTCTGTCCAAAACTTCCAAAAGGGATCAGGTGAATATTTGAAAGGGGGATGTTTGCAGGAGTTTACTTAAAGAATAAAGCTCAAAGAGCCCAGCAGTAGTAGAATGGGCAGAATGGCCTCTGAGCTGTACCATTCCTTTTTGTAGGATTTGGTTATGGCTATGGATGGGGGATTTAGAATATGCTGTTCTTCAGAAGTCGTTTCCCCGACGGTCTGAGGATCTTTTAGCCATCTTTGGAGATTAAAGAAAACATTTCAGTCCCTGAGTTCATCTGCAGGAATGTTGCTAATGGAACAGTGAGTTCTTCCCATATGTTTGAAGCTTCCTATCCCACTTGGCTCAGGGTTGGGGGATGGACATGTATGTGCATGTTTGTAATGCCTGGCTGCGCTGCGTCAGTTCTCTGAGGAGCGACATGGTTTATAATCAATGGTGCAGAGTTTAACAGTGTGAGCTGACAGCATTGCTCACTGTTGTGATTTGCCATTGTCTGCTAGCCAGGAGCAGCCTGGTACTGCATTCAAACCAAGAGGTGGCACAGTGGCTCACTGGTTAGCACTGCTGCCCCATCGCACCAGGAGAAGGTATCTGTGTGGGTTTCCTCCGGGTGCTCTGGTTTCCTCTCACGGTCCAAAGATGTGCAGGCTAGGTGGATTGGCCTTGGGAATGTTCAGGTGGGGAGGGGGGGAAGTGTGGTCTGGGTGCGGTTGCTCTTCAGATGATTGGTATAGTCTTGATGGGCCAATTGGCCTATTTCCACATTGTAGGGATTCCTTAATTCTAAGCGGGTCTTGGTTTGGGCAGGGCTAGACCCTTTCAGTCTCCCAACTCCCTGGGTTGTCTCCATTTCCCTGGTTCTAGCTTCTTGCATGTCCCTATTTAAATTACTCAATCATTGGTGGCCCTTAATCTCCAGAATTGGCTCCTCTAGCCTCTTTGTCTTTGTAACCTCCTTTAAACCTCTCCTTAAAACCTACCTCTGTGAGGACTCAGTATCAATGTCTGATTGATTAATGCACCTGATGATTATTCGACTGTGTAAGAGGTACTCTATAGATGTGAGTTTTTGTTGTTCAACCAGGAGCTTAGTGGGATGTTCCATAGTTGTTGTTTGCAATTGGGCAAGCTCAAAGGAAATGGCAGGAATTGGCAAATGGTCTTGCATTCTTGAAAGAACCTGCCAACAACTCAATGAAATTGGATAAATATTTGAAGGAGAGAAGCTTTGCAAATCTACAGGCCCAAACTCATTGGGTTGAAGGGAGTTTCCTGTACTGTGGGATCTCATGATGTGGTGGGGAAAGGGGCCTCCTATATTTTAGTTTGTAACCAAGTTCCAATTTCAATGTCTGGTGTGACGGGGTTCGAAACCCATATCCCAGAACATTAGTCTGGGCCTCTGGATTACCAGCTGAGAGACATTTCCAGAATGTGGCTACCTCTAGGAGGGCTTTATCCAAAGGCCCAGACTAATGCCATGGGAAGGTGGGTTCAAGCCCCACAGCTACACCTCTGAAATAGAAATTTAAGAAACGATACTAAAAAAATGGATTTGATAGTTAGTTTCAGTGACGGTGACCATGAAACTGTCAGTAAAAATGCCATCTGGTTCATTAATGGCCCTTGAGGGGAGGAAATCTGCCACCCTTACCTAGTCTGGCCTACACCTGACTCCACTGCCATGTGGTTGACACTTAACTGCCCTTTGAAGTGGCTCAGAAAGCACTCAGTTCACGGGCAATTAGGGATGGGTACAAAGTTGCTGGCCCAACCAACGAAGCTCATATCCCATGAATCTAAGAACCAGGACCTAGAGGAGGCCATTCAGCCCATTCAGGGCTGATCTGATTGGATATCATGGAAGAATGAAGACAAAAGAAGAAGCTGAGTGGGTGAGACGACCGTGCAGGTTAGAGAACAGCTGAGGCAGGGTGGGGAGGGGGGCGTGGTGTGTGGGGTGAGGGCTGTGGTGGAAGAGGAACTAGCATGGATGGTGTAGTGGTTAGAATGAGGACCAGCCAGGTGGACCTCAAAGAATATGAGTTCCCTGATTGGGGCTGCTAACCTGGTCCAATCAGGGAGCCCTGGCTGACAGATAAAAACAGGAGTGTCCAAGGTTCTGCTCACCCTGAGAGCTGACTCTGAGGGAGCTGGGTCAGTGTCAAGGACCCTCCAAGTGTAAATAAAGGGAGACTTAGTGATGGAATACCAGCCTCTGTGGAATTATTTCAGATCGTGCAGACTGTGAGAGGTTTAGAAAGATTGAATGAGTTAGTCTGGTCATGCGATACTCATGTAGATGTTTGTTTTTATACATCCTTGGGATGTGGATGGTGCCAGCTAGGGCAGCATTTATTATTGCCACACCTTATCATTAAGAGTCAGACGCATTGCTGCAGGACTGGAGTCACATGTAGGCCTGACCAGGAAAAGATAGCAGTTTCCTTTCCTAAAAGGTATTAGTGAACCAGACGGGTTAGTCCCCTATCACTTGTTTCATGGTCATCATTACAGTCTGAATTCTGAGGGTGGCACGGTGGCTCAGCAATCAGTACTGCTGCCTCACAGCACCAGGAAGCTGGGTTCGATCCCACCCTCGGGGGTCCGGCTGTGTGGAGTATGCACATCCTCCCCGTGCCTGCATGGGGTTTCCTCCACATGCTCCGGTTTCCTCCCACGGGCCAAAGTTGTGCAGGTTAGGGTAGATGGGCCGTGCTAAATTGCCCGAAGCGTTCAGGGATGTGTAGATGAAGTGGGTTATGGGGGATGGGTCTGGGTGAGATGCTCTGAGGGTCAGTGTGGACTTGTTGGGCCAAAGAGCCTGTTTGTAGGGATTCTGTGATTTTGTTTTAGTCGAATTCAAATTCCACCATCTGCTGTAAGGTAACAAAGTGTGGAGCTGGATGAAGACAGCAGACCAAGCAGCATCTCAGGAGCACAAAAGCTGACGTTTCAGGCCTAGACCCTTCATCATTTTGTGCTCCTGAGATGCTGCTTGGCCTGCTGTGTTCATCCAGCTCCACACTTTGTTATCTTGGATTCTACAGCATCTGCAGTTCCCATTATCACTCCACCATCTGCTGTGACAGGATTCAAACTGGGGTCCCCAGGATTTCTGAGTCCAGGCCTTTGGATTTATGTCTAAATGAAAATACCCACAATAGACCATCACTTCCACTTTAAGGAAAACTTTACAATTAAGGCTAGAAAAGATGTTTGCCTGGAAAAAAAATGGGGATTTACATGTGGGGGAGCAGTGAGTATAAAGGGAAAGAAGTGCATTAAACTTCAGAATTGAAGAGGATAGGAATTTTACATGGTTCCTTTTTAGGAACTCTGTTAAAGAAGGGGCATTTGAAGACTCTTGAAAATGCGACAAAGGGTTCACTCAGACAGGATCAGGAATGAAAACCTTAAGCTGTGAAGTAAAACATTGAGGCTGTTTATCGAACAGAGAAGATTAGTGAAAATCTGAGGAAACTTATCAGAAATTTGAAAGGTTTTGAGAGGATAAGCGAGCAAAGATTGCCTTTTGCTCATTTGCAAGTTGGTAACATGGCAGCTTAGAGTAAGCATTTTTATGACATTACAGAGAAACAGAAGGGGAAGCTAAAACCAGTGAATACTGATGAAAAGAGATCTGTCACTCATCAGACTAATGCGAGAACTGCAAACTCAAATCATCATGATAGTTTATACTACACAGAGAAAGGTCAACAGCTGATGAGTACAAGCTCTGACAACATGACTCTCTTCCAGCGATATCCAAGTCATGTTTTCATTGGAATGTTCTGGAATTTTTTTATTATGGGATGTGTGCATGTTAGCTGCTCAGCATTTATTGCCTATCCCTAATTGCCCTTGAGATGGTGTTGGTGATCGGCCTCCCATGTGTGGTAGGTTGACCCACAATGCTATTAGGGAGGGAATTCCAGGATTTTGACCCAGTGACACTGGAGGAGCAGTGATATATTTCCAAGTCAGGATGCTCGGCGGCTTGGACAGGAACTTCCGTGTATCCCATGTATCTACCCTTCCTGTCCTTCGAGACAGTAGTAGTCGTGGGTTTGGAAGATGCTGTCTGAGGATCTTTGGTGAATTTCTGCAGTGCATCTTGTAGATAGTACACACTGCTGCTACTGAGAGTCGGTGGTGGAGGGAGTGGATGTTGTGCTCATCAAGTGGGCTGCTTTATCCTGGATGGTGTTGAGTGTCTTGAGTGTTGTTGGGGCTGTACCCATCCAGGCAAGTGGGGAGTATTCCATCACACTCCTGACTTTTGCCTTGTAGATGGTGGACAGGCTTTGGAGAGTCAGGAGGTGAGTTACTTGCTGCAGTATTTGTAGTTTCAGACATGGTCTTTTAGTATTTATGTGGCTATTTCAGTTCAGTTTCTGGTCAATGGTAATCCCCAGAATATTGACAGTGCAGGATCCAGTGACAGTAGTGTCATTAAAAGTCAAGCGGTTGTAGTTAGATTTTCTTCTGTTGAAGGTAGTTCATGCCTGGGACCTACGAGATGCAACTACCATTTGCCACTGGTCAGCCCAAGCCTGGATATTGTCCAGGTCTTGCTGCATTTGAACATGGATTACTTCAGTTGGAACCCATACTTCATAATCCATACTACTTCAGTATTTGAGGAGTGGTGAATGGTGCTTAAAATTGTGCAATCACCCCATTTTTGACCATATGAGAGAGAGGAGGCCATTGGTGAAATAGCTGAAGATGGTTGGATCCATGATATGACCCTGAGGAACTCTTGCAGACATGTCATGGAGCTGACCTCCAACAATGACAAACATCTTCATTTCCAAGAATTGTCACAGTACTCAAACCCTTTCTCTCCCCACAGATGCTGCCAGACCTGCTGATGTTTCCCAGCAATTTCTGATTTTGTTTCATCTTCCTGTGTGCCAGTTGTGACCCCAACCAGCAGAAAGTTTGCCCCAGATACCCTTTGAGTCCAGTCTTGCAAGGCCTCCTTAATGCCACACTCAGTCAACTGTGGCCTTGATATCTCATTCGCCTCTGGAATTCAGCTCTTTTCTTTTCCATGTTCGAACCAAGGCTGTGATGAGGTTAGGAACTGAGTGACCATGGCGGAACCCAAACTGGGCGTCACTGAGCAGGTTATTGCTGAGGAAATTTTGATAGCACTGTGCCTAGCGCCTTCCATTACTTTGCTGATAGATTGACAGGGTGGTAACTATTTTTTTTGGAAAGAGTGTACCTTTAGAGTCTTCCACATTGTCAGGTCGAGTCTGGTATTCCAAATTTACAGGAACTGTTCAGGATTCATTTCCTCAAGCCAGTGCACCCCAAGTGATTTGCCACTGTGACCCCACTATGAGGTTAAAAATTTCTCACCAACCCCTGCGTGAGAAAATTCTTAGGACTGGAGACCCCAAAAATGTCAAACTGTCATCCTGCTTGAGGTTCCAATTTCCACCTTTGGAAGCCCTACCTTGACTGTCTGTTGAGGTAGAGACCCAGGACATGGCTTAATAGGAAGGATCCCAAAGAATGGATGGAAAAGTCAAGGGAGAGATCAGGAAAGGGAATGGGATTGAAGGGGGAATTCCACCTTGCTTTGGCGATGGACTGAATGGCTGCATTTCCTATCGTCTCGGTGAGTGACTGCTTCATCCCACCACGACTACATGGAGAGCGGGTGGAGATGCAGCAGTAAGATCCCAGCACCAGCAATAGCCTGTGCTGCTGGTCAGTATTGATCCTTACGGCCTGAGACCCCAATGGGAGGTCCATTCTGCTCAATGTCAGTGCCCTGCCTTCTTCCCCCATCAGAGTTTCAGTTTGTGACTGTTTTGAATTGAGTGTCAGTCTCGCACCCACAATTTTTGGCCTCCTGTCTTTTTCTGTCACCCACTAATCACATCAGCTATACTCTTTCTAATCCGTTACCATGGTGACTGTAGTAACAACTATTTCAAGAATACTGATTGGCTGTGAGAGGCACATTTCTTTCTTCTATCATGGAATGTGGTTGTCACTGGCAAGGCCAAAAATTATAACCATTCCTAATTGGGCCTTGAACTAGCAGTTCTTGGCCATTTCAAAAGGATGTTGCTGTAGGTCTGGAGTCACATTAAGGCCAGACCAGGTAAGGTTGGCGCATTTCCTTCCTAGAAGTGCATTGGTGAAGCAGAATTGACAATTAATGATAGTTTCATGGTCACTGCAACTAATGGGAGGTTTATATTCCCGATTTATTAATTTAAAGCTCACCAGTAGAGGCGATAGGATTTGAATTAATGTCCCCCCCCCCCAGCCCCATACAGTATCCTAGGATCTGGATTACTAGAGCGGTTGACACCAGCAATGTGTCTCCCCCCACCCAGTCAGGCTGTGGAAGGCGCTATGGAACTGTAACTCTCTCTTTCATGAAGGAAGAGCTGTGGGGAATGACGCGGCCTTTATTTTGGGACTTCAAACCTTGATCCTGTTGCGTGCCAGCCATCAGTGTACGTGTTGCACCGGGTAGTAAAATGCACGGGAAATTCAAATGTCTGAAAGTCAGGTTCTTGCCTGTCACAGAACCACAGAAAGAAGTGTCTGGTTTGCAGACGGTGCCTGAGGGGCCTGACTGATTAGTCTCACTCTTCATAACAGACTGTGTGCACCTGATGCAATTAAAGCACCACATTCAGTGCCACTGCTTATTGCATGCACATGCAACATTGCTTGGAGCTGCACTTCACAGTGATGTGCAACAGGATTCTTTAGGAAGATGAGCATTTGGTGTTTGAGTTCAATTTCTGTCTATCCCTGCTCTCTTCCTTCCTTTTGATTCCCCTCTCTCCCTCTCTCAGTCTCTTGTCTCATGCTTTTCCACCAAGTAAAAAGATATACTTCCATTTAAATCACCTCACTTACATTCCCTTATGAAACTTCGGGAAGCTCATAAAATCGTGAGGGGCATGGATAGGGCTAATAGCAAAGGTTTTTTTCTGCAGCATAGGGGAATCCAAAACTAGAGAGGAGGGGTAAGATTTAGAACCAACCTGAGGGGGCAACGTCTTCACACAGATGGTGGTGCGTGTATCGAATGCCAGAGGAAGGGGTGGAGGCCAGTACAATTACACCATTTAAAAGGCACATCGATGGGTACATGAATAGAAAGGGTTTAGAGGGATATGGGCCAAATGCTGGCAAATGGGACTGGTTCATAGATGAGTTGGACCGAAGCGTCTGTTTCTGTGCTGTACTTGACTCTACGAGATCCTGAGCAATGCAGCACCTGTTGAAGTGGTACCACTGTGGCAAAGTAGGAAGGGTTGGCATCCATGTGAGCATAGCAAGCTCCCACAGCAGCCAGGCATTGCGGTCCAGGTGTGGCTTGAGTTCTGTCATGGACAAAGCATTAGTTTGCTGCAATCTTCCGTGTCCTCTTCAGAGGGTAAGCAGAACCTAGGATTAACGTTAATCTTTTGAAAGATGGCACCTCTGGCAGCGCGGCACTCCCTCAGCGCTGCATTGGAGTTGAGATTTTCACCGGCCCAGCTACACAAAGAGGAAACTTGTCCCCTGCATGGTGAACAGTTCCCCTGCGTTAAACCCAAGGGTGCCACACACTTCATTTTCCTGTACCTCCTTCCCTGTCCAGAATTCCCTTAGATGTGGGAATAGAGTTTTAGCCACTCACTGTCTCACTGGTCCTGATTTTGGGATGTGTCTGGACAGGCCATTGTTTGTTGTGAGTTGATGAGGCCCTGTCAGAGAGTGTAAGGCCATGTGCATAGCCTGCCCCATGCTGGACACTCACTCTCGCTCACCCCCAAACTGAGCAGACGTGGTGATGTGCTGCAGCTCAGCAGGAAATTGGGTCAAGCCAGGATCTGAGTGTGTGTGGTCTGTGCAGGAGAACAACTTGACTCGGAATGTTTAGGACAGTTCAACGTGACTTACCCCAACTGTCTCTTCACCAATTCGAAATGTGTGTGTGTGTGTGTGTGTGTGTGTGTGTGTGTGTGTGTGTGTGTGACTGTGTGTGCATTTATGTGAGAGTGTTTGTGTGTGTGTATGTGAGAGTGTGTATGTGTGTGTTTGTGTGTGTGTTCTGTCATTCTTTCTCACACTCTCTCTGTCTCTCTTTTGCTCTCTCTTCTCTCTCTGTCATCTCTTTTCTCATTGCTTCTTGCACTCTATCTGACAATGTCTCTCTCTCTACTATCCTCACACTCTGTCTGCCTCTCCACCTGCACCTTGGTCTGTTATCCGTCTCCCTTGTTTTCTCATTATTTTCTCTTTCCTTTTGTCTCTCTGCTGTGCCCTCTCACTCTCTCCCTTTCTGCATCTGGTATCCTTCCCATTTGTGTTCACACTTCGCTGTGTGGTTGTACACTGCCTGTAGTTGGCTTTCTCTCTGTGATTACCACTCTGTCTGTCTCTCTGGTGCTTTTCTAGCCTGTGGCCTCAGTTGTAGGTTTTGTTTCATTTCTGTGGAACACTCTTGTTTATCAGTTATTCTAACGGTTGTGGGGGGGGGAGGCAACAGCTGGTTGGGTGGGGTGTGCTGGTTGATGATTGGATTGAATGATAGAACCTGCAGGAATACGTCCAAGTAGAGCTGCCAAGTATCTGTGTTGTGGTTAATGCTGAAACTGCTTTCACATGTTCTCACTGCCTGCTCCTCTGGCCGGCTTGTTGCAGTGTGTTGATATCCATCCCCTTGCTTTCCTACACCTCTAGTTGAGCAAATCCAAGTTCGACAAGGATTTATTGGGTGCAGAAGGAGGCCATTCAGCCTGCAGTGTCTGTACTGGCCCTCAATACACCTTTGACTGGTGCCTCTAGCCCTGCACAGAGAGTCATAGAGTCATATTGCCTAGTGGTATTATGACTTGTGGCAGATGGTGGAATTTGAAACCAATAACTATCTGGAGGTAACAATCTAAGGATGACCATGAATCCATTGTCAGTAAAACCCATCTGGTTCGCTAATGTCCTTTAGGGAAGGAAACTGTCTGGTGTGACCCACATGTGACTCAAGACTCACCGCTATAAAGTTAACACTTAACTGCCCTCTGGGCAATTAGGGATGGGCAATAAATGCTGCCTGGCCAGCGACACCGTCATCCTGTGAACAAATAACAAAAATACAGTGCAGAAACAGACCCTTCAGTCCAACACGTATGTGCTTGTTAGTTTCTATTGAAATAACCATCTGGTGCTCTCTGAAATGCCTTGGATAAACCTGTCTTCAACACTATTGCTGATTGGGCACTCACGGTGTGAAAACTTTGTTCTCATGTTCCACTAGCATGTTTTTTGGGCAGCAATTTAAACCTGTGGCCATTGATTCCTGACCTTGAGCCATCCTAAACATTGCCTATTGACACTTAACATCCTTATCTGATCTGATCATCATGATCGTGATATTTATGTTTGGTCCCTTCACATGTACATGAGATGGGCCTGTATTACTAACTATTTCAGTAATGTTTTAGAACAGGACTTGTTGTGTACATGTGCACGGCACAGTTACTTTTCTGTCTTAGCTTAAGGTAAATACAGGAAACCCAGAATTGTGCAAAGCAGAACAGGAGCACTTATATGGAGTTTTTATAAGGAATTGAGACTTAGAAAACACAATCTGCCATTACTTCTGTGAGAGACCACAACAAGAAGGCACAACACAGCCAGACACACGAGTCACCCTACTGTACATCAGGAACATATCCAACAAGACCACAAGACTACTCAGACCTCTAGGTATCAGGATAGCCCACAAACCAATAACCACCTTACCACAGCTACTGATGAACCTAAAAGATCCCATACCGACAATCAATAAACTAATGTAATAAACAAAATACCATGCAAGGACTGTGAGAAACATTACGTAGGCCAAACTGGAAGAAAACTGACAATAAGGTGAAGGGTCTAGGCCTGAAACATCAGCCTTCCTGCTCCTCTGAAGCTGCTTGGCCTGCTGTGTTCATCCAGCTCTACACCTTGTTATCTCAGATTCTCCAGCATCGGCAGTTCCTACTATCTCTCACACAAACACCAACTAGCCACCAAGAGACATGGGCAATTCTCATTGGTCTCAATATACATAGACATAGAAGGACACAAATTTGACTGGGACAACACATCCTAACAGCACGAGCCAAACAGAGACATGCCAGGGAATTCCTGGAGGCCTGGCATTCCAACCAGAACTCCATCCACAAACACAATGAACTGGACCTCGATATACAAACCACTAAGAAACAGAACCAGAAGTGATGCCAACCACCCAGCAAACTGAAGGACAGAACGCCAACGCTCCACTGGAGACACACTGACGGTGTTACCTCGCAGGGTGAAATATCATCTATAATCAAACACACCGGCTCAGCAAGCAAGTCTACAACCTCATCCACAACCCGAGCTAGTAATCTTCACAAAAACTGGATTCACTGTAGACTACTTCGCACAGCATGACAATGCTGGAGAAGGACCTAGAAAAATACAGACTGAGACCTTTGTCCCAATGGGTCACACACCCAATACAGTGATAACATCGTGAGAAAATCCTACAACTGCTGCAGCATATAACACATCAGACTGATTCCTGGGATGGCTCTACTGACATAGAGAGACTGGATCCGTTAGAACTATGTTCATTGCAGTTCAGAAAAATGAAGGGGGATTTCATAGAAATCTGCAAAATTCTAACAAGACTAGACAGGGTAAACACAGGAAGGATGTTCTGATGACTGGGGAGTCCCGAACTAGGGAGTCACAGTCTAAGGTTACAGAGTCGGCCATTTAGGACTGAGATGAGGAGAAATGTATTGATCCAGAGAGCGGGGAACTTGTGGAATTCTCTGCCACAGAAAGCACTTGAGACCAAAACATTGAATGTTTTCAAGAATAAGTTATTTACAGCTCACGTGCTAAAGGGGTCAAAGGGGATGAGGAGAAAGTGGGGACAGGAGAGCGAAATGAACCACAGGTGCTGAAGGTCTGAAACAAAAACAGAAATTGCTGGAAAAACTCAGCATCAGTGGAGAGAGAAAGTAGAATTAACATTCTGGGCCCAGTGACCCTTCTTCAGAACAGGGTGCTGAGTTGGATGATTGGATTGAATGGTGGAGCAGGCTTGAAGGGCCAAAGGGCTGAATGGCCTATTCCTGTTCCTATTTTGGTGTCTTATATCTGGTTTATTTTCTTTTAACATTTGCTTGTTTTCTAACAAACCAAACTTAGTGAAGTGCAGGGTGACATCTGCTTTAATATTTGCAGTTTAGTTATATCTTTTATTCTTCCTTGAGATGTAGGTCAGCATTTCTTATCCATCTCTTGAACTGAGTGTTTTGGCCAACTATCTCAATTAAGAGTCAACCACAGCATTGTGGGTCTGTAGTCACATGTAGACCAGACCGGGTAAGGACAGCAAATTTCCCTCCCTAAAGGATAATAGTAAACCAGAGATAGTAGGAACTGCTGATGCTGGAGAATCTGGGATAACAAGGGGTAGAGCTGGATGAATACAGAAGGCCAAGCAGCATCAGAGGAGCAGGAAGGCCAATGTTTCAGGCCTAGACCCTTCTTCAGAATTGGGGGACAGCTTTGATTTGATTTATTGTTGTCACATGTACCCGAGTACAGTGGAAAATGTTGTTTTGCGAGAAGTACAGGCAGATCATAGCAAACAAGGACATTGGGATTGTGTAGTGTTTAGACAGAGCGAGGCAGACAAGTTGCACAGGAGGTGCAAAAAAACAAGATTAGCATTCGGTTTGAAATTAGAGAGCTCCATTCAGCAGCCTGATAACAGCAGGGAAGAAGCTGTTCTTGAACCTGTTGGTGCATGTGTTCAAGCTTCTGCATCTTCTGCCTGATGGAAGGGGTTGTAGCGGGTAGGTAATACTCTCTTTGATGATGTTGGCAGCTTTTCTGCGGCGATGGGAGGTTGGCTTCTGTGATGGTCTGGGTTGTGCACACAACTTTCTGTAGTTTCTAACAGTCCTGTGCAGAGCAGTTGTCGAACTAGGCCGTTATTCACCGGATAAAATTTTACAACAATCCATGATTGTTCTCACCACTGCCTAGTTGAGCTTATTAATTACAGATATAATAATTATCCTGAAATTCTGTTTGTTGCAATGGTGGGATTTGAAACTGTGTCCCCTGGCATCCTGGATTACTAGTCCAGAGCCCTTTATCACCATACCTACCAGTGCATTTAACATCACCCTGAAGTTGTGTTGTGTGCCTCCCAGAGTAACAGAGAAGTCGTTTTTTTAACTAGAATCCTGAATAATGACTTTATCTGTGCCATTGAATTCCGACTGACAGCTTTGGACTCTGATCCTTTCTGACCTGCCAAGAGCTGTTCCCTCCCCTGTTCTAGGAGATTTGCACTTCATTTATTTATGGCTCCTGCTTTCCCCGGGAATTCCGTTTCTCTGGCCCTGCCCTCTCCTGAATGCTCGGAGACGAGAGATCCTAATGTTCCGGCAAAAATATTTGGAAACCCAGGCTCCCACGTTATGTGGTGCAGGTGCAGGATCATAATTAGCTCTCTGTTCCAGGGAATTTCTACATCCCTGTGTTCCTCTCTGATGTTTGTAGTTGCTGAAGTGAAGTGCGGGAGTTGGAGGGTGGGATGGAGGCAAGTTGTACAAATACAAAGCATGAAATCCTTTCGACTCTTCCAATAAATAGTGTAACTTGATCATGAGTGGGCCAAGAGAGAACAAAAGGGGCTTTCTATGCACTGATCTTTCAACTCTAATTGAGTCAGTGACTAAATATTTGACAAAGGGCCTAATTTCTTCTCAGAATTTTAAAGACCAAGGTTCAAGAGGTTTTTTTTAAAATTTACTGATTTTGATTTGTCTGTCTGCATTTTGCTGACTATCCTTGTGCCTAGGGCAGGCTCCTCGCTTCAATTGTAAAGTGAATTAATGTGCAAGACTGACTGGACTGAATCTTAGTTCCCAGGTATAAAATTGCAACACATTGATTCCCCACATTAACCAACCCTCTTTCTGCTAAAGTTGGGGGTTTGTTTTTGCATGAACAAAGCAAGAATTGCCTTCAGGGAAAACAAAAGGCTGAATTGAAAAGTAAACCACTTCTGGAGATCCCTATCCAGTGATAACTGTGTGTATTGACATGTGAGTCTATGTGTGTGTGTCTCTTCTTTTGCATTTAAGTATGTCTGCGCTTGCATATGTCACTGAGGATCTATCTGTCTGTCTTTACATGTATCTGTGTGTGTGTGTGTGTGTGTGTGTGTGTGTGTGTGTGTGTGTGTGTTTTCACCTTTTTGCGTACATCGATCGCTGCTTGTGCATGTCGGTCTCAGTCTGTCTTTGCATGCATCTGTGTCTGCTCAACTTAGAGAGTGTGTGTGTGTGTGTGTGTGTGTGTGTGTGTGCATGTGTGCATGTGTGTGTGTATGTGTGTGTGTGTGTGTGTGTGCACGCACACTTGCATGCCTGTGTATGAATGTATGTTGCAGTGCTTGTTTCTATCTGTATTACCTGTGTATGTGTGTATTACCAGTGTTTGTGTGGGTATAGGTGTTGTCAGTGTGCACATGCTTGTCACAATAAGGGTCTGTGTGTCTATCTGTACATTCACTGGCTACATGTGTATGCTGGTCATCTCCTGCATACATCCGCAATCTTGACTGATGCCACCCGTAGCAAAATAGCCTGCCAATTGATGAAGAGTGGCCAATGCTGAAATCTGCGGAGCATTTTCCCCAGCTCCCAGGAGAGGAAGAGAGGGAAAATCTTCCTTGGTGTTTGTTGTGCACGAGTGTGTCCTCTGGCCCCTTGGAATATGAGGGAATGCACTGGTCTGAAAATCATTTAAAGCCAGGGCACTCTGTACACAGAACTGAAGCCAAATCAATTCCTGGCCTTTCCTGAGTGGCTAATCTCAGCAGGGAAACAAGAATAGACTCAGGAGGGTTTGCCAGTAAAACAAAAATGTATTACATTCAAGAAAAATAATTCTAAAGGATCAATTAAATTTCAGGGTGTAAATACATAACTTCAGAGCGAGGTCAGTTTGATACAGTCAGTCACATTTTTGAAGCAACTTATCAGGGATGAAGGGACATTGTAGGGCACTTTACATTGAGGCTATTCAGCCCACTGACTACCCCCGCCCCCCCAAAGAGCATCCCATCCAGACCCACAAGCCCAACCCTCTTATCCAACAGCTAATCCCCTAGCCCTCATATCCCTGTAGACTACGGGAAATTTAGCATGGCCAAACCACCTAACCTGCACATCTTTGGGCTGTGGGAACACCCGGAGGAAACCCACGCAGACACGAGGAGAATCTGCAAGCTCGACATAGTCACCCAAAGGTGGAATTGAACCCGGGTTCCTGGCGCTGTGAGGCAGCGGTGCTAACCCTAAGTTGTGATGCAGGTGATAGCAAACAACATTGAGGGGCTGAATAGCCTCCTTCTGGTCTTCATGCTTCAGAGGTCTAGGATTTACTGCCACACTGTGGTACTCGCCTTTAGCTGTCGTCACTTGGCCAAATGGAGGTTGTGGGCATGCGCGGGGTGTGTGCTAACACTTGGTTCAGTTGGCTGGATTATGATGCAGTGATGCCAACAGGGTGGGTTCAACTGCAGTGCCAGCTGATGGTACCATGAAGGACTGTCCTTCTCAACCTCTCCCCCTTGCCTGGGGCATGGTGACTGTCCAGTTAAGGCATTGCTACACAGCAGCGCGGTGCCTTTACCCTTTCTCATCAGATAGCCTTGAGTGACTTCCCACTGATTTGACGAGGCCTGAAGAGGCTGGTTCTGATGGGATAAATGGTTGGTAAAGTTTGTGATGGTTATAACCGACAGGTACAGTTGACCTGCAAAGTGGTCTGCTCCCAGCGGGCAGACCGACGATTACGCGAAGCCCCCCCCGCCCCACACTTGGCAATGTAGGGGTTAATTTAAAGGGGAAAGCCACCCCAGTTCTCAAAGCCTTGCCTTGTTTGCTTCCCTTTGAAAGCTGAATGCCCGGCCCCTTGTGGACCTGAGGCCTAACCTTGAGATTCTCAGTGGCATTTCTGTCTGACACCTTCCGAATGGCATGTGGAGGTGAAATCAATTCCAGAAATGGGGAAAAAGGGAAGCTTTTGTGGGAAGAGAGGAAAGAAACCCTGTGGGAACAGGCTCATGAGCAGGCGAGGTTGAATTGGCACAGAAAATATGCTGTGCTGCTTAACTCTGGGAAGACTGGAATGATTGATGACAGGGAGAATCCCCACAGACTGTAATTACTTCTCCATGTTGTGTTTTGTGAGGGTGCAGTGTGAAAGCTGGAGCCTCTATTCTCCGACGGAGACCTGATGATGAGATATAACCCTGCGCGCTAAAAGTGCTGGCAGATTCATTCATTCTCGAAAACCTTTTTCAACGATGGTTAACTCTTAACTGCCCTGTGGGCAATAAATACTGCCTAGTCAGCAATACCCCTCATCCTGCGCATGAATGAATTTTTAAAAAAAGTCCAGAATTGAGAATAAAACACATTGCTGTGGGTCTGGAGTCACACGTAGGCCAGACCGGATAAGGATGGCAGATTTCTTTCCCCAAAGAACATTAGTGAACCAGATGGGTGTTTCCTGATATTTAACCGCGGTCCTCATTTGACCCTTATTTCCAGTTTGTTACTTAATTCAAATTCCACCATCTGCCATGGCAGCATTCGAACCCAGGTCCCCAGAACATTACCTGGGTTTCTGGATTAATGGTCCAGCGATAACGTCACTGGGCCATTGCGTGCCCCAATGCTATATAAGTAGTGAGTTAGATGCTGCTGAGCTTGGATTATCAAAGGCCTCTGAATTTTTGGGAAGGTTGATGAGTTCTCCCCAGTTGTGTTGAGGTTTGAGAGATGAAGAGCGGGAGAAGGTGTCACATGCCATGAGAGCAAAGTAACAGTGAAGATATTTGACGGGATTTGTGGTGCTTTGGCACAAACCAGAGTAGCTGTATCTAACATTCACATCCACAAGAGTGGGTTATCATGTCAGTTTATGATTCAAAGTAGAAAGTGTTTGGCCACTGTGAGAATACACTGGCTTTAAGAGCTGCATTTTATCCTTTTATTGTGAAGAAAGTTTGAGACAGAGGTACCGAGCAGTCTGTTCAAAGCCAATAAACAGCCTTTGAGGCCTTGGGTATTTTTTTTAAAGTTGGAACAATAGAAGCAGCCTGAAAGGGTGGTGTCAAGTTCCCACAGAAAGCAAGATTTTTAATTTTAGTTTTGGCTTGGAGTAGCAGTTGCTGGAGTGATGAAGCTGGGTGTGGAACCTCTTATTTCTCTCTTTGCCTTTGCTGAAACTAAAATTTGGGGTTCTCTTCCTGCTGCTAGAATTGCATGAGAGACAATCTGCTTCCTGAATCTGCCTTTGCTAAGTGTGTGTTTATGGGATGTTACTGTATTGCAACAGTTAATTAGTATTCGTTAATATATGTATGATTTTGTTAAGCATTTCAATAGAGTTACAGCTAAGTCAATTCTTTCATTTTAATTTTGTCTGTATTTTAACTTTCGTGTTTGAAAAAAGTGTGATTTGCTTCAAGCCTGGTAGTTTGCCCAATTGAATTACATCTGGAATGCAACACCTTACACTTGATTTTAAATAAGAAAAATAAGTTTGTATCTAGACTGACTTCTCAATCTATTTAGAGGGGTTTGGTCTATTCCATAACACCGCTGCCCAATCAGTTCTAAGCCTATGGGGTAAGTCGCATGAGGGTGGTCGTGCTGTGGGTATTTTGTGACACTGTGCCTATGTTGTGAACTTCCTGTATGATACTTTGGCTTCCCACATCTTCTTTCAGGGTGATATCCAGCAGCTGTTTCTGAGCCCGGACCCGAAAGCAGCTTACAGCTACTGTGATCGCTACATCCCCGACTGCGACAGCGTTCTACCCTATGCCCTGCGGCTCCCGGAGCCCGTTTATGAGGAAGAGGTGAGTGTGCTCTTGATCTGCTCTCACCACATGCCGCTGTCCGAAATCTTTGTGTCCCTCCAAATCGATGGAGAATGCGAGGGTCAGGCAAATGGCCTGTGCACCCGCTCAGCCATTCTGGCAGAGTTGCCCAGGTGAATCTCCCTTTGGCTGGGGCTTGATGTAATTTCAAGGGAAATGACTGGAATCCAGCTGGTGGAAACTTAACTATGTCAAGGGAAATCGCACAAAGTACTCAAACACTCGGAGCTCTTGATTAGAAACCTAAATATTACAAGATGCTCTCGAGGGTGTGTCTTTGCAGTTCCCCTGTGCTTGTTCCCAGTTTGGAAAGTGTCCTACAGCGAGAGTTTGGCTCAAACAACAGCAGAGCCCAGCAGCTTCTGTGGAGAGAGAAACAGAGTTAACATTTAAAGTCCAGTATTACTCTTCTTTGGAACGCTGCCAGACCTGCTGGGTTTCTGCATTATTTCCTGTTTTGATCTTTTTATTGTTGGCCTTGTAGCTGCTACTTTTCATATTCGACAAGTTGAGCTCTCCCACCATTGTTCTGCGGATGAGTGGGGATCAACGAAAGCCTGGCCTGAGTTTGGAGTGAAACTGGATGTGACTGTCTCCTCCAAGGTGTGGGGTGGGGGTGGAGGGGTATGGGGGCAGTGGTAAGCCTGACTTCATGTTCTGTCTCCCCATGACTGGGCCATGTGAGTGAAGCAATGTCACCTCACCCCCATGCCCAGAGCTTTAAGTAACCATTGAGATGTTTCCTCCATCAATATCTAACAGCATCACTCAAGCAGCCGGCTGTAAGAATCAGGAGCTGGGATGGGGGTAGGGCAGAAAGTGGCCGAAATCAGACAATGTTGGGGGGGGGGGGGTGCATTTAAAGTGCCCCCGACGACTATAACCCACTCTGATCCTGCAGAACATAACCGCTGAGCAGAAAGGACACCTTCTGGATCTCGAAGGGGTCTGAAACAATGGCATCTTCAGAGCCTTATTATGAAGCCTGCTTCAGGGTAAGCCATTGTATCTTCACATGTGGTTAGAATCAGGGCATGGAATGGTTACCACTGTCAGCTCCCCAAGGAGCAAATGTTCCTGGCAAACCCTATAACCCCACCTTTTACAGTCCAGTTTGGAAAGGGAGCCAAAGCGTAAGGGGAATCCTCCATTCCTCCTGACTTGGATTGAATTGTGTTTCTGTCTATGTGTGACATGCTTCTTGTTCACAGGCTGGTACTAAACGTGAGTCTTCAACAACCCTCAGCAAAGCAGCACTGCAGAAATCCTGCACAGTTCCGAAAGGGGAAAAGCAATCTTTCTGAGCCAGCCCTTCCCCCTCATTTGATCATTCAACCTTCTTCGCTCCAAACCTTTCTTTTACCATTCCAACATTTCTCTCAGGAGTGTCCTCTTCTTCATGTACCTTCCTGGTTTCTCAGGGCACCTGTTCTTTCTTACTCCTGCTGACTTCCATCCAATCCCTCTCCTTGTCAGGTTGGCTGGTACCATTATCAGATATTCCAACGCTCCCTGCCTACCCAATTTCCACCGTCCATAAACACTTTAGGTCCTCAACAACACTGCTGATTTCGAGCAAACGTCTCTCCCCCATCATCTCCTGTGATTGCTGTCGGGCGTTGTCACTTACTCTGGAAATGCCTCAACTTTATATTGTTGGTGTTTTTGAGTTCACACCCCTCCTTTGCCTCATGTCTCTTTATCTTTGTAATGTACCTCATCCCTACCACCCTCTCGCTCTTAATTCCACCCGCTAGCCTCTCTCTCATTTCAGATGCTGCATCATCAGGAGACCGTGGGCCCTAATCACTGGAGTTTGCTCCTGGAACAGCTCATCCTTTCAATCTTTTTTTCTTTTGCCTCCCTCTCAAAACATGTGCCTCCCTCAATCACATTGGCACCCCACTATTGATGCCATACCTTTTTCTAGTCTCTGGAATTCCCTCCTTAAATCTCTGTGCAACCCCTCCTCTCCCTTTTAAGATACTCCATAAAACCTGTGTGCGGTTGGCCTCACACACGTGTTTGGCAATGAGACACTGTTGGATGTATTCCCAGAGCTGGGCTTTCTAGCTCCGAGCATCTTTCCTGATGCTCAAATAATCATTTTCACAGCTCCGATATTTTTTTAACTCAATAATTCAAGGAAACAGGATGATGACCTTAATGCATCTTAGAATTTTCATTTGGGATTTGCTGTCAGTGCATCTCAGATGGGATGGTTTTGGGCATAGAGAGTTCGTGATACTCTCATTAGATAGTAATCCACAGAGACCCAGGACACAGATCCAACTCCCACCATGGCAACCGGTAGAATTTAAAATAAATCATAATTTAAAATCTGATGTTGAAAACTGGTCTCAGTAATGCAACCAGGCAGCAATCATTGATTGTCATACAAAAAACTCATCTGCTTCTGTAATGTCCTTTGAGGTGGGAAATCTGCTGTCCTTACCCAGTCTGGCCTACATTTGACTCCAGACCAACAGTGACAAATCTCCACAGAGGCCTGTATCCCATCGCCAAGCCATCTTTTGTTGATGCATGAGCAATCCTTGACTCTAGTTTCTTCAGAGTCAGCTCTCAGAGTGAACAGAACTTCTAGCATGCCTCTCTTCGTCTGTCAGCCAGCGCTCCCTGATTGGACCAGATTAACAACCTCAAGCAGGGAACTCATATTCTGTGAGGTCCATCCGGCTGACCACATTACGGTCACTACACGTGGAAGTGTGGTTGATTCTTAACTAACCTCTGAAATGGGACACCAGGTCGAGGGCAGTGAAGGATGGGTGACAGGCTTACCCCATCAAAGAAGAAAAATGAAGGGAATAATCTTTGTATTTTTGGAGCTTCTAGGACATTTGTCTCTCCAGCCTTGACCCATCTTGAACTACAATTACAAGTTGCCCGAATAGTGGCCATCCCTGTAGAATGAATGTGTCCATATCCCTCACAATGAAAGATTGAGGTCTCATCAGACACTTCCTTGCCCCTGACCGCGCCCCCGCCACCCCGAACCCGCATCTGCCTCTCCCTCCCCTCCGCCCCCGTTTCTCTTTGTACATCTCCTCTGCTTCAGCCTGTCTTTCTCGCTGCTTTTTACAGACAGCCACCACACGGCCCCGTCACAAAAAGAGGAGGAAGGGTCGCAAACGCTCTAGAAAGAAGAGCAAGGGCAAATCAAAGAAATCGAAAAAAAACCGCAAAAAGAAGAAGAAAGATCGGGCTGCCTGGCAAAAGATAGAAGCTTTTGGGGTTGGGGAACAGGTAGACAAAAGAAAAATCCTGAAAACCAATTGAACTCCTCCTTAGGACAATGTAGGAGGATCTTGGATGAGCTTTCATGACTGATACGTTTGATACTGCTAACACAGACTTAATACGCCCTTGCTCGACTCCACAAAGCCCTGTTCATATTACATTCCCAATCTAGATGTTCGTATAGCCCCGTCAAGGGATGTGAGCTTGTTTCAGTGAGGGTGGAAGGGGTGGAATTTGAGCTGGGGGTGGGGTTGGTGAAGTCAACAGTTTAGCAGTTATAACAAGGTGCAGAGCTGGATGAACACAGGCAGCATCAGAGGAGCAGGAAAGCTGATATTTTGCACCTGCCATTTCTGAAGAAGGGTCCAGACCCAAAACATTAGCTTTCCTGCTCCTCTGATGCCGCCTGTATTCATCCAGCTCTGCACTTTGTTATCTCAGACTCCAGCATCTCCAGCAGTTTCTACTATCTCTGAGTTTAGCAGTTAACTTTACTCTCGGGAGATTGGAAAGCCCAGTTGGTCAGGCAATTGTCTTGTGATGCCAGTGGGCATTGGCTCATTTCCCTCACTGACTGAGGTTACGATAAATGCCTCTCCCCTTGCCTGAGGTGTGGGGACCTTTATGATAAGCCAGCCCACACCCCCGGGCTGTTTCTGTCTAATGAGAGAATTGGTCTATGGCACTTTACCTTTTTCAGTTTGCATTAATTGGTAATCAAGACCAAAAACTGTTGGCCAATGCCTTCTGAGATAACAAAGTGTGGAGCTGGATGAACACAGCAGGCCAAGCAGCATCTTAGGAGCACAAAAGCCATCAGATGAAAGGTCTAGGCCAGAAACGTCAGCTTTTGTGCTCCTGAGATGCTGCTTGGCCTGCTGTGTTCATCCAGCTCCGCACTTTGTTATCTCGGATTCTCCAGCGCCTGCAGTTCCCATTATCTCTGGCCAATGTCTTCAAGTGGTTCCCATGTATTTTTTCTCTAGTGCCCAGTTGCTCCCTTGTTTAGAATATGCATAGTTCTTCCACAACTTTCAATCCCTTAAACGTTATTGTAAAATCAGGGTTGGTGCCTGATTACTTTAGATCCAATTTTCAGGCAAGTTCCCCTCTGAGCCACTCACCATCCTGACTTGGAAATATATCGCTGCTCCTTCAGTAGTGCTGGGTGAATTCCATCCCTGATGTACCTGCACCAAATGCACTGCAGTGGTTCAAGAAGGCAGCTCACCACCACCTTCGGAAGGGTGACTAGGGACAGGCAATAAATGGGGTCTAGCCAGCAATGACCATGTTCCGGAAGGTTTTTGTCAGACTGTTGAACACAAGTTCAATTGAAGTTCTCTGACACAGCTCCAGGTTTGTTCTCTGCGAATACTGGGACACACCTCGCTGGGACTCCCTGCTGTTTGCACCTGCTTGTTAAGTGCTAACTCACTGCCCAGAGGACCTAGGGCCTGGAGGAGGCCATTCAGCTCCTCCAGAAGTTTCTACTGGTCAACAAGATCTATGTCTCAATTCCACCATCTCGCAATCCACATCCCATGGCATCCCCTCATCCAACAGAGAGCTATCGGTCGCATCTCTTGAGATTTTTGATTGACTTTGGAGTGCATAGGATTGTAGAGTTTTTCAAAGGAATGGTGTTCCATCGAGTGGAAGAGGAGATCGTGGGGGGATTGGGATTGGTGAAATGTTTGGGATATTGGGATTGTTCGTCAGTGAATTGGGTACAAGCTTTGGTCGATGGAGGAATGGAGAAGCATTAGTGCGAGAAACCATGGTGTGGGTTTCGTGTGTCAGCTGGTGATGGTAGAAACAGAGATCCTCCCCAAGCGAGTGCTCAGGCTGGGTTCAACGTAATCTGAATGGGACTGGAGGAGTTTATCTCTCACAAATGAATGAATGTTTCACTGATAATTGGAATGCGGTGCTTCACAGCTGAACGCAATAATCTGGCTTTCTGCCTGTACTGCGTTGCTAGGCTTTAACATCACGCATTGTTCAGAGTTGCTTTTGCGCTGTGCCGCTGGCTTATTCTGCTTTGATCCAGAAGGTTTGTCCTGTCAGTGAATTACCGATCTCGGTCCAAAGGTAAGTTGGCAGGCGCGGAATGTGACGGATGTGTCCGGGCGCTTTCCGAAGTCCTGACGGGACAGCTAATGGGTTGCACCCAGCTAGGCTATGGGAATCCTTCCTGTAGTGTCCATCCCCACCCTTTCAGATGTTACGTCGATAACTGAGACTCCCTCAGGGAGCGTTTAACCCCCCCACCCCACCAAAACGCTCTCCACGGGATGTCAGGGAAAGTGGAGAGTTCAGTGTCTCCAAGATGCACAGGACCATTTCTTCAGCCTTTGGTTCAAGGAAGAATGTGGGCTGGCACATGAGGAACAGGCCCTGCTGCCTTGGTCAGGAGGGAGGGAAGACTCATCATGTCGTGAAGCGGTAGCCGGCAACCCAGGATCCTGCTGCAATAGCAATCAAAAAGCAAAAGCACACAAACTGTGTTTTAGTGCCCATTAAAACATGATCGAAGCTCCCCATTGCCACCCAATCATGTACGGAGTTCCCTCCATAGAGACAGTGTGGCTAATCCAAGTCATTGCCCTAGCAACTGCACTGGGAGCTGGGCAGAATTGAATTCCCAAATTCCCTTTGCCCCTTCTGAGGCAGCATACTTGCCCCTTTACCTGAAGCTTTCCAATGACAGTGGTTCCACGATATGCCTCGCCTGGCATGTGGCATTCTGCGTTTGGGACTGGACTGCTGCTGTAATCACCTGCGCCGAGGCCAAAACATTATGTTTTCGAGATGGAGCTGGAACAGCTCTTGTGGCCAAAGCAACGAAGGGATATGGGGATGAGGGGACTGAGCTCAATGCCATGATCATATTGATTGGCGGAACAGGGGGTCAAGTGATCTTCTCCTATCTCCTAACCTTGGGCAATAGGGAAGGGCCGAAGGGGATGATGGGAGGGGGAGCCGATCCCCATTTTGTTCCAATTCCACCCTCCCTGCCAAAACAAATCACTTCCAGAGGAGGGCCAGGATCAAGTCCCTCAGGTGCCTAACATGCTTTCACTTTCTCCACAGGACAAGGAGCAGCCCCCCACGGAGAAAGCAGAAAATAATTATGATTATTTCCTCGGTGCGGAATACTACACTGATTTGGAATCCGCCATCTTCAACGCCTCAATGAATGCTGAGGTTGTGGTGGAAAATGCGACAGGCCATGAGGTAACCCCTGTGATGGCCACAGTTCCTTTATGTTTCCCATCCCCAAGCGGTTGCTTGTGCTGACTGGACAGAGGTGTGAGGTGAGGCTCAGTAGCCCTTGAACCTGGCTAATGAATAGACTTCCAGAGAAGTTAACCAGCCTCGGCACAAAAGGAAGTTGAAATGCTGTTCCCTTTTTAAGCCTGCCCCTCATCGACCATGCCACTGTGGAAGGACACCGAGAGAGCCCTGTTTCAAACTGATGTTGAAGTTCCTCACTGAGACAGATTGTCTCCTCTTGCTCTTCCGCGCCACCCCCCCCCACCAAATGATCGATGGCCCTCTCCCAATGGAGAATTCCCTGCTGTGATATTTTAGCCATGGTGGCCTTGGTAAAGGGAGCTAGCGTGGATGTTTCAAGGACTAACCCCTGGCTGGCTCGCAGACTCAAATTCTGATTCACCAGGAAGTAGCTGGGTTTGCCCATTTCCCTGCTGACTGACTGATTGTGGCTTAAGAATCACTGACCACTAGATGGCTACCACTATGTCCTGAGGCTTTCAGTCTCCTTCTCTGTTTTATTACTCTCTCCCCTTGCTCTTCTCTTCCTTTTCTTCTATCTCTCTTTCCTCTTTCTTTCTCCTTTTTCACGCCTCATCTCGCTCCTCTTTCTGCCTCCTTTCTTCCCTACCTCTTCACTATCTGTCTGTCTCCTCTCTCTTTCCTCCCTATCCTCTCATCTCTGTCCTCGCCTACCTGTATCACTGTCTCTCTCTCTCCTCTCTACTCGCTTCATTCTTTCTTTAACTGCCTCCTTTCTCCTCCTCCCGTCTTCTCTATCTTTTTCTCTCTTCCTTCTCCTCTCCTCTCTCTTTCTCTAGTGATAGACGAATGAGTTTAAGGATTCTTAAGCGTTTCCTTGGAGATTGCCTTCTCCATGGAGTTTTCAATGCACTGGCTACTATTGCTCCCTCTACCAGCAGAGATAAGGTAGACTGGCCCCTTCTCTCACAGACTGGCCTCTCCCTGTGAGCAAATCCGTTGGCAGGTTTGCTTGAACATTAAGAAAGCAGTTTGTTGGCCCATCAGGCACCCTGGATCCTCCTGAGGACATGACAAATGCTTCATATTAGCAAAAAAGGAGGCCTTTCTGCCCACTGGTACTGTACCTGCTCTTCGGTAGAGCTCTCCATTTGAACACGGTGTTTGCTTTTTATATTAACATTGGAATCGGGTTTTCAGTCAAACCTTGTGTTCTTGGGGGCTAGTTGGGTGAGGTTTAATTATACTTGCAGGAAGCATTAACTCGTGGTTCAGGGCCAAACTCAGATCTGATTCCCTGTGCAATCCATTCCGGTTGCATGAATCATCCTGCCTTTGTGCAATATTATTCCCTTATCAGGAACACTCACTTTTCTGGAATTTACAGTGAGCATTGGACAGAGCCCAGTTGCTGTGGGTGATTTTCTTGTGTTTGTAGCTTTTTATGTTGTTGGTAATCTTGCCAGGAACTGTGCCATTTTGGCCAGGCTGCTTTCAAAGAGGAATCCAGCCTCTGCACAGCTACAGTTTAATCTGGTTATAGAGGTGGTACATTTTCCTCACCTAAATAGTTGTCTGTTAACCCATTGTAATGAATGAGCCAGTGGATGCTATAATGTAGCAATATAGTGTAAAGATGCCCAATATGTGTTCACGAATAGGCAACAGGAGAATTGACTGAGACCAGGACTCCGAAACAATTGACTAACAATCTACAAGGATTTGGGGAATGTGCCGAGACCTAGTAAAAGGGATGAGGGCATCACTGCTAGGTCACCATTGATTGTCCATCTGGAATTGCCCTGAGGGCAGCTAAAAGTCAACCACATTGCTGTGGTCCTGGAGTCGCATGTAGGCCAGACCACGTAAGGATGGCAGTTTCCTTCCCTAAAGGGCATTAGACGGGTTCTTCCCATAATCAACAGCAGGTTAATGGTCATCATTAGGTTCTTAATTCCAGACTTTTACTGAATTCAAATTCCACCATCTGCCGTGGCTGGATTCAAATGCAGATCCCCAGAACGTGACCTGGATTAACAGTGCCAGCGATAGTACCACTTGGCCATCAACTCCTCACTTAGGGGTGGCTGGATTTTTGACAAAGATGTGCGCAAATATGCGCAGGGCTATTGAACCAATCTTGGGGAAGTAATTGAAGGCTGGAAGTGTTGTGGCTTCAATAACTGGTCGAGATAGCATTATGGCCGTGTCATTGGCTCCTTCACCCTAATTTCAGACGACGGCTCTGGGAGCGGGGTCTGGAACACAGTTTCAAATCTCACCACGGCAGCTGATGGAAATAAAAATTCAAATCGGGCCTCCCCAGAGTCGGTGACTGTGGCATTCTGCTGTCCTTAGCTACATGTGACTCCAGACTCACTCAGCATTCCAGCTGGCTCTTAAGTGCCCTCTGAAATGGCTCGGTGAGTTTGAGGACAATTAAGGAGGGTATCATGACACGGGTGACGGTGTCATATCCTGTGAAAGAATCAGTTTGCTTCCTTTTTGATTACAGACCATGCAAGAGGAGCTCATTGAAGAATCAGAGGGCCCCTTTACAAATGAGTATGAAAACCGAGAGTATGAGACAAATGACTACGATTACTCAGAAGGAAACTACGATGACCAGCGGAACCAGCAGTTTGGGACAGCTAGACGAGTGGAATCAGAGACACAAGATAGATGGGTAAACCTGATTATCCAATATCCTTGTTCATTCATTTATTTCAGATTTATTTATTTCAGATAGTAGTTTCAAAAGGCTGTATTTTGATCATTCGTGAACAAAGGAACAACACAATCAAAACTTGTCCATCAGGACAGGTGCAAGAATACCACCTTTAAAGGAAGCAGCTTTCTATAAACATATTTAAGTTTATATAAATTTGTTTAAACCATTTATATTGCTGCCTGATTGACAGACTGGATCTCATGGATCAAGGTATTGCATTGGAGAATGCACCAGACAAGCTGTGGATTCCCATTCTTATGAATAATACTGGCTAGATGTTGTTGCTATTGCTATTATTATAGAATCCCCACAGGGTGGTTGTGTTCCTATTTCCCGCAGAGGACAGATCCCTTCCGACAAGCGTAGATGACACATGTTTCAAACCCAACTGATTATTTTATATTTGTTGTAAGTGTAATTCTCAGCACCTTCTGGATTGCCCAAGTGATGTTCAAGCCCAGCCCATCGCATGTTCTCTGCCGCAGTTACACTGTTGGTAGGAAGCATGTCATAACAAGCATTTGTAGGAGTAGGATCAGCAGACCTGATTGGGTAGGTAGCGGGAGGTGTCTTCGTGTGGTGTCCAGTTCTGAAGAAGAGTCATCCTGTGCTTAAAGAACAGTACAGCACAGGAACAGGCCCTTCAGCCCACCTAGGCTGCTCCAAACAGTCTCTCTGCTCCTCTCTCCACAGATGCTGTGCTTCCTCCAGCATCCTCTGTCATTATGTGAGGACCTAGTCCTGACAGTATTGAGAATTCCTACAGTGTGGGAGCAGGCCATTCAGCTCATCGAGTCCACGCTGACCCTCTGAACAGCATCCCACCCAGACTCACCCCATCCCTGTAATTCTGCATTTCCCATGGCCAATCCACCTAGCCTGCACTGCTTTGGGACTGTGGGAGGAAACCAGAGCACCCAGAGGAAACCCATGGAGACACGGGGAGATTGAGAACAGACTCCACGCAGACAGTGAGGGTGGAATCGAACCTGGGTCCCAAGCGCTAACCACTGAGCTAACATGCCACCCCATGGAGCAAGTTTGGAAGGAAACTTGCATTTAAACCAAAATAACATTTCACATTGAATGAGTTCACCCCAGCCACCGTAGTGCCCACCAGTTGTGAACATCCTGGAGTGTACAGGTGACAATGTGTTTTCCTCCTGTAGGGTCATCTGAGTCTAGAAATCCCTTTTTAAACTCTTTTGAAATCAATAGAACATACTTAATCAAATTAACGAGGAAGAAAGGGCAGGGTAGGTGGGGTGGGGGTGGTGGGGGCTGTGACAATAATCCAATGTCTAAAGCTAATTTAATAAGTAAATTAATATTTGATTGTGTGAGGTGAAAATGCATACCCAACCACTGCAGCGAAAGCAAAATGCTTTCATTTAGTGCCAGGTAAATCATCTTGGCAGTGATATGTAACAGTGCAGTCAGGGAAATCAAAGTTGCTGCGGCAACATTGTATAGAGTCACAGAGGTTTACAGCATGGAAACAGGCCCTTCAGCCCAACCTGCTCGTGCTGCCCGCTTTTCACAATTAACCTAGTCCCATTTGCCTGCATTTGGCTCATATCCCTCCATATCTATCCAGTCCACGTACCTGGCTGACGATTTCTTAAATGTCAAAATTGAACGCAATTCCATGCATGTTGCAGTCAGGAGCTATGGATGGTGATGGTAGAGGTTCCAAAGTTTTGTTCTTCCATCTCAGGGCTGACCAGGAATCTCTCTCATCCTTACTGCCCACCATCAGCAATTGTATGTGCATATTATGAGTCCACCCTGTCCAGCCATCAGGCCCTAGAGTGAGACTTGAGCAGAGGACTTCTAACTCAGAGGCAGGAGTCATCCTGCTGCCCCACTGTAGTTCTTTTCTAACCAGCCTGCTTAGAGATATTATTACACAGCTCTGGAACAGGTAGGACTTCAACTCTGACTCTCAGGTAGAGGTGCTACCACGAGACCCTGAGCAGTCTCCTATGAAATGCGCTGAAGGTGCTTCATGGATGAATATCTCCGCCCGTCTTCCCCTTAGCTTCAATAGTACAGTCGGTGAAACATTAACAAGAAGTAACACAACGTAACGTGTTGTATAGGGAGACATGTTGGAAGAGTGTCACTTTTACCATGATCGGTTCTGTTTGTCTGGCCCTCATTCTGGGCTGTTGTGCTATTTCTAGGTGCAGAGCCTGAAAGGAGAGAAGGGGGAGAAGGGGGAGCGTGCAGTCATTGAGGCTGTGAGTATGGAAACAGTGCTGTTCAGGTCCATGGTGCCTCCTTTGACCCTGCGCTGCAGCATTTGTTACACCCCTCATGTGTGAGTGGCAACGTTACCCCCTCCTGGCCTGGGCAGTCTCTGGTAGGCATCATCCCTCCCCCTGTGTGGGCCTGAGAAATTAAGCATTAGTCACTTATTCAACCACATAAGGCATCGCACCTCTGCTCGATCCTCGTCTCAGTGCATCCCTGCATGTGGATGGTTTCAGTAAGAGTTACTGGATTATCATCGGGGGAGTGGAATTTGGCTGGTTGCTTTCGCTTACACCTCCTTCTCGTCCTACTGGCTAGAGTCGGTTATCATCCAAGGACTCGTCCTAAAACAGGGACTGAAATTGGCGCATAGTGCCTTCACTCAGGGTGATGAAAGAAAGCTCCTTTTCAGAGATCACCTCATTGCTTCCCTTCAAGCAAGCCCCGTTTAACAGGAGCAAGGCTGTTCCCCTATCTGAACACCATTGGTGTCTCCATCATGGGTATCATAGAATCCCTACAGTGTGGAACCAGGCCGTTTGGCCCATGGAGTCCATACAGACCATCCAAAGAACATCCTACTCAGACCCACCCCCTGCCCCATTCCTGCATTTCCTACCCTTAGGCCCAACAGGGCAATTTAGCATGGCCAATCCATCAAACCTGCACATCTTTAGACTGTGGGAGGAAACCGGAGGAAACCCAAGCAGACTTGGTAAGAATGTGCAAACTCCCGAGGCTGGAATTGAACCCAGGTCCCTGTTACTGTGAGGCAGCAGTGCTAACCACTGAGCCACATGCCACCCCCAAACAAACTCAGACCTAGCTACCTCTGGGGTAAAGAATTCCAAAGGTTCACCATCCTCTGAATGAAGAAATATCTCACCTCACCTCAGGCAAAAATGATGTGCCCTGATTCAGAGACTGTGTCCCCATGCCCTTCCTGCAGCTACTTTTACAGCCCTGTATCAACTGTAGCTGTTTCGATCAGATCTGCCCTCATAATTGTAAACTCCAAGGATACAGGCCCAATCTCCTACATGCGCATGAGCGTGTGCACACACACAGACACACACACACACACACACTCACATACACAGTCACACACACACACACTCGCAGTCACACACGTAGACTCACACACACATTCATGCATGGTGACACACTCACTCACACACACACACACACTCTCACAGAAACACACACATACATATACATATACATAAACACACACACACACACACACACACACGTATGCACAGATTGACACTGCTCAAATCAACAGCAGTGAAGTCCTTAAACAAATGCAAAAGTTAAATTAAAATATTTACATTTTTGCTTTTGATTTCCAGGGAATGTTGCTGCCTGGACCTGTAGGACCTCAGGGGCCTCAGGTAAGTGTTTGTTTGTGAAGAAACAAGCTTCTTTTTCTCTTTTTCAAAGTAAATCAGTGACTTGCCCCAGAGCAGTTCCTCTTGAAGACTGACTCTGGATTGGGATCAGACTTCTCAAGTGCAGACATAAATTCCCCTCAATCTAGACTCGTAGACATTTACTGCACTGAGAGATGCCATGCCAGCACTGGCTATCAAAGATCTGACTACACTAATCTCATTTTTCAGGCTTTTGGTCAACTATAGCAAGGCAAGTGAAAGTCTAAAGATGGCTTTAACGTTACAAGAGTTTCTGTCCCAACCATCACTCCAAGTAGTTAGTACCAGATTCCCATCACCTTCTGAATGAAAAAAAATCTCCTCAGCTCTCCTTCTACTATGTACCTTAAATCACTGGCCCCTGGTCATTCACCACTTTGCTAGTGGAAAAACAGCTCCTCCTGCACCCTGTCTATGCCCCTCACTATCTTAGAACACCTCCATCTGGTCCCCTCTCAATGTTCACTATTAACCGCAGACTTTCCAATCTTTCCTCCTAGCTCAGACCTTGCAGCTTTCAGGTCGAGGCTGCTATCATTTTCCAATTCATTTGACGAACTGTGCTCGTCATTGAGAAGGTCCACATGTGGTACAAAGCTCCAGCCCAATTTATAAGCAACCACTTGTACTCCTTCCTTGGCTGTGAGAACAGCTTCTCTCTGCCTGCTCTGCCCAAAGCCTTGTGACTTTGAAAACCACTGTCACATTTCTGTAGTGCTGTGGTTCTCATGTCTGTCTAACACACAAACGCTTCCATGATTTGAAGCCGGGCAGAAACGGTGGCTCTCCCTCATTGTCTGTGAGAAGTGAATGAAATTTGTTATTAAATATGCAAAATTGGTGACTGTTGAAGCTTTTCACTGTAAAATGCAAGTGACAACAAATATATCATTCATTCATTCATTCATTCAAATCCCCCATTCAACCTTTTCTGTAAGGAAATCAGCCCCAAAGTCTCCGATCTGACTACACAACTGAGTTCTATATTTGTTCCCAGGACATAGCCCTCACTGGCCAGACCAATATTTATCAGCCACCTATGCGTGTTGCTTTTACATTAGGCAGACATTAAGTTTTTATTCCTCGTAGAATGAGCATCGCTGGCCGGGTCGACATTTATTGCCCCTGCCTAGTTGCCCTCGAGAAGCTGATGGTGAGCTTAGAGTCAGAGTCCTGGAGTATTGTGGCCTATTGCGTCTGTGCCAGTTATCAAACATCTGTCTCCTGTAGCCCTGTTTTCTAGCACCTTACCCAAACCCTTGTACATTACGCATTTCAAGTAATCATCTAAATACTTCTTATATGGTTGTGATCATTCTCGCATCGACCACCCTTTCAGGCAGTGAGTTCAAGGTAACCCAACACCCTCGGGATGAAAAATGCTTATCCTTAAATCCCCTCTAACCTTTCTGCTCCTCTCCTTAAAACTGTTCCCCTTGGTTATTGACCCCTCTGCTGAGAGGTGAGGTTTCTCCCTATCTAGAATTTTCACAGGGTAGAAGCAGGCCATTTGGCCCATTGAGTCCACACTGACCCCTCCAAAGAGCATGCACCCAGACCCATCCCCTTACCCTATCCCTATAACTTTGCATTTCCCATGGCTAACCCACCCAGCCTGCACATCCCTGGACACTATGGGGCAATTTAGCATGGCCAATCCATCCTAGCCTGCACATCTGTGGGAGTAAACCCATGCAGACACAGGGAGAAAGTGCAAACTCCACACAGACTGAGGGTGGAATTGAATTCGCATCCCTGGCGCTGTGAGGCAGCAGTGCTAACCATGAGCAATCCTCAAGCCACCATACCGCTTCTGAATGTGCCTCTCATAACTGTGTACATCTCAGTCAGGTCCCCCCTCAGCCTTCTCTGCTCTGAAGAGAGCAATCCCATTCTATCTCGTCCCTCTTTGGTTGGCGGAACAGGCTTGAGGGGCTGAATGGCCTAGTCCTGTTCAAATGATATTCTTAAATTCCTGTCTTCAGAGCTGAATGGCTCCAGACCAGGCATTTTAACATGGCCTGGAATATTCATGAAGACTTTCTCTGCTCCACGTCTTGGGGCTTGCTGCCTGCGAGATATCGATCTGTACAGATGTACCAGAGTCTGTACTCAAGCACTGACTTCTGAGTGGGTGTTCAGTAATGAGATAAGAATCAAAGAAACGAGAGGGACATTATAAAGAAACTGCAGCCTGTTGTTTGCAGCAGACCCAACAAGCAACATTATTTTTTGCTTCACTCATGTTGGGCCCCACTGTTTGTTTGACTGTGATTGGGAAGAAGCATAGTTTTCCCCGTGTCATCGGGAAAGTATACTGTTCTGGCTTTTCTAAAACGCCTAAGAAAATGGAACCCCTTCTGGATATTTCTCTTTCACTTTCGCTTTGAAATGTGCCAGTTTCACCCCGCTGTGTTCACTCTCAGTCCCGGGACGATAAGTGCAGGGAGATCGTGCATTTATGTAATGCCTGTCACATCTGCAGTGCTCACTGTGTACGCAGAACATTCAACATAGAACTGTGCAGCACAGGAATGATGCAGTGCCAAGCATGACGCCAAATTAAACTAATCCCTTCTGCCTGCCCTTGGCCCATATCCCTCCACTCCTTGCATATTCATGTACTTACCTAAACTCAACATACTCAAGAACCTTAGTTTAGATTAGATTAGATTAGATTCCCTACAGTGTGGAAACAGGCCCTTCATCCCAACAAGTCCACACCACCCCTTGAAGCGTCCCACCCAGACCCATCCCCCTATCACCCACACATTCCTGAACACTATGGGCAATTTAGTATGGCCAGTCCACCTAGCCTGCACATCTTTGGACTGCGGGAGGAAACCGGAGCTCCTGGAGGAAACCCATGCAGACACGGGGACAACGTGCAAACTCCACACAGTCCCCCGAGGCTGGAATCGAACCTGGGTCCCTGGTGCTGTGAGGCTGCAGTGCTGACCACTGAGCCACCGTAAAAGTCCCTCAATTGCTCCTATTGTATCTGTCTCCACCACCATTCCTGGCAGTGCACTCCAGACTCCTACCACTCTCTGTGCAAAAAACTTGCCCCTCACATCTCCTCTGAACTTTCCATCTCTTACCTTAAATGCATGCCTCCTAGTATTAGACATTTCAACTCTGGGGAGAAAGGTTCTGCACATCACATAATTTTATGGATTTCTATCAAGTCTCTCTTCAGCCTCCACTGCTCTGGAGAAAACAATCTAAGTTTTTCCAGCCTCTCCTTATAGCTCTATATATGCTCTAATCCAGGCAGCATCTGGTAAACCTCTCCTGCAACCTCTCCAAAGCCTCCACATTCTTCCTGTAATATGATGACCAGAATTGAATGCAACATTCTAAGTGAGGCCTGACCAAAGTCTTATAAAGCTGTAACATGACTTCCTGACCCTTGTACTCAATTACCAGACCAATAAAGGCAAGCATGCCATACACCTTCTTTACCACCCTGTCTACTTGCGTGGCCACTCTCAGGGAGCTGTGGATTTGAACCCCAAGATCCTTCTTTCATCAATGCTGTTCAGAGTTCCACCATTAGCTGTATACTTTACCTTAACATTTGATCTTCCAAAATGCAGCACCTCACATTCACATGGATTAACTCCATCTGCCATTTCTCCAAACATATCTGCAACTAATCTATATCCCACTGTATCCTTTAATAATATTTTGCACTATCCACAACTCCTCCGATTTTCGTATCATCTGCAAAATTACTGACCCAGCCATTTACCTTTTGATATAAATATGTATATATATCACAAACAACAGAGGTCACAGTATGGATCCTTGTGGAACACCACTAGCCATGGACCTCCTGCCTGAAAACATCCTTTCACCACTACCTTCTGCCTTCTTTGGGCAGGCTGATTCTGAAACCACATGTCCAAGTCACTGTGGATCCCATGCATCTTAATCTTTTGGATGAGCCTACAATAAGGGATCTTGTTAAAAGCCTGACTGAAATCCTTGTAGACAACATCCACTGCTCTAGCCTCATCGATCACCTTAGTCACCTCTTCAAAAAATTCAATCAAGTTAGTAAGACATGACATGCCCTGCACAAAGCCATGCTGATTGTCCCCAATTAGAGATTACTTTCTGAAGAAGGGTCCTGACCTGAAACATTTACTCACCTGCTCATCTAGTGTTGCCTGGCCTGCTGTGTTCCTCCAGCTCCATACTGTGTTATCTCTGCCTCCAGCATCTGCAGTTCTTACTATCTCTGTCCCTAATTTGGCCATGCTTTTCCAAATGTGTGCAAATCCTATCCCTAAGAATTCTCTCCATTAGCTTCCCAATGACTGAAGGATATTTTCTGAAGGGTGTGTGGCATTGCGTTGTTGTAGGAAATGCAGCAAACAATTTGCACCCAATAAACACAAACAAGTAACAATAGCCACGTGAGCAGATGGAGTGACTGTGATTGAGGGATAAATATTGAGAAGGACACAGGAGCGGCCATGTTATTGTGCAGTAAGATCTAGCAAGGATGCCTGAGGCTAAGTGGGAGGAGAGAACAGTAGATGGTTCTTTGGTAATTGGGCGAAAACTTGATTGTGTGTTTGGAGAATGAATAGCTAGGGTTAGCTGGCGTGCTAATTGGAATAGAAATCTGACCAGAAAAGTATCTGGACTCTGACTAACCAACAATTTAGCCTCTGGTGTTTTGTCAAGCTGTTCCTTGAAATTGTGCTGTGGGGTCTTTTTCTTTTGCCTGAGAGCCTAGCAGGAGCAGGGATTCATTGTCCCACACACCTTCAACAGTGGAGCACTCCCTCAGTACAGCCGGCCAATATTTTGTCCCCAATACCCTTCAGTGGTTTCTGAACTCTCAGCCTGAAGACCCAGGGAGTTGTTGTGACACTGGGAGCAGAGGAGATTGCCAGCCATTGCTCCACAGCTTTGGACCCTATCCCTGTGCCAAGGCTTGAGCTGGTAGTGTAGCCCGACAGGCACAGTGCTGGTGGAGTGCTGCATTGTTGACTGATCCATGGATCCAAGACCCTGTGCAGACTGCTCTGGTAAAACCTCTTGCATACTGTGATGAAAACAGCCAGCGTTCTCCTGATCAGAAAGAGAAGTTGCTGGAAAAGCTCAGCAGGTCTGGCAGAATCTGTGAAGAAAAAAGTCACAGTTAACGTTTCGGGTCTGGGGTCGCCGGACCCGAAACATTAACTCTGATTTTTTTTTCTGCCAGATCTGCTGAACTTTTCCAGCAACTTCTGTTTTTGTTCCTGATTTACAGCAACTGCAGTTCCTTCAGTTTTTATTTAGCATTCTCCTGATAATTGGGCCAGTATTGCTCTCACTCAACACCAGTTAAAGAAAACAAATTAACCGCTTGTTCATTTCTTGTGAAAATGTTCGTGTGTAAACTAGCTGCTGTTTTGTTGCGATGGTAACAGCCAAGATCTCTTGTTTGGGAATTACTTTGGAACTATCCGAGTGTATACCTGCTGTTCCAAAAATTTGCAAATACTTCTATCGAGTTGGAGCAAGCTGTAGGCAAGGCCTGTTTTATTGGGCTTGTTTCTTATTGAACAGCTGGCTGGCTGTAATCTCTAATGATCGCCCCAGTTTGAAAGTTTAGTATGATTTGGTGTCACACTGAAGAGAAACATCCAAATCTGAAAGCACTTAGCTGTCTGTGGGCCCATGCTATAGAAGACTAATGTACTGGTCACTGTTATGAACTGGAGTGCGAAGACAGACTGCAAGTTAAATATTGCAGTGTAGCTTGTTCAGATGTTCAGATGGAATCAGAATTGTCAACTGCAATGTCTATTGGTCCCTTTACATCACAAAGTTCTGCCCTCCCAGTCCTGAGGTGTTGACAAGGGCTTGTGAATAATGAATTACAGTCAGAGAGAGACTCAGTGCGAGGGAGCACAGGCCACTTTAAGAAGCATCTTTCCCTCGGCCTCTCTCAGGGTCACTGTCTCAGAGTTCCCATGGTGACCAAACGTTCAGCTCACTGTCACCAATTTGTTGTTGAGTTGTGATCAACACTGTGAAGGCCTGTGCCTTAGTCACCCCTCTCTGAAAGGCCCAGTTAGAGGGTTCGAGCCCCACTATGAACCTGCAGCTGGTGAGTGTGCACTTACGGGCTTTGCCCCAGTAGCACTGACAGGTTGAGGGGAATTTGGGGTCTTCTAAACAGAGGAACATGTTGAATAGGAGTGGTTGTAGGCCATTCAGCCCATTGGGCCTGCACCACCATTCATAGAAACATAGAAAATAGGACCAGGTGTAGGCCATTTGGCCCTTTAGCCTGCTCCACCATTCAATGTGACTATGGTTGATCATTCAACCCTGTTCCTGCTCTGTCCCCATACCTTTTGATCCCTTTAGCCCTAAGCATTATATTTAACTCCTTCTTGAAAACACCCAATGATTTGGCCTTAACCACTTTCTGTGGCAGAGAATTCCACAGGTTCCCCTCCCTCTGGGTGAAGACATTTCTCCTCATCTCAGCCCTAAATGGCCTACACCTTATCCTTAGACAGTGACCCCCTGGTTCTGGACTCCCTGGTCATTGGGAACATGCTTCCTGTGTTTTACCCTGTCTAGCCATGTTAGATTTTTGTAGGTTCCTACACCATCTTGGACTTCAACTCCACTTTCTCAACTATTCCCCCATATGGCTCGATTTCCTGAGAGACCAAAAAATTATCTATCCCCTCCTGAAAGGTATTCAGTGCTGAAGCTTAACATTCTGGGCTCGAGACTTCCGAATATTCATGACCCTTTGAACTAATTCCTAGCCAGCTCAGTTCGAGACGCAGGCACCTTAAACAATCTCTGTGTACACCCTTCCCAACTTCCTTCTGAGACTGGAATGTGACCTTTCTTTTATCAAAACTCCAGAGAAAAGAGACATTTGCTCCCTCTAATTTCTTCTGTGGCGGTGTGTGTGGACACCTGAGGTGTGTGTGGACCCCTGAGGTGTGTGTGGGCCCCTGAGCTGTGTGTGGACCCCTGAGGTGTGTGTGGGCCCCTGAGATGTGTGTGGGCCCCTGAGGTGTGTGTGGACCCCTGAGGTGTGTGTGGGCCCCTGAGGTGTGTGTGGACCCCTGAGGTGTGTGTGGACCCCTGAGGTGTGTGTGGGCCCCTGTGGTGTGTGTGGGCCCCTGCGGTGTGTGTGGGCCCCTGAGGTGTGTGTGGACCCCTGCGGTGTGTGTGGGCCCCTGAGGTGTGTGTGGACCCCTGAGGTGTGTGTGGGCCCCTGAGCTGTGTGTGGGCCCCTGTGGTGTGTGTGGGCCCCTGTGGTGTGTGTGGGCCCCTGCGGTGTGTGTGGGCCCCTGAGGTGTGTGTGGACCCCTGAGATGTGTGTGTGGCAGCGACTTCTGGAACCGTGTCACTGAACTGCACACTGATTGGCACACACATAACCTCAGAGCATTGAGAGAGCACTGACTCAGAGCCAGTTTACTCAGAGGCCCCTCATTAGAGGGTAACCCTATCATCCCCGAGACCAGCCTAGCCAACACACCATCCCACACGTCCAAACCTAGTACATCCTTCCTTAAACATGGAAACCAAGATGAGTGAGGGGAATTCCAGAAAGAGTCTCACCCAGTGCAGCTGGGATTTGATGCCTTTCCTGTGACTTTGTTGCATGCTGGGTCTTTGCGATGGGCAGGAGGTGATCGTAAAGGGGATCTTGGCATATGCAAAGACACACACACACACACACACACACACACACACACACACACACACACACACAGACACACACACACACACAATCATGTGCACACGCAGATACACAACAGCACACACAGACACACACGATCGAATAGATACACAGATGCATACACACTCACAGACACACACAGACAGACACAGACACACACGGACAGACACAGACACACAATCACGTGCGTACACAGACACACTCACATGCATGAATGAATAGACACAGAAATACTCACACAGACACAACACACACACACACACACACACACACACACACACACACACACACACACACACACACACCCACACCCACAGTGTAATTGGGATCAGATCAGTCCATTTCTTTATGGAAGGTGGAGGATGGTCCTTTCAGTTACCCTGCTCCTGTCCCCAGGGGAAGAGGGACACAGTTGAAATGTTTGCCCCTCGGAACCCCCTCCTTGCCTCCGCTTGACGTTTTCTTTGCAACCTAAAGGGAATGTGAAATCTGCTAAACATTAAGTTTGTCTGGAGAACGCTCATTGCTAGCTCCAGCTGTGATCATGTGAAGTCCGAATGCCTTGACCTCTCTGCTAACTCTTTCCGACAGGGTCTCCCAGGAAGCCCAGGATCGACGGGTGTGCGTGGACGACCCGGTGACCCAGGGCAGCCGGTAAGTGTCGGTGTTCGAACATCACCATCGCACCCCACGGAGCTGAAAGCTGGATGGCGTGCGTAGCCACTCAGAGGCAGTGTGACCCCGATTCTCTGGAGGCAACTCAGGTTATGGTTTTGGGGCTTCATGTGGGATGCTGGGCGGAGAATCTGTGGCATTATTTTGGCCAAGTATTGCTGAATTTGCACAAATACTGCGAGGAGCATTGAAGGCTGTTCCTCGACAGAGTCTCCAGGCTGTGAGTGATTCTGATGCTTTGCTGGGGGCTGCCCATGGGGAATGCAGGAACATCCATGTATTCTGACACTCGGTGCTTTCTGCTCCCTTGCACAATAAATACTACAGTCTGTTGGACAGGTCTCCCTTGCTATTGTTCTCCCAGCGATGAGAGGATAGGCCATTGAAATGAGATGAATCTGAGCCAACAGATGATTTGAAACACATACAGTGCAGTACAAAATGCCACATATTACAACAACAAAGGAAATGAGCCACACGTTGAAGAGGGGGAGGAAGGTTTTCGAGGTCATTAGTTCAGGTCTGTGGGATCCTTTAAAGACATTTTGACCACAAACTGAAGAGATCTGGATACCCACCAATGAGAACATTGATATATCTTAGGAAGTTTCACACCTAGACAATTGCCAGGCAATTGATTCTTTTTTTTTACAAATCCTCACTGTTGTTTTTGTCTGATTTGTGTTTCTTTCTCTATCTCTTCTGTTCTCTCCATCTCACAGTCTCCCATTATGTTTTGTTTCAACCACTTTGTATTCTCCGGTCCTCCTGTTTCAAGTCCTTCTCAGTTCCCCCTCATTGTTTCTTGTCTGGTTCTTTATCTCTTGTTTCTTCATTCCGTCATCCTCTTTTCTTGGGAGACGACCCCCTCCACGTCTTCCCCATCCATCTCCCACTTTAAGGAGCCCTGTCCTATCCTGAGTCATGGATAACAATGTGTGAAGCTGGATGAACACAGCAGGCCAAGCAACATCTCAGGAGCACAAAAGCTGACGTTTCAGGCCTAGACCCTTCATCAGAGAGAGTAACCATTCTGGGCCCTCTGTGCTCCTGAGATGCTGCTTGGCCTGCTGTGTTCATCCAGCCTCACATTTTATTATCTTGGATCCTCCAGCATCTGCAGTTCCCATTATCTCTCTCCTATCCTGAGTCATCCTTTGTTCAGAGCCTGGGTGCCAATGGAAGGGATGGTAGCTGAAGAGAGCCTTTCATCTTTGAAAGACCCCATACCCACAATGAGCAGGGCAAATGTGATGCATAAAATAGCATGCATCAACTTCGAGAAGCTCTACATAGGACAGACAGGCAGGAAACTCGCCACCAGGGTACATGAACTCCAACTTGCAACTCAACCAACTCTCCATTGTTTTAATACACTCTGAGATAGAAGAACATTAGTTTAGCTAGAACAAGATCACAGTACCAGGACACATGAGACAAAGACAAGCTAAGAATTCCTGGAGGCCTGGTTTTCCACCACTGATGCACTTAACAAGCATATTGTAGTAGACCCCATCTATGTACCACTATGGTACAAGACTGGAAACAAGACTGTCCACCATAACAGAATCGACCATACAATTTCAGAGCTAACAGAACTACAGCGCTTCAACGGAGGCTATGAAGTACTGACACTGTCACCCAGAATGGAGATGAAACGCTTGCATGAAAACCAGTCAGCTCGGCGAACCTACCAGCCATTCCATCCGCAACCCGAGCTAGAAATAGTCAGAAAGCATCACACAGTCTCCTGTGTGTATTTGACGTGTAGTCAGCAAGTCAGCCTCTGTGAGTTGACCAACTAGAGGCAAGCTGTACCACCTCTCCTCCAGCCCTGCCTTGTACTTGTGTGTTGTTGACGCACAGACCATCTCATTGACAGCAGCATAGAGAAGCAGATGTTTGCCAAGAGGTGGGGGGTTGGGGTGTGATACCAGTTCCTGTACTGAAGCGCCAGTCAACACAGTGCTGTGTGGAAGACTCCCCCGAAGCAATCAGCTTTTATTTTATTTTGCCAACTCATTCTTTAGAGTTTATTTCGATGTAAATATCCATTGGCCTGTTATATTTACCTCAAAGCTGATGCTTTCTTCCTAAATTTATGCACTTGATGAGCTTCAGACAAGTGTTATGCCAAAGGCATTACTAAATGTAGACATGCTATGAAACTACACAGTGCTTGAGAGCTGATGTGCAGATCTCAGTAACACTATCTGTCTTTGTAATTCCCTGACACTGGGTGACACGTACGAACAAAGAAATTGCAGCTTTTGCAAAAAAGAAAGTAGAGAATGGGAACAGGATTAGGCCATCTGGCCCTTCGAGTCTGCTTTGCTGTTCAATCTCATCATGGTTGATCATCCAACTTAATAACTTGTTCCAGCTTTTCCTCTGTGCTGCTGTGATTCTGTAATGATTGGAACAGGTGGATCTCATTGACTATGAGATCATTGATTGGTTTGTCAACCTGGGCCAACTAGAGAGCCCTGGCTGACAGATATAAACAGGAGAATCAGAGAGTCCCAACTATCTAGGGACTGGCGTGGAGCTGGCTGGTCAGACTCCATAGGGTGACTGGGTGACTGGGTGACTGGGTGACTGGGTGACTGGGTGACTGGGTGACTGGGTGACTGGGTGACTGGGGTTATTTCAGATCCCTTTAGCCCCTCGTGCTATATCCAACTCCTACTTGAAATTATATCATGTTTTGGCCTCAATTACTTTCTGTATTTCAATATACAGGTTTCCCCTACTCTTCCCTTTATGTCAGCTCATTCTTCTGTTCCCTTTCTCCTCTTGCACTTATTGAATTTCTCTTTAAGTACATCTCATGTGGAAGCCTTCTGTCTGGTCAGGTGGTAGCTTGCACAATGTTGGCCAATTCGATGTTACACATTACCTGATGGGGCTCAGTAGCCCTGTTCTGGCCAGGCACTTTGTACCACATTTGTTGCAGTGAAAAGAAAAGAGCTGCACAGTGGCTCAGTGGTTCGCACTACTGCCTCACAGCATCAGGGATCTGGGTTCGATTCCAGCCTCGGGTGACTGTCCGTGTGGAGTTTGCACATTCTCTCCATGTCTGTGTGGGTTTCCTCTCACAGTTCAAAGATGTTCAGGCTTGTGGATTGGCCATACTAAATTACCCATAGTGTTCAGGGATGTGTAGATTAGATGGGTCATGGGGTATGGGTCTAGGTGGGATGCTCTGAGGGTCGGTGTAGACTTGTTTGGGCCCAAGGGTCTGTGTCCACACGGCAAGGATTCTAGGAAAGACATCAACTGAGAAGGCCCATGATCATCTGACCCCTTTTTCACCGGGGTTCTCTTCTAAGCCAGCTGAGCTTTCTATTTCTGCTCACCTCTTCAGATTCCCTTCGAAATAGTCAAGCTCCAGAGGTCACAGCCATCAACAACTACCCCCTCCCCACCTCCGTTGTACCTGCCATCAGCCTGTCTCACGTGTAGGTGCCCCTTTAAATGCATCAAGACTGTTTGCATCTGCCACTCCCTGTGTTCGCAGGTTCGACAATCTCCCACCTTCTGGCTAGAGATAATGCCTTCCTGAATTCCCTATTGGATTAATTAACAATTATCTTAGATTGGTGACATCGTAGATTTGGATCAATGACTTCAATGGGCATAACGGGTTTTAAAAAACCCTTGGGTGACAATTGAGAAACGCTAGCCTGGTCTCCACTCACAGAATTCCAGTTGGCACCATGTTGCCCTGTTTATGAATAACTCCCAGATCTGATCAGCTGTTGCAGATATCCGTCTCTCACCTTCACACAGACTGGGATCTTTTTGGAGGTTGAACTAACGTTTGCTTCCCACCTTCTCAGCCCTGTCCCTCCAGCTGTTCATCAGTCTTTCTTTCCAAAGCAGCTTTAATTAACTCATTCACAGAGCATGGGTGTTGCTGCTTGTCCCAGCATTTGTTACCCATCCCTGATGGCCCTTGAGGAAGTGGTGGCGAGCCATCTTCTCGAGACCAATGTAGGTGTAGGGAGAGAATTCCAGGACTTTGGCCCAGCATCACTGAAGGAATAGTGATATTATTCCAAGTCAGGATGGTGAGTGACTTGGAAGAAACTTGCTCCCATGGATCTGCTGGCCTTGACAGTAGGTAGAAAGGGGTGTATTTAGAAGATGCTGTAGGCAGTCCCTCAGTAGGTGAGTTACTCCATTCCATCTTGTATTTGGTATAAGATAACACCAGGTCACAGTCCAACAGGTTTATTTGGAATCACAGGGGTTGTGTTCTGAAAACTTGTGTGTGACTCCTGTTGGACTATAACCAGGTGTCATGTGACTTCAGACTTCATCCACCCCAGTCCTACACTGGCATCTTCCCACCTAGTAGATGATAAACATCTGCAGCAGTGAATGTTAAAGGTAGTTAATGCATCGCCAATAAAATGGGCTCCCTTCTGCTGGATGTGTTGAACTCCTTGATTGTTGAAGCTGAACCCCAGCAGGCTGTGGAGAATGCCAAGGCTGTGGAAAATCCTTTGGCTCGTTATCAAAGCAGTGTTTCCTGCGTCCTTCCATTGGTAACATTCCCCTGCAGTCTGCCTCCTCTGCACTGACCCTTATCCCGAGAGCTCAACATTTGCAGGCTTCATTTATCCTTTTCTGTGATCCAGTCTTGCACTGAGTTGTGTCCAGTCATGTAGATCAGGAACTAAGCGGTGGTCTTTCAAGGACACATTGCTCAGGAACCAGATCACAAGCCTTTTCCTGGCTGAGATAACGAGACGTGGAGCTGGATGAACACAGCAGGCCAGGCAGCATCTGATGACCAGGAAAGCTGATGTTTCGGGTCTGGACCCTTCTTCAGAAATGGGGAGGGGATGGGGATTCTGAAATAAATAGGGATAGGGGGGAGATGGATGGAAGATAGATCAGGGAGCAGATAGGTGGAGAGGAGATGGGCAGGTCAAAGAGGTGGGGATGGGGCCAGTAAAGGTGAGTGTAGTTGGGGGGTTAGGGAGGGGATTGGTCAGTCCAGGGAAGATGGACAGGTCAAAGAGGCGTGGATGAGGCTGGAAAGTAGGAGTTGGGGGTAGGGGTTGAGGTGGGGGGAGGAGGGGATAGGTGGGAGAAAAGGTGGATAGGTTAGAGAGGTGGGGACAAGCTGGGCTGGTTTTGGGATGTGCTGTGGGGCGGGGGGGGGGGCACAGATTTTGAAGCTTGTGAAATACATATTGATACCATTGGGCTGCAGGGTTCCCAAGCAAAATATGAGGTACTGTTTCTGCAACCTTCAGGTGGGATCGTTGTGGCACTGGAGGATGCCTAGGATGGACATGTCGTCCAAGAAGTGGGAGGGGGATTTAAAGTGGTTCGCGACTGGGAGGTGCAGTCCATCTTCCATCTGCCCTTCCCCCATTTATTTCAGAATTCCCTCCCCCATTTCTGAAGAAGGGTCGAGACCCAAAACGTCAGCTTTCCTGTTCCTCTGATGCTGCTTGGCCTGCTGTGTTCATCCAGCTCCACACCTTGTTATCTCAGATTCTCCAACATTGACAGTTCCTACTATCTCTTCCTGGCTGGCTGTTCCTGAACTCAGAGCAAATGTTGCATCAGGAATAGTGGGGTAGGGGGGAGTGGGGGCACGTTGGAATGGGCTGGAGAGGTAAGCAGGCAACACAGTCAGGGCTAATGCATATAATTTAAATTACAAGCCACTAATTGTCAGATGTGTCAACCCTTCCCGACTCACCCTACCGTGCCAATGACCTCTAGTTGTTGGCTGGCAAAATCTTTGCTGTTTCCCATCCGTAAAGATTCTCATCTGTTTGGCAGATTCCAGATCACATGCTGCTTCCCTCCAGGGATCTGTTTATGTTTAAATTGAAAAAGGACATTTTGGCTTCAGTAACTATCTGTCGAAGGCACACATGCGCTTCCCAACTGTAGCCCCACTCCTTATCTGTGTGTTTTTTTTGTTGGGTTTGCAAGTTTCAGGCGCAACAACTTTTTTTTGATGGAGTGGTGGTCGGGGTGGGAGGGGTGGTGGGGTATGTGGGAATGGTTCTCTCAGTCGGAAAAGCCAGGGGCCCCTCATGAAATCCTATCCTGCCTGAGTTTGTAAATGTCAAGGATTGAGAGGGAGATGATGGGGCAGATAAGTTATGTGAGGGATGCCTCATGTCTTCAGAGAGAAAAACATGGAAAATTGCTTTGGCAGTCGATGCAAGAGGATTTTCTCTTGTACACTACTGGTGGTCATCCCTGGATTGGGGACATGTGGTTTGCATTGTTCTGATCGCTGGGCTATTTCAGAGAGGGGAAGGAAAATGTATTTTTCTCCAGAATGTTTGATGGAAACTATGCTCTAGTTTTGCTACGTACATGATACAATTACAGTGAAACTGATCGAGAATCTCTGTGCAGGTTCAGCTGTAAGGTGCGTGGCTTAGCTTCTGTTCCATGGAGGTGCCCGCACACCTTTTCACCTTTACTGCAATTAATTTGAACCCCACAAAGTCCTGAGAGTACTCTGAGCTCCTGACCCTGGGGTATTTACACACTGCCCCCTCAGTGTCAGTCCCTGGGGTATTTACACACTGCCCCCTCAGTGTCTGTCCCTGGGGTATTTCCACACTGCACCCTCAGTGTCAGTCCCTGGGGTATTTACACACTGCCCCCTCAGTGTCTGTCCCTGGGGTATTTACACACTGCCCCCTCAGTGTCAGTCCCTGGGGTATTTACACACTGCTCCCTCAGTGTCTGTCCCTGGGGTATTTACACACTGCCCCATCAGTGTCAGTCCCTGGGGTATTTACACACTGCCGCCTCAGGGTCAGTCCCTAGGGTATGTACACACTGCCCTATCAGTGTCTGCCCCTGGGGTATTTACACACTGCCCCATCAGTGCCTGTCCCTGGGGTATTTACACACTGCCCCCTCAGTGCCTGTCTTGGGGTATTTACACACTGCCCCCTCAGTGTCTGTCCCTGGGGTATTTACACACTGCCTCCTCAGTGTCAGTCCCTGGGGTATTTACACACTGCCGCCTCAGGGTCAGTCCCTAGGGTATGTACACACTGCCCTATCAGTGTCTGCCCCTGGGGTATTTACACACTACACCCTCGGTGTCTGTCCCTGGGGTATTTACACAGTACCCCCTCAGTGTCTATCCCTGGGGTATTTACACACTGCCCCATCAGTGCCTGTCCCTGGGGTATTTACACACTGCCCCCTCAGTGTCTGCCCCTGGGGTATTTACACAGTACCCCCTCAGTGTCTATCCCTGGGGTATTTACACACTGCCCCATGAGTGTCTGTCCTTGGGGTATTTGCACTCTCCCCCATCAGTGTCTGACACTGGGGTATTTACACACTGCCCCCTCAGTGCCTGTCCCTGGGGCATTTACACGCTGCCCCCTCAGTGTCTGCCCCTGGGGTATTTACACACTGCCCCCTCAGTGCCTATCCCTGGGGTATTTACACACTATCCCCTCAGTGTCAGTCCCTGGGGAATTTACACACTGCCGCCTCAGTGCCTGTCCCTGGGGTATTTACACACTGCCCCATCAGTGTCTGTCCCTGGGGTAATTACCCACTGCCCCCACAGTGTCTGTACCTGGGGTATTTACACACTGCCCCATCAGTGTCTATCCCTGGGGTATTTACACACTGCCCCATCAGTGCCTGTCCCTGGGGTATTTACACACTGCCCCCTCAGTGTCTGCCCCTGGGGTATTTACACACTGCCCCCTCAGTGTCTGCCCCTGGGGTATTTACACACTGCCCCATCAGTGCCTGTCCCTGGGGTATTTACACACTGCCCCCTCAGTGTCTGTCCCTGGGATATTTACACACTGCCCCCTCAGTGTCTATTCCTGGGGTATTTACACACTGCCCCATCAGTGCCTGTCCCTGGGGTACTTACACACTGCCCCCTCAGTGTCTGTTCCTGGGGTATTTGCACACTGCCCCCTCAGTGCCTGCCTCTGGGGTATTTACACACTGTCCCCTCAGTGTCTGTCCCTGGGGTATTATTACACTGTCCCCTCAGTGTCTGCCCCTGGGGTATTTACACACTGCCAGCTCAGGGTTCGTCCCTGGGGTATGTACACACTGCCCTATCAGTGTCTGTCCCAGGGGTATTTACACAGTGCCCCCGCAGTGTCTGACCCTGGGGTATTTACACACTGCCCCATCAGTGTCTATCCCTAGGGAATTTACACACTGCCCCCTCGGTGTCTGTCCCTGGGGTATTTACACACTGCCCCTTCAGTGTCTATCCCTGGGGTATTTACACACTGCCCCATCAGTGTCTGTCCCTGGGGTATTTGCACTCTCCCCCATCAGTGCCTGCCCCTGGGGTATTTACACACTGTCCCCTCAGTGTCTGCCCCTGGGGTATTTACACAGTACCCCGTCAGTGTCTATCCCTGGGGTATTTACACACTGCCCCATGAGTGTCTGTCCCTGGGGTATTTGCACTCTCCCCCATCAGTGTCTGACACTGGGGTATTTACACACTGCCCCCTCAGTGCCTGTCCCTGGGGCATTTACACGCTGCCCCCTCAGTGCCTGACGCTGGGGTATTTGCACACTGCCCCCTCAGTGCCTGCCCCTGGGGTATTTACACACTGTCCCCTCAGTGTCTGTCCCTGGGGTATTTATACACTGTCCCCTCAGTGTCTGCCCCTGGGGTATTTACACACTGCCAGCTCAGGGTTAGTCCCTGGGGTATGTATACACTGCCCATCAGTGTCTGTCCCTGGGGTATTTACACAGTGCCCCCGCAGTGTCTGACCCTGGGGTATTTACACACTGCCCCATCAGTGTCTATCCCTGGGGTATTTACACACTGCCCCCTCGGTGTCTGTCCCTGGGGTATTTACACACTGCCCCTTCAGTGTCTGCCCCTGGGTTATTTACACACTGCCCCCTCAGTGTCTGTCCCTTGGGTATTTACACACTGCCCCATCAGTGCCTGTCCCTGGGGTATTTACACACTGCTCCATCAGTGCCTGTCCCTGGGGTATTTGCACACTGCCCCTTCAGTGTCTGCCCCTGGGGTATTTACACACTGCCCCATCAGTGTCTGCCCCTGGGGTATTTACACACTGCCCCCTCAGTGTCTGCCCCTGGGCTATTTACACACTGCCCCCTCAGTGTCTGCCCCTGGGGTATTTACACACTGCCCCATCAGTGTCTGTCCCTGGGGTATTTACACACTGTCCCCTCGGTGTCTGTCCCTGGGGTATTTACACACTGCCCCATCAGTGCCTGTCCCTGGGGTATTTACACACTGCCCCCTCGGTGTCTGCCCCTGTGGTATTTACACACTGCCCCATCAGTGCCTGTCCCTGGGGTATTTACACACTGCCCCATCAGTGCCTGTCCCTGGGGTATTTGCACACTGCCCCCTCAGTGCCTGTCCCTGGGGTATTTACACACTATCCGTCAGTGCCTGACCTTCTGATGTTAGGTAATTTCCCTTGGAATTTGTCCAGATCCTGTGATGTCCAGCTGACCTGTTCTGTGTAGTGTTTGAGTACCCTGGATGCTAAGGAGAAATATCTCCCAGTTTAGCCTGCTGTCCTTGTGTACCGATTGGGATTAGAGTAGCCACTGTTCTCCAGTGCCTCCTGTTCTCGAGTACCCACTCTTCTTCAGTGCTGTTGTTCAGAGTACCTGCTGTTCGCAAATGCTGCTGTTCTTGAGTGCCTCCTGTTCTCAAGTACCCAGCATTCTTGAGTGTTGTCCTTCAGTGCTGTTGTCCCGAGTACCTGCTGTTCTCGAGTGCCTATAATTTTCAAGTATCTACTGTTCTCAAGTGTCTACCGTTCTCGCATCAATTGCCAGATCTTGAGAGCTCCTGTCCTTGAGTACCTGCCTGGTTGGTTGCTGTTATCTGCCTGGGACCATAGCCATAAGGTGTAGCCTGATGGATGGTTCCCCCCGATGGACAGGTTACATACCTGCTCCCTGTACTTGTCTGCCAGCATGGACTGCAGCCTACCTTCAGTCCTAGCAGGCATGAATCTGTCGCTCTCGCTCAAACTTGGTTTTTGAGCAGAAATGTTATTACACACGGAGAATGCGTAACTGTCCTGGAATGAGCTTGTGGAAGATGTCTGTGTGGTATCGGCTGTGTTTCTTTCTGACCATGTGTTGTTAACATGCCTGTGCCTGACTTTACTTACGGTTACCATTGCTTCTCCTTCTGACAGAGGCTTCTCACTGATATCTTTGTCTCTAATTCTCTAAATGTAGGGTCCACCTGGCCGTCCTGGTCTCCCCGGGGTAGATGGTATACAGGGCCCTCCTGGGACCATGCTGATGTTGCCGGTAAGTTTGTTTCAAGAACTACCATTCCTGTGAATCTCTCCCACTTCAGGCAGCTTCCACTGCATAGGCTGCAGGGCTTCAGGAAAACAGCTCACTGTTGCCTCCTCCAGGACAATTAGGAACGGGCAGTAAATGCTGGTCCAGCCAGTAATAGCTGAAGGCTGGGAATGCCTTTATGAAATGAAAGGGATTGCGAAATGGTTCAGCAGTAAAAGAGGCCATTCTGCCCCTTCGGCTGATACAGGATCTTTGAAAGAGACATTCTGTTATTCCTGTTCTTACTCCAGAACTCTCCAATTTTTTTCATCGTTAATTTTTTTTGTTCTTCCACAGGATGTGGGAACTGCTAGCTGGGTCAGTGTTTATTGCATGTCCCTAGTTGCCCTTGAGAAGATGGTGGCTAGCTGCCTTCTTGAGGGACTACAGCCCATTTGGTGTCAATTCACGCACAATGCTGTTATAGGGAGGGAGTTCCAAGTGTGTTATGTGCATTTGAGGAACAGACAGAGCCTTCCTGCGTTACTTTATGACAAACAGGCTGGGCCTTAAGAGCAAGAAAGTCCTCCTGTGATTACCTGGGTCTTTGGAGAGGCTGCGCCTTAGATAACCATGAATAGTTCTGATCTCCATCCCAGTCTAATCCACCCGCTGTGGTTCAATGGTGAGCAGCTTATCTTCTAATCTAGTGGGCTGGAAGTTCAAATCTCAAAGTCTAGGCTGGGGATGCTGCAGTGTCAGAGGAGCAGATGTTAGGGTGAGATATTAGACAGAGATCCTTGTCTGATCTCTTGAGTAGATGTACAAGATCCTGCAGCACTTTGTAGGAGAGGAACAGGAATCTTTTCCCCTACATTTCCCCTGCCAGTATCCGTACCTTCTCTTAGAATGATGCAAACAAATCAATGGTTTATTCATGACCCATCTCCGACGGTGGGAGCTGGCTATGTGCCCTGCTGCTCCACACTTCAAGACTACTTTGTGGGCCGTTTTAGGAAAACCAGTTTAAGGAGAGTTTTTTTTTGTCATCCTAAGGGAGATGTACTTACCTCACAGGGGCAAAAGAATTGTGCTGGGGGAGATGTTGGATGGAGAGGACCTGTAACCCAAGGGCAGATTATGACCCCTGGTGCTGCTCCTTCATGGATACATCTCGCATTGGCCTGACCACCTCGCAGTGACTCCCCACGTACAGAAGCTTGTTCGAGTGTCTGCCACAGTCACTGGGCCCTGATGTAACGCCCTGTCCTGGGAGGTGCCTGTACCCTTTTACACAAGGAATTGATTGTAATGTTGCATTCTTCGATTTGATCTGGGTCATTATTGTCACATGAACCGAGATAGAGTGAAAAATATTGTGTGGGGCTATCTAAACGAATTATACCTTCCAAAAGTACATCAGGGTAATGGAACAGATTGCAGAACATACTGTTATGGCTACAGAGAATGTGCGAGGAACAACTCTAGTACATGAGAGGTCCGTTCATAAATCTGATAACAGCAGGGAAGAAGCTGTTCTTAAATCTGTTGAAACAGGTTTTCAAACTTTTCTATTTTCTGCCCAATGGAAGAGAGTGGAAGAGGGTATAACCAGGGTGGGAGATGTTGGCTGCTTTCCCAAGGCAGCGAGAACTGTAGATGGAGTCACTGGATCAGAGGCTGGTTTGTGTGATGGGTGGGCTTTGTTCACAGCTCTCTGTAATTTCTCATGGACTTTGGATGAGCAAACCACACTGTGATGCATCTGGATAGGATGCTTCCTGTGGTGCATCTATTAACATGAGTGAGAGCTGATGTGGATGTGCCAAATTTCCTTAGCATGGCCTTGTTTGTTGCCGAGAGACCATTTCTGTTGACTTGTGAGACCTCGTGCCACAGTCTCTCATCAGGACTTTGGAGTGTGATGAGGAGAAATATCTGCTTCTGAAGGTTGCGAAACTTTGCAATCTTGTACCTACGAGAGCTGCAGGCACCCAGTTACTGAGCATGTAGACGACCGAGATCAATTGTTGCCCGGTTCTAAGAGAACTGAAGGATGGGATGGATTTGGAGAAGGTTGGCCAAGATCTGGTTGAGTGACTAAGACTAAGGGAACCTTGACTTGTCTCCTGTTTCTTCACTTTGTTATCGCTGTTATGTTGGCTAGTGTTCTGCGATGGTGAGGAGGGGGGAGGTGTACTAACCTGAGCTGTTTCTGTCTGATAGCAATCAGCATTTTCCCTCCTGTGCCAAAGCCCCATTTGTGCTCAGCAGCTGAGTAGAATGCACTGCAGATGAAATACAGTGACAGGTCACTTTCTGACTCCACACGGAGTACAAGGTACTGGGGAGAGACCCACACGGAGTACCAGGTACTGGGGAGAGAGCCACACAGAGTAACAGGTACTGGGGAGAGACCCACACAGAGTAACAGGTACTGGGGAGAGAGCCACACAGAGTAACAGGTACTGGGGAGAGAGCCATACAGAGTAACAGGTACTGGGGAGAGAGCCACACAGAGTAACAGGTACTGGGGAGAGAGCTACGAAGTGTAACAGGTACTGGGGAGAGAGCCACACAGAGTAACAGGTACAGGGGAGAGAGACACACAGAGTACCAGGTACTGGGGAGAGAGCCACACAGAGTAACAGGTACTGGGGAGAGAGACGCACAGGGTACCAGGTACTGGAGAGAGAGCCACACAGAGTACCAGGTACTGGGGAGAGAGCCACACAGAGTACCAGGTACTGGGGAGAGACCCACACGGAGTACCAGGTACTGGGGAGAGAGACACACAGAGTAACAGGTACTGGGGAGAGAGCTACACAGAGTAACAGGTACTGGGGAGAGACCCACACAGAGTAACAGGTACTGGGGAGAGAGCCACACAGAGTAACAGATACAGGGGAGAGAGCCACACAGAGTAACAGGTACTGGGGAGAGAGCCACAGAGAGTACCAGGTACTGGAGAGAGAGACATACAGAGTAACTGGTACTGGGGAGAGAGACAGACAGAGAACCAGGTACTGGGGAGAGAGCTACGAAGTGTAACAGGTACTGGGGAGAGAGCCACACAGAGTACCAGGTACTGGGGAGAGTGCCACACAGAGTACCAGGTACTGGGGAGAGACCCACACGGAGTACCAGGTACTGGGGAGAGAGACACACAGAGTAACAGGTACTGGGGAGAGAGCTACACAGAGTAACAGGTACTGGGGAGAGACCCACACAGAGTAACAGGTACTGGGGAGAGAGCCACACAGAGTAACAGATACAGGGGAGAGAGCCACACAGAGTAACAGGTACTGGGGAGAGAGCCACAGAGAGTACCAGGTACTGGAGAGAGAGACATACAGAGTAACTGGTACTGGGGAGAGAGACAGACAGAGAACCAGGTACTGGGGAGAGAGCTACGAAGTGTAACAGGTACTGGGGAGAGAGCCACACAGAGTAACAGATACAGGGGAGAGAGCCACACAGAGTAACAGGTACTGGGGAGAGAGCCACACAGAGTAACAGATACAGGGGAGAGAGCCACACAGAGTAACAGGTACTGGGGAGAGAGCCACAGAGAGTACCAGGTACTGGAGAGAGAGACATACAGAGTAACTGGTACTGGGGAGAGAGACAGACAGAGAACCAGGTACTGGGGAGAGAGCTACGAAGTGTAACAGGTACTGGGGAGAGAGCCACACAGAGTAACAGGTACTGGGGAGAGAGCTACACAGAGTAACAGGTACTGGGGAGAGAGCCACACAGAGTACCAGGTACTGGGGAGAGACCCACACGGAGTACCAGGTACTGGGGAGAAAGCCACACAGAGTAACAGGTACTGGGGAGAGAGCCACACAGAGTACCAGGTACTGGGGAGAGACCCACACGGAGTACCAGGTACTGGGGAGACAGCCACACAGAGTAACAGGTACTGGGGAGAGTGACACACAGAGAACCAGGTACTGGGGAGAGAGCCACACAGGGTAACAGGTACTGTGGAGAGAGCCACACAGAGTAACAGGTACTGGGGAGAGAGCCACACAGAGTAACAGGTACAGGGGAGAGAGACACACAGAGTAAAAGGTACTGGGGAGAGAGCCACACAGAGTAACAGGTACTGGGGAGAGGGCCACACAGAGTAACAGGTACTGGGGAGAGAGCTACACAGAGTAACAGGTACTGGGGAGAGAGACATACATGGTAACAGGTACTGGGGAGAGAACCACACAGAGTAACAGGTACTGGGGAGAGAGCCACACATGGTAACAAGCATCAGGAAGAGAGCAATGCAGAGTGCCACGTATCAGGGAGAGAGCTTAGGCAGAGTTGATAGATCTTTGGATAACGAGGTGTGAGAGAAGTAACAAATATCACACTGGGATGGTATATACAGGATTTAAAAAATGTCAGAATTCCAGGTTACATGGGGTATACAGTGGTGAATTATGTGGAGAGTATGAAATATTGGAGAGAATGCCTCACTGAAAGGTGGGAGAGAACATACCTTGGGATAGCATGAAGGTGAGTACAAATGAACAGGAGTTGATTAGCTGTCGTGGTTGACACACCAGCTTTTAGCCAGTGTAATTGGTTGGGGTGGGACTGCAGCGTTGGATCAATCACATGGGCTCTTGATTTCAGCCTTTCCTAACAAATTTTTGCAGTTCCAGTTTGGTGGCGATGGTGTGAAGGGACCGGTTGTTTCACCCCAGGAATATCAGGCACAGTCCATCCTCCAGCAAGCGAGGGTAAGTAAGACCCAGAGCTAAACCTTCAGCCAGTTCTCCCCAACTTTGGCCCTGACTGATTGCGATAAGTAGACATTTGAAAGAATGTTGAATCGAAGTGGGTAGATGGAGTCCAAATACAATGATTTAGGATCCAATTGACTCTTAGGACAGTTTCAAGGGCTGAATGGCCTCCTGCTCCTATTGTTCCAATAAACAAGTTTGGACACAGGGAATTCCCTCAATCCTGTAATAATATCCTCAAGCTGAGGTTGAAAAATTCAACTGAATTATCGAATCGGTATCAAGCATGTTACATGTTTCTCATACCTTAAACATCATGGATCAACCCTTCACAGAAATGGGCCATTTGGCCCATCTGATCTATACTATTGTTAATGCTCTGTATAAAGTTCCTCCCAGCCTGCAACATCATATCCCCACCAGCCTGTCCTCCTGTAGCTTCCTCTTCAATAAATCCACACGATTTATGTTAAACTGAGATAACAGTGTGGAGTTGGATGAACACAACAAACCAGGCAGCATCAGAGGAGCAGGAAAGCTGATGTTTCGGGTCGGGACACTTCTTCAGTTCTTTCACACTGTTTTATCTCTGACTCCAGCATCGGCAGTTCTTACTATCTCACTTCAAACTGATTTGTTTCAGAGACTGGTGAGAATGTGGTACCTAATAGTAGCTAATGAGATTACTGCTGAACATCTCACTGGTTTGGATTGCATTCTCCCTCTAGTCCATGATGCCTAGCTCCCTCACAAGTGACAACGTCTACAGCTAGCCTATTGAACCCTCCAACAACCTCAGAAACCTCAGCCCCTCTGCTTATGGTTTCCTGGAGTTTTCTGTTTGGAACTGATGCTCTCCTTTTTGTTTTTCTTCCTAGCTTGCAATGAAGGGTCCACCTGGTTCAACTGGCCTGACAGGGAGACCTGGCCCGATGGTGAGTGTGAAGTTTGATTGGGGAGAAACCAGTTTGCAGCAGTTACGGAGTGGGGATCCATCTCTTGGTGACTTTGTTTCAATGGGGCCTTTGGATCAGGAGATGCTGTTGATTGATTTTGAACTTTGGTTGGTCCTAGTAAATCTGTTCGCGTTTTCTCGATATTTTGTCCACTTCCCAATTGCCCTGCTACTTTCTCGCCTGGAGGTGAGGAATTGGAGGGGAGATGGACATGCTCTAACTGCTGTGTTTGGGGTTAGAAGAATCCTATAGGGTTGTTGGGTCATCTGCGATCTGGGCACCAGACAATTGGACGGCTGGTGGGGGAGGCATCATTGATTGAGTCTGACCTTTCCTTCACCCTGTGACCCAGCTGGTGGAACGCTGACTGGCGAGCGGCCAAGGGTCAGTGTGGTCCTGTTATTCCCAGTAAAATCCAGCCACTGGTCAGAGATCGGAGCTTCCCAGCTGCCCTTAGTATAATAACCTAGTGACTAACATGGAGCGTGAATCTTTTCCCAAAAGGCCAGGACATGAGAAGAGAGGGCGTGAGAGAAGGTTCTGGTTAGTTTGTGGAGTAATGCCAATGAGCTCCCTGCACTCAGACAGGGACCTTAATATAACTGGTCTTGCTATGTTCAACTTGGAGGGGTGAGTGTCTTGACTAAAAATGGAAAGCTGTAGGCTGTATTAGTTAGTGGCAAATAGGGACAACATAGGAGTGACTCCAAGGTGTCTAGGAACTGTTTTGTCACATTTCAGTCTCTTTTTCTGCCACACCCTTGACCCATCCCTTAGTGCCTCCTGATGGTCACGGGCTCAGTTGGCTGGATGGTCACTTTGTGATGACACCCACACATGGGTTTGATTCTAGCACCGGCTGAAGTTACCATGAAGGACTCTCCTCCTCAACCTCTCCCCCTCCCCCAAGGTGTGGTGACCCTCAGGTTAAACTCACCACCCAGTCACCTCGTTCCCTCTCTCTGACCAGGGAGCAGCCTTATGGTCTGGTAACATAATGGCAGCTTTACCTTCCTGTACTGAAACCTCTACGCTTGAGGTGGAAATGAAGACTGGACCCACATCCTGCTCTTTGTAGGTCAGAGTCATTGAGAAAAGACAGGGAGGGAATTACAGAAAGGATATTTGTAAGCTGGAGAGGGTCATAAGAGATTTACCAGGATGTTGCCAGGAAGGACAGTTTGAATTATAAGGAGAGGTGGGATAGGCTGGGACTTTTATCACCCGAACGTGGGAGGTTGAAAGGAGACCCTTATAGAGGTTTACATAACCATGAGGGGCGTGAATAAAGTGAATGGCAGTGCCTTTTACCTCGGGGGGGGGGGGGTTTGTTTCACGACTAGGGAGGCATGTTTTTTAAGGTGAGAGGAAAAAAGATTTAAAAAAGGCATGACGGGCAATTTGTTTACAACTCCACAGTGGTTCAAGTGTGGAATGAGTTTCCAGAGGAAGTGATGATTGTACATACGGTTACAACATTTAAAAGACATTTAGAAAAATATATAAGTAGGAAATGGTCAGAGGATTAAGGGCCAGGTGTAGGTATGTGGGACTATTGTTGCTTGGGATTATGATCGGCATGGACTGGTTGGACCGAAGGGTCTGATTCCATGCTTGTACGACTGCGTAACACAGTTTTATTTTTTAATCATCCCTTTTGTTTCCCCAAAATCATTTTCTGTTGAAAAATTGTGAGTGAATTTCCTCCAGTCCTTGAGCATTTTGTTGCAGTGAAGAGGGGCTGTACCTTCAGAGTATTCGGGGAGGAACAGGATTTTCTGATAACCTTTTTGATGTTTAACCTCTAGCTCTTTCCTCCCACAGGGTCTCCCTGGTAACCAAGGTCAGAAAGGAGATGTTGGCGAAATGGGGCCTAAGGTAAAGGCTGGAATCAGTTCTCTGGCAATTCTTAACAATTAATAATGGTGCATAATTTGATAGAGAGTCACTGACTGGGCAGGTGAAACATGGGGCTGTGTCAGAGGACTTTGTGGATCAGTGAGAGGTACCCCGCTCTCACAATGACTGGACTCCCCTTGACCCCACCAAGACTGAGGGATGATCTTGAGAAAGATCTTGAGAATCATAGAATCCCTACAGTGCAGAAAGAGGCCATTCAGCTCATCAGGTCTGCATCTGAAGACCATCTCGTCTAGATTCAGCCCTCCACCCTCACACTGTATTTCCCACAGCTAAGCCACCTAACCTACACATCGCTGGATGCTGTGGACAGTTTAGCATGGCCAATCCACCTAGCCTGCACACCTTTGATGCTGGAGAATAAATCAGGAATAGCAGACAGGATGAGTAAAATGTTAACAAGCAGTGCTCAAGCTCTTGTGCATCGTCATACTCACTGAGGGAGTGCTGCACTGTAGGAGGGTATAGCCTCTTGGATGAGGTCCCATCCTCAGGTGGACTGGGTGTTCAATCCAATTGGAGGACTTGTTTTTATTCATTCACAGGATGAGAGCTATGCCAGCATTTATTGCCCATCCCTAAGTGCCCAGAGGGCAGTTAAGAGTCGCCCACATTTCTGTGGGTCTGGTGTCACATGTAGTCCAGGTTGGCAGATTTCCTTCCCTAAAGGGCATCAGCAAACTTCCTGCCAATGGCAATAAATTGTGGTCTTCATTGGACTCAATTCCCTTGAATTGAATTTAAATTCCAACATCTGCTGTAGTGGGATTTGAACCCAGGTCTCTAGAGCACCACCTGAGTCTCAGGATTAAGTCCGGTGATAACACCACTAGGGCATTGCCACTCCTATGATTCAGGGGAATTCTCATCAGTGTACATTTATTCCTCAGTTAACATTGTTAAAATAGACGTTCCGGTTATTATCATATTGTTGGAAGTGGCCCATCTGATTGAGTTTTTTTTTAACTTAATATTCCAATGTCTTTTATTGCAATACCCTTTGACAGCCCCCATTAATGCCCCCTTACTAGGCTTGAGATGGAAGCAAAGACTGGAACTATCTCCCCCTCTCTGTAGGTTGGACATTATCGAGAAGAGTTTTAAATCATCCTTAACACCTAAAAATTACATGTGGGATCTTGCTGTGTGTAAATTTCTTTCTGCATTTTGTACATGAGAACAGCGACTGAACTTCAGAATAGACTGTTAAATCCTTTCGGGGAATACCTTTGCGGCCATGAAAGGCACTATATAAATGCAAACCTCTCTTTCTGCCCAAGGGACCTCCAGGAATTCCAGGACCTCTGGGGCCAACAGGAAGACCCGGACGAAGGGTAGGAACATTCTTGGTCATTCTTGATTCTTGAACGGCTCTCATTTTCAGGGATTCAATGGGATGCATGATGCATTATAACCCCACAGTCAGCAGCCTACCCTTTGTTCCGCACTGCTCTCAAGAAATGCAATATCTAATCAAATGGAAGAAACATCTTCATCCCATGGCTAGAGAGGCTGGCTTGTTCTGTATGTTCAAGGCTGAGATAGATAGATTTATTGTTATTCAGGGGATCGAGGGTTATGGTGAAAAGGCAGGAAAGTGCAAATGAAGACTATCAGATCAGCTGTAATCACATTGAATGGCGGAGCAAGACTCAATGGGCTGAATGGCCTATTTCTGCCCCTACACATATGGTCCAATAATAATCAGGGAGCACCATTGCATTTGTGGAGATTGATTGGAAGTGCTGTTTATAGAAGAGCTCCAAATTCTCTTGCTTCGGAAACATTTCCAAATTTCACCCTGCAAGGTCTGACTCTAATTTTCAGAACCTGCACTGTCATCCCCATTAGAAGTGCCAGCTCTGATTAAGTGTGCTTCTGGAGGTTTTATTCCATGACGAGCCAACGCTAATCCTCCCCCACCTCCACCATTTTGTAGCCAATGCTTCGATCCATGTGACACCCTGCTGCATCATTCTGATTGGAAAGCCAAAGACCTCATTACCCAATTGGCTGCTGCTTGTCTGTGGGCTGAATGTCTTTCTTTTTGCCCCATTTTCAATACCTGGCAAAGAGTGATGCTCACAGAAGGTGACAGGGAAAGCAATATTTTTGAATGACCCTGTGAATTTTTTCCTGCAGGGTCACACGCCACAGGGTCCTCGAGATTGATCTTCAATTTCGGAAGACCCTGTCACTAGAAAGTTGGCAACCTTACTTCCCAACCAACAAAACAATTTATCTACCTCTAACCCCGCTGTTCATCTTCGTACCTTGAAAAATTCAAATGAGTGCCCCTTACTTAACTTTTTAAATTGAAAGGAATCCTACCCTAATTTGCCACTAACTTCAGTTCTTAAGTGCAATTTGAATTGCCGAGTCCAATTCATTATGAATCACATGAAGTTAGCATCCAGATGCAGCAAGTCATTCAGAAAGCAAAGGTCGTGCTGTTGCTTATTGGAACAAGAACAGAATGGAGAAGTCCAGATCTTATGCTACATTTTACAGGATATTGGTGAAACCACCCCCATATTTGAAAATAAAAAGATTTGGAAGCAGTTGAGAGAAGCGCATTCTATTCCTGGGATGGAAGGCTTATCTGATGAGGAAAGGCCAAGACCAAACCCATTGGGGTTTAGAGGAATGGCAGATGATCTGACTGAAAAACATAAAATCTGGACAGTGTGGACTCTGGGAGGATGCTTCTTGCTCGGGGGGGGGCAGGTAAAACAGTGGGGCACAGTTGACGGCGAAGAGGATTTCCTTCTTCAAACAGAGCTGAGGAGAAATGTATTCTCTCAAAGGCTCGTTTGAGTGTCAAGTTTTCTTGCTCGGGAGGTTGTAGAGGTAAGGTTATTAATTTTTTCTTTTTTTAATTCATTTGTAGGATGTGGACGTAGCTAGCTGGGCGAGCATTTATTGCCCATCCCTAGTTGCCCCTTGAGAAGGTGGGAGGTGAACTGCTGTGGGTTGAACTATAATGCCCTTAGGGAGGGAATTCCAGGATTTCCGCTGAAGAAACAGCGATATACTTCCGAGCCTTAATCCAGGGCTGGGTTGGGTAGATTTTTGGTCGATTAGATGTACAGGCCAAATGGTCTCTTTCTGTAACCCTCACACTTCTGTGATTTGTTTGAGTGAGTCAAAAGTTATGGGATGCAGTGGGGCCGAGACCACAACCAGATCACCAAAACTGGCAAAGCAGGCCGAAGAGGCTTAATGTTCTCTGCCCCATATTTCTATGTCATTCATGAGTTGGGTTTGGATAGCCCTATTGAGGTAGATTTGTATACATCTCTCTCTCTCACACACATACACATGATCTTCTGCCAAATAGGCTGCCCTTCTTGATGATGCTGCATTGTTATTTATCAATGAAGCGATGGAGAAGGATGCACTGCAGCAATATTAAAACCTGAATAGGGAACCGGAACACTGGCATTCAGCTCTCATCCCGAGAGGCTGTAATCATCCTCTCTCCCACCGTTGACAGTTCAAATTGCATGTAAACCCAATGCTAGCAAAATATTGTTATCAAACATTCAAACCATCATTATAAATCTGCCATCACAATCTCGCAAATGAGGGATTTCTAAGCTGTTGAGTGTTGTGACACTGTTCACTCACTGACCTGGTCTGACTGATGTTGGCTTCAGGAACAGCTCACTGAATGGTATCTATTGTGACATTCTTGGCTGAGCATTTGCAATTAACTGGCAACTGCCCAAGCTCCTGTTCTCTAAAACTCCAGCTTGGCTGAGATCTCTCGTCGCAGCTTTGGATCACACATTAAGGAGCTTGTACAATCCTGTGCAAAGCTGCTCGGACATCGCCTGGAACTGTCCCACAGTGGTACGCACAGAAATCAGGAATTCAGCAAAGACCCTGGAGTCACAGCTGGTTGCACATCACGCCTGGCACCTGTTTACTGCGCTCAGCGAGTCTCCCCGTCTGCCTCATGCGAGTTCTTTCCATTTCTGTTCCTCTCTACCCTCTCTTGTACTTTCCTTTTCTTTCCTTTTACTCTCTGCCTCCCTTTCCAGCCCTCCCACACTCCTGCTCTCCGTCAGACTGCCTCCAACTCCCACTTTTTACTCTGCCTTGTCCTTCCTAATTCTTCTGCCCCCAATCCCTCTTTCCCCTCCTTCTCCGACCCCTCACTCTTTCCCCTCTCCTCTCCCTGCCCCTCTCAACTATCCTTTCCTCCCTCCCTTTCCCCACTCTCCTTTACTGCCCCTAACCTCTCCCTCCCTTTCATGCCATCTCCCCCCCCCGACCCTCCCCACTTCGCCCCAGCCCTTTACCTTTCCTCTCTCCTTTCACCTTCGCCCCTCCTGCACCACTTTCACATTCATCTCTTCCTGCCCCTCTCTCCTGCCTCTGCGTCTCTCTGTCTCCCCCACTCTCTTTTACGTTTTATTTGTTTCTCATGCCCTCTTGTCTCAGTCTCTCTACTTCTGTCACTTTCTCTCCATTTCTCTGTCTCTCCATCCGTCTCTCTGTGTCTTTCTCTGTCTCCCTGTCGCTCTCTGTCTCTGTTCATCTCTCTGTCTCTCGGTCTAACTCTCACTCTGTCTTTCTCTGTCTCTGTCCTTCTCTGTCACTGTCTCACTCTGTCTATCTGACTGTCTCTGTCTCTCTCTCGCTCTCTCTGTCTGTTTGTCACTGTCTATTCAGCTTGTGAAATCCTCACACTCGCTGCATGTCTTTTGAGGGATAAAATTCTCCCTAATCTGGTGTGGAACTAGTTTGTATTTGCGCACCAGTTAAGAATGGTTGGGGGGTGGGTTTCGGGAATCTGGTGATAGTGACAATGATAACTTCAGATAGCAGCAGGCCTTAACATCAAGGGTGAAAATTATTCTATTTCTTGTTTAATATGTTGACCAGTCCTCAGCTTGAAAAGGAATTATGGCAGACCCTTCAGATTGTTTTGTTATAGTGACACATGCAGATCCCTCTTTCCTGTGAATGACAGAAGCACAGAATTGTTACGGTGTAGAAAGAGGTCATTTGGCCCAACATTCCAGTTCTATTCCCTAATGCCAACATCCTCATCTTTACTTCAGCACCTGCACACCATTTCCATCCAAATGATCAATGCTCCTTGTGAGCCTACCTCCACCACATTTCCAGGCAGTGCATTCCAAAACCCCTCAGACAACTTTGCGTTTTCTCACATCACCCTTTCTTTGTTTGTACATCGCTTTAAAAGCTGTGACCTCTGTACCGCAAGTTCAAGGATTCACTGCAGGATTCGGCAGAAATTAAAACGGAATGTTGCCATTCTTGCCTCGACAGTGCCAGGGAAACTGCAGGAACTCACCAAAACTCCACCACATGTATTGTGTGCAATTCTGGTCACCCAGTTACGCTACTGAACTGGAGAGCGTTCAACCGAGATTTACCAGGATGTCACTGGGAATGGAAAGTTTGAGTTTTAGGGAGAGGCTAGATAGGCTGGGACCTTTATTTCCCTGGAATGTAGGTGGCTGAGGGGTGAACTGATAGACCAAATGCACAACCAGTGCCCTGTGGAAGGACAAGGGCAGCAGATACATGGGAACACCATCATCTGCAAGTTCCTTTCCAAGCCACTCACCATCCTGACTTGGAAATACACCACCATTCCTTCAGTCAACAACATGGAACTCCCTCCCTAAAGTCATCGTGGGTCAACCTGTAGCAAGTGGAGCAGTTCAAGAAGGCAGCTCATGACGACCTTCTCATACAGTCAACAAGGAAGCAGACCCTTTGGTCCATCCAGTCCATGCTGACCATAATTTCAAACTAGTCCCACCTGCTTGCGCTTGGTCCATATCCTTCCAATGGTTTCTTATTCATGAACTTATCGAAATGTCTTTTAACTGTTGTAACTGTATCTGCATCCACCACTTCCTTTGGAAGCTCATTCCACACACAAACCACTCTCTGTGTAAAAAAAAAAGTTGCCCTCATATCTTTTTAAAATCGTTTCCCTCCCACCTTAAAAATATGCCTCCTCGTCTTGATATCCTCCACCCTTGGAAAAAGGCACCAACCATTCACCTTATCACTGCCCCTCATGATGTTATAAACCCTCAATAGGGTCACGTTCTACGTTCCAGTGAAAAGAATGTCCCAGCCTATCTAGCCACGCCCTAAAACTCAGACTTCTTCCATTGCCGGCAAAATCCTGGTAGATCTCATTTGAACCCTCTCCAGTTCAATAATGTGCTTCCTATGACTGGGTGACCGGAACTGCACACAGTAATCTAAAAGCACCTTCACTAACATCTCGTGTGCGCGATAAAGGCTGGCCCAGCCAGCAAGGTCCACATCTCAAGCTAAGAAAAAAAATCTTCCATTTGGTGACACAAAAAAGACTGGTACATTTGCTAAAGCTACACTGTCAGTCAAAGACTCTGTCGCATCTGAGGGTGCTTCGGCGTGAAATGAAGTCTTTAAAATTCTTTCCAGAATGAATGTAAACATTGGTCACAATCAATCCTGATGAACAATGGATAGTGTGTGAAGGCAGTCTCCGCTTCTTTTTTGTTTCATTAAACAGGGGCGCTCTGGAGTGAATGGAATCCGAGGTTTACCAGGAGAACCAGGAGTAAAGGTTGGTATCTTGTTCTGAAAAAGCTGTGATGTGTCGTTGCTGGCATAAAGATTAGCTCCATTTAGAATCCGCGAATGGAATATTCCCCGGCGCACACGGATATGGTGAGGAAGTTGAGTGAATCCCATTGGATTGGCAGCGAGCTTCCTGCTTCCGAGACCAGAAGTTCCTATTTTCCAACCGAGTGTGTTGAATATCGAGCTGAAATTCTCGTGAACGAGCAGCGAGAGGCTGATTTGAACGCATTTAACGCGCATTAACGTCTTGCCATGACATCTGTTCTCACCCCATTGAAACGCAGTTTCCCGTTCTTCCATCCACTGGATCAAAACTAGATCCAGCAGTGATTCCCGATGCACAAATCCAAGAAGTAGCTGGTGACTCCCAGCTTGCTCCACCATCTTGGACACCAACTCCTCAGGGTGTCGGTGCATACTTGATGGGCCTTTGACCTTTTTTCCATGCTATTAGGATCCTGTGATACATATCCAAGGACTGGTATTTTTTTGGATGGTTGGGGGACAGGCCTGGGTCACTTCTTCCTCGTTGCTAACCCAGACCTGTTTAGAATGAACAGAAGTACTTTTAAAGTGTGGTAAAGGTTTCCGCTGAAGGGTGAACGGCAAAACTGGCAGAATCTGTGTATGCCAGTCACTGATAAACCCTCCGAGGGAAGCAATGACTTCATCTCGAGAGTGGGTCAGAGTGTGGACACTGTCAGCACAGGGTGTAAGGTTGGGGGTTGGTGGGGGGGTTGTGTTGAAGGGGAAGCTGGATGGAGACGTGAGCGAGAGAGGAATAGAAAGTTGTGCTGACAGAGGGAGGAGGTGACTCACTGGAATGTGAACAGCAGCTCAGCTCGTTTGGGCTGGATGGACTGTGCCAGTGATGTTGAGGTGGCTGGAGATGGTGAAGTAGAAGTTTCCTTATTCCAGACCCTAGGGCAATGAGAATGTTGCACAATAATAATCAGAATAATCCAGAATATTGTAGACACTGTGCAATTATTTGATCTAATCAACAAGCTCAATTATTAAGAGCAGGCCCTGGGGTTATTCCTCTAAATGGAATATTAAACTGTGATTGATTCATACCTTGCTCTAATTGAAAATCCCCATTCCCTTTTTACACTACATTAGCATTTGATTACGGTCGAATTCGAGAGTGGCACCAGGGTACAATTTTCACAAAATGTTTTCTTTTTAATGGTTAAAATTACTCAGTGTCCTAATATGTCCCCAGTGGGGGCGGGGGCTCTGTTTTTCCTGACTGAGTTGCCAGCAACTGGAGGTGAACGTGTCAGCTCACTTTGGTTTGTCAGATGGCAGTGATGGAAGCACAGAAGGAGGCCGTTTAGCCCATCCAGTCTGTGCTAGAGCTTGCAGGGAACTCTCAGCAGAAGCAGCTGGAGTTGGGTGGAGAGGATTGGAGGAGGCTGTGGAGGAAGGGGTCCCATTCCTATGCTCGGCGCTGTGCTCGCTTTGGCCTGTAGTGCTTATTGACTGGGCTGTTAGTTTTACAGCACTGATTAATGAGCTGTTGCCATCTTCCCCACAACAGGGCAACAGAGGGTTTGATGGACTCCCCGGACTACCTGGAAATAAAGGCGACAGGGTAAGGGAAACGTCGGTGTTCGGCTTGTAATTTCGGTTGGAGAAATGGTCTCGGACTTGGCAAATGCGTCCTCTATTTTATAATGTAACAAGGTGTAGAGCTGGATGAACACAGTGGGTCAGGGAGCATCAGAGGTGCCTGCTGTGTTCCTCCAGCTCCACACCTTGTTATCTCAGGCTCCAGCATCGGCAGTTCCTACTATCTATTTAATGTCTGTTTTACCTCCTGCGCACTGGGATACAGTGGCTACAGTTTGTGCCTCTTGGCTGAGGCTGCCAACACTGAGATGTGAGAGCTGACAGTACGAGTTGGCAGGTCACCTAGAACAGGCATCACCATCGAACTGAGAGCCGCCTTGCTTCTCATTTGTACGTTCTGTACGGTAAACATTTTCTGCTGGATTGGAGCCAAAAGTAGAACCCTAGAGATAGCACAATCTGCAGATGCTGGAGTCAGAGATAACACAGTGTGGAGCTGGAGGAACACAGCAGGCCAGGCAGCATTAGAGATAACACAGTGTGGAGCTGGAGGAACACAGCAGGCCAGGCAGCATCAGAGATAACACAGTGTGGAGCTGGAGGAACACAGCAGGCCAGGCAGGATCAGGGTTAACACAGTGTGGAGCTGGAGGAACACAGCAGGCCAGGCAGCATCAGAGATAACACAGTGTGGAGCTGGAGGAACACAGCGGGCCAGGCAGCATCAGAGATAACACAGTGTGGAGCTGGAGGAACACAGCAGGACAGGCAGCATCAGAGATAACACAGTGTGGAGCTGGAGGAACACAGCAGGCCAGGCAGCATCAGAGCAGCAAGAAACTTGATGTTTCGTGTCGGGACCCTTCTTCAGAAATGGGGAAGGGAAAGGGAGCTGAGAAATAAATAGAGAGAGGAGGGGTGGGGCTGGGGAATATAGGCGGGATGGTGATAGGTGAGTGCAGGTAGGGGGTTGTGGGGATTGGTCACTGAGGTGGGAGAAGCAGAAAAAGTAGAACCCCGTCCAGTTTTGTGTTAATTCTAAAGAAGCTACAGCAAACTTTGAACCAGCACCTTATGAACCAGAGACAGTAGGAACTACAGATACAGGAGGATCTGAGGTAACAAGGTGTAGAGCTGGATGAACACAGCAGGCCATGCAGCATCAGAGGGCAGGAAAGCTGACGTTTCGGGCCTAGATCCGAAAGAAGGGTCTAGGCTTGAGACATCAGCTTTTCTGCTCCTCTGAGACTGCTCGGCCTGCTGCGTTCATCCAGCTCTACACCTTGTTACCTTATGAACCGGCATCCAGGTAGACCAGAAAAAATTATACGCCTGAAATACTACAAAGTTTACTCTATTATCACCTATACACATTATCGCAATCTGCGGGTAGTTAGTTGAGACTGCGAGTGAGAAGGCTTGATGTTGGGAAGCTTTATTTCAGGTAAAAGTTGCATTATTATGTTAGTGATTTATGCTGTTAATCAAGTGCAACAGTGTCTCCTCCTGTATTACATTTCTTTGACTCATTGTGTGCTTTTACATTGATAATGTGGACCTCTTGATCAACCGGAATATTTGATCATCTGGCATATTCCTGGTCCCATAGGTGCTGGATAATAGAAGGGTTGCTGTGCTACCATCATTATTGTAAGGGCGATTAAATTGTTCAACGCAAAGTCATTGAGTCATATGGCATGGATCTGTCTTGATGGCTGATGGGCTGTAGGTGTGGCTGATCGGAAACCCATTCAAAGCCCATCCCTAATTGCCCTTTGAGAAAGTATTGTCTGATCAGGTGATGCAGGCAGATACAGGAGGGGCTTTCACAAGGGATGGCGTTGTTGCTGGGTTCGTGATTCAGAGGCTTGGGTGACATTCTGGGGATCTGGCTTTGAATGCCACCACGGCAGAATCTCTCTCTAGTTCATCCTCCTCAGCTGGACCCCCATTCCATATGTAATGAAGGCTTCACGAGTCTCTAGCTGTCTCCTTTAGCCCACCCCCATCCAGGGGATACTGAGAATTCAATATTGATAAAACATAGTGACGAAACTCTGACTCCCATTGTCACACACTCCCGAGATTCTGAGAGGAGAAGATGGAAGATCTGTATGAGAGCGATCAGTATTTCGTACTTTAATGTGTGAATTAGAGAGGGTATGGAAACTCCTGCAAGTCAGACAAATCAAATCCTGCCTCTGTTGGATAAAGCAGCGACAGAGGTGCAACAGATTAGAGCAGGAGTAGGGGAGCTGCCTCTCGAGGTAAGCAGAAGCCTTGAAGCCTCAACAACCTTGCGTTGTCATTGTGGTGTTGGTACAACCTTTTTCTCTGAGGATTGATAGCCTCTGGAATTCCCTTCCTCAAAACGCAGCACTTTTAAATTTTTTTTAAGGCAGAGATGGATAGATTCTTGATGACAAAGTGGGTGAAAGATTATTGGGGCGAGGGACGGGTAGAGTCGAGGTTAATATCAGATCTTATTGAATGCTGGATCAGGGTTGGGAAGCCAAGTGGTCTACTGTTGTTCGTCATTTATAAGTTTGTAAATAACTGAATTGCACAGTGGTCTGTTTCAGCTCCGTCAGTGCAAGAGCAAATTTTAATTCATTTCTCGGATTGAGTTGGTGCCCAGTGTGAGTGTGAATCTGGTGAGTCAGGAGCACCTAGGTAGGATAGACAGTAGGCACTGTGTTGTGTTTCTGTATTAACACCCAGTTTTTTTTCCAGGGTAACGTCGGTCCAAAGGGGCCACTCGGTCCATCTGGGGAAAATGGAGTGCGGGTAGGTGATGTACAGAGCTTCAAGCACTCTCATAGTCTGTGCAACTGTGTCCCAGCTGAATGACGGAACAGGCTCAAAGGGCCGAACGGCATACTCCTGTTGCTGTGTTCATCAGTGAATGTGCACAATATGTAATTTGGTCTAATGTTCTGTGTTCCCTGGTCTTTCAGTTGCTGTTTCCCTTTAATCAGACTCAGATCGCCATGAGGAGGTGATTACCATTTCTGCCAGCTGTCTGAACAATTATCCTCTCTGAGGGCCCCTTTAACCAGAACGCTTGTAGTTGGAGAGTCCTGTAACTTGAGGAAGGTCATGCACTATGTCCTACCCTGCTCTGTGTTGGGATTTAGTCTCCTGGCAAGGATTCTTCAAAGATCCACTGCAGCGTAGTAAATATAAACAGATCCATGCTGAGGAATTAACAAAGCGGCTGCTTATGAAGTAGCAGATTGCGTTCGACCTGGATTTGTTCTGATTGCTTCTCTTTCCTTCTCGATTTTTCAGGGTAGCGATGGAGCAGTTGGACCAAGGGGATTACCTGGTGAACCGGTAAGTGAAGCTCTTTGAGGTTGCCTTGCCGTGTTGTATTTGGCCGAAGGAGACATTAATGATGTGTTTGTCTTCTTTCTCAGGGGCCACGAGGCTTACCAGGCCCAAGGGGACATGTTGGCCCTCCAGGACAGCAGGTAGACCTTGTAATTGCACATGGCCTAATCCGTTACTGTTGGCAGGGAATCCTCAATCCTCTCCTCAGGAACTGAGATCATTGCATTCTCCTGGGTGTAGTTGGCCATTCAGCTCCTCGAGCTGGCTCATGTCTATCAACTGCCTCAACTGTCTCCATATCCCTTCACAGAGTCAGAGAACTCTACAGCACAGAGATAGGCCCTTTGGCCCATTGAAACTATGCTGGTTAAAAGTAACAACCTAACCATTCTAATCTCATTTCTGAGCCCCTGGCCCAAAGCCTTGTGTGTCTTGGTACTACAAGTGCGCATTTAAATACTTCTGCCTCTACCACCTTACAGGCAGCGAGTTCCAGATTCTCATCACCCTCTGAGTTAAAAGCTTTTCCTCACATCCCCTCTAAACCTTCTGCACCTTCCATTAAATCATTGCTCCCAATCCACTCCAGTCCGTCCCCAAGGGGAAAAATGTTCCTTCCCATCTATGCCCCTCATATCCCTATACAACTCCGTCCTCTGTCCCCAAGTCTCCTCTGCTTTAAGGAAAATAGCCCCATCACTGAAACTCTCCAGCCCCAAAGCAACATCCTGGTCAATGCCCCCCGCACCCTTTCCGGTGCTATCATTGCCCATCCTACAGTGTCGATTGCAGAACTGCACACAATACTCTCACTGTGGCTCTACAAATGTCTGATGCATCTGCCACATATCCTCCCTGTTCTTAATCTTCTTGCCTTGGATAATAAAGGCAAATATCATTAATGGCTTCGCCACCATTTTGCACCTTCATATCTAGAAACATATCAACATCTCCTGACTGACCGAATAGCTGAGTTTCTAGGGCCTTCGTACCCACTGAAGAAATTCCTTCTCACGTCATTCTTAAATGATCTGCCTCTTATTCTGAGGCATTAGCCCCTGGTTCTACCATCCCAAGCATGGGAGCTATCCTTTCTATATTCAATCTGTTGAGCCCTTTAAGAATTCTGTGAGGTTCAACAGAATGAAGAGCCCAGCCTTGTAGTTTCTCCAGAGGCTCTTTGATTACAGCTTTAATGTCGATAAAAGACAAGCCTTACTGGAAACCCTGACCTCCCTACACTAGCTCCTACGCCAAACAGTTGGCTCCTAGCTCTGGTTTAGAAGTCCAGTCCCCTGCCTGTCTACCTGCTGGGCTGGTGTACAGAAAATCTTAATGAGGGGTAGGGAAAGTACGCATCAACATGTACCATTCGAAATAGGATATGTTCAAGTTGCACTTGGGCAATGAGAGGATAGTGCTACACAGACAGAGGCTGTTCAGTACCTCTAGTCTGTACTGGCTCTTTCACTGAGCAATCCCGTTTACCCCCACTCCCTTCCCACATCCCAGCACTGTTTTGTGAATCTGTCAAATTCCTTTTTGAAAATTCCCATTGAATCTGTCAGCCAATCAGACAGTGTCTTCCAAGTTTCTCACCAATACCTTATCAAAGGGCAGTTGAGGGTGGGAATTGGTTGGGGGTGACATCAGCAAAACCTACAACGCATGAAAGAATAAAACAATCTGAACCACTCAAAAAAAAACTGTTTTCCTCGCATCACCTCTATTACTTTAGCCAATTGCCTTTCAGTGTCACATCCTGGTCAGTGACATTTGTAAAGGTTTCTCACAACTGAGCACTTTCCATCAATTTCCTTCCTGGCCTGCTCTGCTGTGAGGAGAACAGCCCTCCTGTGAGTAAGTATTTATTCCCCCGGCATTAGGTGCTGGGCAAGTTGAGAAAATACAAAGAGCAGAGCTGTACCCCCGTCCCTTCCTCCAACTGTTGATGCCATAACACTTCCCTCAATAAGGATTCCACCCATGCAGTGCATGTGGGAACCCTTAACAGTTCTCAAGGTCTGTCCAAAGCATGAGCTGATCTAGTGTTGACTGTGTGAGTCATGTACTGTTTTGTGAACCCAATCGCTTGCTGTCATGGATTGTTAGAATAATTCAACTGTGAATTCCATCTAAATTCAATGCCAAAATTGCTATGCACTTTCTCACACACACATGTACATGCACACGTGTGTGTCTGGTAACAGTCCATCCATCCATCCTCGTAGGAAATCCATTAACTTGGCTAACCCTTGAGCTCTTCAGATTAAGCGTGGAGACTTGACGTGGAGCCAGATCCTTCTTTTACTGTACAGTTGCACAACGGTCTCAGTCGTTCAGGTTCAACAGTGACTCATCCCCATTAATAAGTCAAGCATGTTCCAGAGATGTGTGCCGATCCACAGATTCCCAATAAGAGAAAGCCTGTTTTGGGGAGTTCTGCCGGGTCGATCTCTTCCTGTTCCCTGCAGCAGCAAAGCATCCCATCAATATCACCAATATTACACTATTCCTCATGTACAGACTGATCTCCTCCCCATCCATTCACATTTTGTGGAGCCCCAGTGTTTCACACTTACCTGCCAAACTGGCTCGTTCATATTGTTCGGGGAAAGGAGCCCAAACTTTATTCACTTCTCTCCTAACTCTGAAGGCACATTACGCGCAGGCAACCAAAGTTGGATAGTAATTGCCTTTGATCAAGGAGTCTTAGCCTCCTGTTTGAACCTGAGTTACGAGAAATGGTAACATGATGGTGTTAATACTGGATTCAGCATGCAGGATTGCAGGCTCACAGGTTCAAATCCGTGGCACCTGAAGAAACTAATTCTGATTAATAAATCTGTAATCTTCTCCTTAATGATGATCATGAAGCTACCAAATGTTTGTAGTCTCATGTCTATGAGGAGGAAATCTGCCATAGACGAATACAGCATAGAAACAGACCATTCGGTCCAACCAGTCTATGCTGATCGTGTTCCCGAACTAAACTAGTGCTACCTATGTGTGCTTGGCCCATATACCTCCAAACATTTCCTATTCATGAACTTACCCAAATGTCTTTTAAATGTTGTAACTGTACCCCCATCCAACACTTCCTCAGGAAGTTCATTCCACAGACGAATTGTGGACTCTGTGTAAAAAGGTTGCCCCTCATGTCCTTTTTAAAGCTTTCTCCTCTCATCTTAAAAAGATGCCCCATAGTTTTGAACACCCCCCCAACATCGGGAAAAGACCTTTGCTATGCCCCTTATCTCTGCCCCTCCTTCACTTGAATGTGAGCCCAGACCCACAGGAATGTGGTTGAGTCTTAACTGCCCCCTAAAATGGTCACGCTCACTGAGGGGCAATTTGGGGATAGACAATAAATGTTGACCTTGTCAGCGACATTTTTGTAAAATGATATTGACGAATCCTCCACATCAGCATTACTGTCCCCTTCTGCCCTCCTAATGTTGCTCATCAATGCTTCCCTGACACACCAAAAACAGTGGCTGAATTCCTAGCCTGGTAGTCTCTTGGATTGACTATTCTGATATTCCACTGGCTGGCTTTCCGTCGTCTAGGAACGTCAGCTCATCCTAAACCCTGCTCGTTCCTGTCACCCAAAGAAAGTACGCTGTTCTGGCATTGATGGGCGGTAGTTAATGATGTAACCCTGACTACTCATGCGTTTGTTGCCATTTTAACAAGGAGCCTCAGGGCCAGGCAGTCGCACACCGCAAATGGCTTCATGTGAAAGTTCCATTTTCTAATGAAGGGTTTTGTTTTGTTTTGAGGATGCTGTGGGCGGACATCTAGGAATGACTAATTAGTCAGTTCTTTTATTTAACTGTCTGATCTGAGACAACCCCATGACATATTCATTTGTATTGATGTGTATTGTAACACAATATTATGTCTTCAGTTTACACAGTTATGCATCGCCTGGTAACCAGCAGATGAGGCCAGTTGACCTTGTCAAACAGGACCTCAGTAAATGCCGCATTTTCCCAGTCTATGATTTAAAGTGTTCAATCATTCTGCAATACTGTATATTATCAGGCCCACATATGTAGCTGCAGTCTGTGAGATGTGACCTTTACCTCTCATTTGCCCACTTTGTTAATGGCGTTTTGAAATGACTGTCTAGAGGAAACCTGTAGGTGTTTATTTCATCTGTGGGTGTAAGGTTCCGTTCTGAGGTGGCAACATGTAGGTCCATGGAAGTCAAAGGCCCTCCCTGTTAGCTATCCCACCTACAATTCTCTTCACTTTTTCACAAGGTTTCTTTTGGTCTAAACAAAGTGCAGTGTCAGCTTTGAGAAAATACCATTTGTTCCTCTTCCCATTTTTGGATCTTCATGATGGTGACCAAGGTCTGTGTGCTCACGATTCTACCCTTCGGATCTTGCACAGCTCTCTTCAGTTACTCGGAGGAGCTTGCAACTGCAAATTTTAATTGCAAATGTTCTGACATCATAATTCTCCTTCTTCCTGTTTGTCTACAGAACCTGGGCATCCATCGGTCATTTCTTTCAGCAAACTTTTGCATTATTAAATGTGACCATTTCTTGATGATATTTACTCGCCATCTTTGTTCCTTCCCCATCCTGAGAGCTTTCTCATTGGTTCCGTGTTCCCTCCACACGACCCACTCCAGAGCCGGGTGTCACAACTTTCCAAAGTTTGGATGCCCATTTTTCCGCAAGGTCCTACACTCTGTAGCCATTTAATGTATGGGCACTGCTCTGCCATGATTGACTGCATCGTGCCCAAGTGCGGTCCCTAGCCCTGCCCTGAAAAGTGCTCCTTCTGACTGCACCAGTCTGACATTGATCATTTATCACACCTGTACCATCTGTGCCCGGATGGTAATTCAGCATCAATCTCTGGGCATTGCTGCAGGGCATAAGTCAGTGCCGACTTGACCCTGTTAGAAGGTCAATGGGGCCAGTGTGCTTTTCAACCTATTGGTCACAGCAGCATTCCAAAAATGTGGACACTAGTTCTCCTGTCAGCGGAAACCTTTGCCTGCCCCAGGAAGTGGCAATTTTTAATTTAAAGTAGATATGAATTAAGAAGCACAGACCAGACTGGGGTGGCACGGTGGCTCAGTGGTTAGCACTGCAGCCTCACAGTGCCAGGGACCTAGGTTCAATTCCAGCCTTGGGCGACTGTCTGTGCGGAGTTAGCACATTCTCCCCGTGTCTGCGTGGGTTTCCTATGGGTGCTCCGGTTTCCTCCCACAGTCCAAAGATGTGCAGGCTAGGTGGTTTGGCCATGCTAAATTGCCCGTAGTGTTCAGAGATGTGTGGGTTATAGGTGGATGGGTCTGGGTGGGATTCTTCAAGGGGCAGTGTGGACTTATTGGGCCGAAGGGCCTGTTTCCACATTGTAGGGAATCTAAAAAAAGAAAAAAAAAGGCTTGGAAATGAGCAGCACTGGTCTGAATTGGTCTTGTACACTTTACATCTCCAGATGTTTTGTTGGTCGTAGAATTGGGTTTTAACAACCTTGAACTGTTCCACTCTTCTGGGGACATGCCTTGGTCACAGCATAGTGGATCTAGCGATAGTTCGAGTGGTGATTAACAACCTGTGAATCTGAACTTGAACATTTATTATTAACACGCGACTCAGTTAACGTTCAGGGACCCGAGTTCAAATCCCACTGCGAGAAATGATGGATTAAATTCAGTAACATGGCTGGAACTGATAATGGGAACTGCAGATGCTGGAGAATCCAAGATAATAAAGTGTGGAGCTGGATGAACACAGCAGGCCAAGCAGCATCTCAAGAGCACAAAAGCTGACGTTTTGGGCCTAGACCCTTCATCAGAGGTCTAGGCCCGAAACGTCAGCTTTTGTGCTCCTGAGATGCTGCTTGGCCTGTTGTGTTCATCCAGCTCCACACTTTATTGTCTGGAACTGAGTCTGGTTATGGCCATGTCGATTGTCAGAAAGTCCCATATGGTTTACTCCTGCCTCTTTAGGAAAGGAAATCTGCTGTCCTTACCTGGTCTGGTCTACCTGTGACTCCAGACCCATAGCAACACATCAAAGAGTCAGCGAGTTCTGCAGCACAGAAAAAAAGCCTTTCAGTCCATCGAGGCTGCAGCAGTCAAAAGCTGCCGCTTAATTATTTTAATCCCATTTTCCAGTACTGAGCTCATAGCCTTGGCACCACAAGTGCACATCTAAACACTTATTCAATGTGATGAGGGTTTCTGCCTCTCCAACCCTTGCAGACAGCGAGTTCCAGATTTCCCACTGCTCTCTCAGTGAATGTTTTTTCTCACAACCCTCTCTAAACTTCCTGCCCCTTACATTAAATCTTTGCCCATTGGCATCTATGTGATTGACTTTCAACTGCCCTCCGGGCAATTAGGGATGGGTAATAAATGTTGTCGTGTCCTGTGACACCCACACCCCACGAATGATTTTTTTAAAAAAGATTATTGGACCAAGCAAGACTCTGAACCAGTGACCCTTTGAAATTGAACTTTGTTATCCAACAAATTAAAGCCCTGTTTGTAAGCTTTTTCTGGCACGTCACTTTCACTCAGCAATCCCATCTTTATTAAAGTGCGGAACAGACATATTTATTTCCAGATAAAAAATTTGAAATCTCTGCCATTTTCTCTCGGAGCATTACAAATTGGATAATCAGGTAACCCTATATCTTTGCGGCCAAGTATATTGCAATTAAGTCTGTCCTGTGAACTTTATGACTCACGAGTCGGAGTTGACATGGAGAGATCCTATGCTTGGACTGTGTTTAGAGTCAACTGCAAAATCAACTGTGCAGTATTCATGAAGAAATCTCTGTAATTGTGAACTCTGAATCCAGCTCCAAAGCCGAGGCTAATGGCAGTTCAGTTGTTGATGGTAATTGTTTGATGGCATGAGAGATTTCCTACATTCTCCTTCAGCTGTTCAAGTCAGTTAACCACATAGCCCTTTGAGCAAATATGTACTAAAAACCCAGCCAGCTCATCAAAGTAAATCCTTCCTGTATCCGAAATCTGATTGACACTATTTCCAGATGTCCAGTGTTGTGCAACCTCCATGTTAGCAGATCCCTTCGCTAACTACTGCTCTCCACAATCTGTATGACTACAATATCCACTAACAAGGGGATGTTAGATAAGAATACAATAACAAAGATCTGAAGTAGGCCATTCAACTTCCTCGAGCTTTCCCTCACCATTTAATGCCATCATGGCTGATCTCCCCTCAGCCTCCAGTTTCCTGCCGACTCTCCATAACCCTTCAACCTGATAATAATAACAAACCTGCCTATCCCCTTCTTAAATTTATTCTCTGTCCCAGCATCCACCACCCCCAAGGAGAGAGACATCACCACCCTTTGAGTGAAGTAATTTTTCCCCATCTCTGTTTTAAATCTATCTACCCCCCACCCCACCACATCCGAAAACTAGGATCTGTCATTCTAGACTGCCCCACATGAGGAAACATCTGGTCTTTGTTGACTTTGTCAATCCCCTTTGGAGTCTTGCATGCCTCAATTAAATATGCTTTCATTCTTCTAAACCCCAGAGAGTATAGACCTAAACTACTCAATCTCTCTCTTGTAAGACAAGGCCCTCATCTCTGGAATTAATCTAGAGAAAGTTCTCTGAACTGTCTCCAGTGCAATAGCATGCTTCCATCCTTACACTAACTTGAAGCGGGATCTTCCTATCTAAGGCTGCCCTCCTGCTTACTTCTTCAGTATTTCTGCCAGTGGACTGGACCAGCAACAAATGCCCTAAAGCTTTAGTTCACGAACTATTTCCTTTTAAGGAGGTTGGTTAGCTCAATTGGTTGGAAGGCTGATGATGCCAATAGTGTAGGTTCAATTCCTACACTGGCTGGGCTTACCATAAAGGACTCTCCTCTCCGATACCTCCCTTCACCTGAGGCATGGTGACGCTCAGGTGGAATCACCGCTATCATCCCTCTCATGAGAGAATAGTCCTACGGCCTGGTAGGACTAAACTGACTTTACTTTATTTCACAATAAGCCAAATGGACAGGGAAACTTATTTTTCATTCATGGGATGAGGACATTGCTGGCTGGGCAGCATTTATTGCCCATCCCTAATTGCCCAGAGGGCAGTTAAGAGCCAATCACCTTGCTGTGGGTCTGGAGTCACATGTCAGCCAGACCAGGTAAGGATGGCAGTTTCCTTCCCTAAAGGGCATTAGTGAACCAGATGGGTTTTCCCGGCGATCAAAAATGGATTCACGGTCATCACTAGATTCTTAATTCCAGGTATTTTTCATTAAGTTTTAATTCCACCATCTGCCATGACGGGATTGGAACCCAGGTCCCCCAGAACATTCGGTGAGTTTTTGGGTTAATAGTTTAGCAATAATACCACTAGGCCATTGGGTCCCCATAATTATTACAATCCAATTCACTTCAGTAAATATAACTGTATGTAACTTAAGTAATGATGCAAAATAAACAGCTCATCACATTTCTCCACAAAAACCAGTCTTTTTTCGTTTGACATGTTGGGAAGTGATGGCATTGTGTCCATCTCACTGGTTCAGTAATCCAAAGGCCCAGGCTAAAGCTCTGTGAATGCTCGAAATCTAAAAATAAAAACAAAAATTGCTGGAGAAACTCAGCAGGTCTGAGGAACAGGCATATGGGACTTGAAACATTAACTCTGTTTCTCTCTCCCCCAATGCTGCCAGACCTGCTGAGTTTCTCCAGCACTTTCTGTTTTTATTTAATGCCTTGGGAACCTGGTTTCAATTTCCACTGTCCCTGTTGGTAGAAAGTCACTTTATGAATCTGGATTCACAAAGCTATTCTGAAATGGTCTAGCAAGCTAATTCGAGGGCAGTTAAGATATTGCTGTGGGACTGGATTCTCATGCAAGGTAAGAAGAGCGGATTTCCTTTCCAAAAAGACATTAGTGAACCAGATGGGTTTTTATGTGAATTGATAGTTGTTTTGATGACTGTTAACCAAACGTGTTCTGGATTCATTGTTTGCCCGTGGTGGAATTTGAATCTGACACCCCGCAGTGTTAGTCTGGGCTCCTGGATGATTGCTCCCTGATGTCAGCATATCCCGAGAGAGTGGACAGACTGAGGTTGTTTTCCTTAAAGTAGACAAGATTGAGGGAGCATGTGCTTGAGAAGCACAAAATTCCAAGGGGTTTAGATAGAGTAGACAGGAAGGAACATTACCTTTTGATGGGGTGATCAATGACCAGGGGGCATCGATTGTAGATAAAGGGAAGGGGGGGACTTAGAGGAGATGTGAGGGAAACATTGTCACACAATGGGTAGTGGGAATCTGGAACTTGCTGCCTGTAAGGGACATTGAAGAAGTATTTAGATGTACATTTGTGATTGTGGATGGGATGCTCTTCGAAAGGTCAGTTTAGTCTCGATGGGGTGGATGGCCTACTTCTGCACAGTAGGGATTCTACGATAACTCTCTCTCCCTACCCCCCTGTACACCCCAGTTCCTGCTGTCCCTGTTTTTCGCTCTCTCTACATCTTTATGTCTCAACTCCTACAGTCTCATATTGCTCACTCCCCCTGCACATCCCAATTTCCAATCTTTCATATCTCCCTCTGCACACCCCATACCCCACTCCCTCACCTGTCTCTTTGTCCCCTGCCCATCCAACTTCCCACCCTCCCAAATCTCCCTCCCCCTATACATCCTAATCCTTTCTGTCCTATGTCTCTCCCCCTGCAGTGCCTCAGTCCCCAACCTCACAGCTCTCTCTCCCCCCATCTCTGTCTGTCTCACTCAGGGGCCACAACAATGTTTAAGCCTCAATATGGGATCTTTGTGATGGGGAAATGGATTGGGAAACACTGCAGGGAGTGATCCAGCACCGTTTGTTCATGGTCTGGTCCTGTTATAGCCAAAGGGTGAGTAAAGGCCCTTATTAAATGTTGTGACGGCTCATGATGTTCGGAAATAAAAGTTGATATTTCAGAACCGAGCTCAACAGACTGTGACGGCAACAAGAATACAACTCCCAGAATAGTTAACAGAAGCTGACAAGAGGATGTTGACCAATGTTGGAACTCCATCGCAATGTTTAAGCGTTTCAAAGAAGTAATCGTAACCAGCACAATGTTGGGAACTAATAATCTGTAAAGTCATGCAACGGTCTGGTCCTCTCCCAATCATCATCGAATTGTAGATTTGTGAACGATCAGCCTGCACCAACCAGGCGGCATGGTGGCTCAGTGGTAAACACTGCTGCCTCACAGCGCCAGGGAGCCTGGTTCAATTCCAGCCTCAGGCGACTGTCTGTGTGGAGTTTGCACATTCTCCCCTTGTCTGCGTGGGTTTCCTCCGGGTGCTCCGGTTTTCTCCCACAGTCCAAAGATGTGCAGGGAAGGTAGACTGGCCATGGGAAATTGCCCCTAGTGCCCGGGGATGTTTGGGTTAGGTGGGTTATCTGGGTAGGGGAATGGGTCTGGATGGGATGCCCTTTGGAGGGCTAGTGTGGATGTGTTGGGGCGAATGGCCTGTTTCTACACTGTCGGGATTCTATGATGAACCACTGAAAGTACTTTGTTAATCTTTGGAGAGTAAGAGATGGAGATTACACAAATTTCTTTTTCTGTTGTTTCAGGGAATAACAGGTGTTGATGGTCATCCAGGTCAGAAAGGAAACTTGGTAAGGGTTCACTTTAAATTTGACTTGGATTTACTTTATGACTGCTTTGACTTTATGTTTCCATGATTTTTTACACTTGGTTTAAATACTGATGTTGCTGGATGGATCAATATTTCTTGCCCATCCCTGTTTGCCCTTAAGAAGATGGGGTTGAGCTGCCATCTTGAACCACTGCTGTCCACATGTGGTTGACCCACAATACACTTGGGGAGGGGGTTACTGGATTTTGACCCAGCAGCACTGAGGGAATGGCGATATATTTCCGAGTCAGGATGGTGAGTGGTTTGGAAGGGTGCTCCCAAGTGTCCGTTGCCCTTGTCCTGGATGGAAGTGGTTGTGTGTTTAGAAGATTCCTGTCTGAGAATCCTTGGTGAATTTCTGCAGTGCATCTTGTAGATAGTACACACTGCTGCTACTGTGCGTCGGTGATAGAGGGAGTGGATGCTTGTGGGCGTAGTGCCAATCAAGCAGGCTGCTTTGTCCTGGATGGTATTGAGCTTCGGCAACTCGCTTGCATTGACAGTAAAAGAACATTGACAAGCTGCCTGTAATTTTGAGAAAGCTGAAAAGTGGCCCAGTTTTGAGACCTTTAAAAAGAATTCAATTTGGTCGAGGTGGAGAAAAGTTTACCCCTCACAGTGACGATCAATGTGAGGATTCATCAATATGTGATGCTCACTGATAAATATAACAACTTCTGTTGTATTCAGATGGCATCTAATAACACTGGGAAACATCGCAATGTGCTTCACAGGGCTGTTTCAAGCTGAATTTGACACTCAGTCATGTAATCAACTGTTAGGACAGCTAACCTGAGGCTTGGTCAACTGGTAATCTGGGGAGACATTTCCAGGATCCAGGTAGCTGAAATCATGGCAACGGCCAGCAGGGCTAATGAGACTCAGGATTACACAAGAGGCTGGAATGAGATGAGAGCTGAGATCTCAGAAGATTGTACATTTGTGAAAGGTTACAGTGATGAGGACGTGAGGGATTGGAAAATGAGTGGAGAATCCTGGAGAAATCTCTTTGACCAGAGACTGGAGAGAATGTATTTATAGAGTCATATAGCATGAAAACAGACCCTTTGGTCCAACTAAACTAGTCTCACTTGCCTCCATTTGGCCCATATCCCTCCAAACCTTTCCTATTCGTACCTGTCAAAATGTCTTTTAAATGTTGTAGTTGTACCTGCATCTACCACTTCCTCTGCCAGTTCATTCTGGGAGTCTTCAACATTGACTCTGGAGCCCCATGAAGTCTCATGATTTCAGGTTAAGCACAGGCAAGGAAACCTCCTGCTGGATATCATCTACTGCCCTCACAGCTGTATCAGTGCCCCTCCATGCTGAACAACACTTGCAGGAAGCACTGATTTTTGCCACGTCCCTCTCCAAATTCACCAGAAAGCTTCTTCCCTGCCATTCCCTTGGAGATACAGAACAAATGGATGACCCAAAACCAGTTCCTTTGACAAAACCTGCTCGCTAATTCCCAGGGACGGTCGGAAACCTGCAGAAGTAAAGGCAAAACACTGTGGATGCTGGAAATTTGAGAGGAGCACAGAGAATGCCGGAAAAATGCAGCCAGTCTGCCGGCATCTGTGAATGGAGAAACAGGGTTAACATCTGACTTTTCTTCAGTGGACGTCTCCACTGGTATTCACTGAATGTTCAGATTCCTCTGTGATGTCAGGTGTAGCTGAAAGACAAGTGACATATTGGTCTTCACCTTTTCTGCTCCTCTGAAACAAGGAAGCCCACTGGACCACCTGATCTGACTCCTGCCTATGTGAGGGTGGTCTCAAATTGCACAACCTCCCACCCCTCCCATCGCACTGGATTAATGAATATAATTCTACAGCCAGCCACAGAGGTCAGTGTGTTCCACAGTTTTACTAATCCATCATTTCTAATGCAAAGACTAGAAGTGCTTCAGTTGAGGACAAGCTCTGTGCAGATTATGTTTGATTTATAAGGACTTGTTAGTGAGACAGGGAAGAGACTCAATGGATTTGCATCTTAAGCCCATTGCAGAAGACTCCTTGATGTCTTTGCCAAATAATCTCTCATCACCAATGGTGGAGGCTAAATGTTATTGAACCAACATCCTGTTGGGATCGGCGTTGGAATTCTTAAGTACACTTAATAGTGGATCAGATTACCCATAAAACAAGACTATGTTTCCTTGGGCTCCATGCTGACAGTGAAACAGCAAAGCAATGGGAATGGTATGACACGGCTTTCCTGAGTTATTGTTTTATTCAGCATTTCTTGCCCATCCCTTGAGACGGTGGGGGTGAGCTGCCTTCTTGAACCACTGCAGTCCACCTGCTGTGGGTTAACCCACAGTGCCCTTAGGGAGGGAATTCTAGGATTTTGACCCAATGATCCTGAAGGAATGGTGATATATTTCCAAATCAGGATATTACTTTGGGACATGGGCATCGCTGGCTGGGTGAGCATTTGTTGCCCATCCCTATTTGCCCCTGAGACATTGGACTGGCTCAACTGACTGCTCCTGTAGTGTTTCATGCACAGGACTGTATTGCAGTGTGTAAAAACACATTTTACATTGTGGTTATGCTGTTGCACATGAATATACACTTCAGTAAAGTGAACAGGCTATAAAAAGCTCCGCACTCGCCCTCTCATCCCCTCCCAGTTAGCAGAAGAAGTTTACAATTACTTCACCAAGGTAATAATCATGCTTTTGAAATACTTGCAAGCAGTACATGCTTTAACACCAGATTTAAATTAATTAAAAATTATGACGAATTCCTGTAAGCTCAGCAGTTTTGACAGGTGATTGACAGAGAGATACACAGACCGGGTAATCTGTGTTGTTGGTATCTCTGTAGAATAATATTAGCTGGTATCCTCAGAGGAGAGCCCAGCCTTCTCACAGCACCTATTTGGATCGTGATTCATGACTCCTGGACTTTCTGAAATAAACTGTCGCGAGTTGCACTGTGCAGTGCTCTTGTGACTTTGTAAACCTTCAGCAGGTCTCCTCCAAGCCTCCAAAGAGGAAACCCAGCAGCTGCTGGAAAGCAGTAAAAATGAAAATGTTGGAAAGGCTCAGCAAGTCAGGCAGCTTCTGTGGAAAGAGGAAAATAAGCTGTGGAGCAGATTTTCCCAAAAAGGTCAAGAACCCAACCTCTGGTACTGGTTCTGGGATGAGACCCTCCCACCAACTTGAGATCATTTTGCAATATTCAGCTGAATCCTGAGGGAGGCAAACAATCGCTGATTTACCTCCACAATCGCTGACCAGTTAAGGACAGCAGGGCATGTCCAGGAGGCAGAACTCAGACATGGTGGGCCGATTTCTTGAGAGAGTCTCAAATACACTCACCTCCAATGCAATATACTATCACCTCCAATGGAACTTGTACCCACCTCCAATGCACCTTAAACCCACCTCCTTTGCAATTTATACCCATCTCCGATGCAACTCACACTCACCACAATGCAGCTCACACCCACCTCCAATGTGCCTCACACCCACCTCCAATGTTACCTTAAACCCACCTCCGATACAACTTACACTCAACCTCCAATTCACCTTAAATCCATCTCCAGTGCAACTTACATTCACCTCCAGTGCAAAGTCTTCTTGCCAGGGTAGATTTCTCCAGACTGACTCAGCACCTTACATTTGGCACTTCTCTCTGAGGGCCCTGATTCCAGGGAAACAACTCCATGACAATATAATGAGATCCTCTTCACTCATTCACTGATTACCTGGCACATCAGTAAAGGATCTCTTGCTGTGTAACCATCTCACCTTCCTGCACGAGAGTTGACATACGATGGGAGCCCTGCAGCTCTCACCAAACTATGCATTTGTGGCAAAATAACTTCTGATTTTGGGATCAGCCATCTTGGTTGTCGGATGTCATGTGCTAGGAGACAACTCTGTGATATATTTCTGAGGAGATATCAACCCGTCGAGCAACCAGTACGACATCTCTCGTGCACACATCTCCAAACCCGCATCCACCTTCATGCCAAACTGTAACCCAACATCTCAGGTAAATGTCTCTTCACCAGAACTGAGGGGAAAAAAAAAATCAGAGCTGTAGCAGGTTTTAATTCAATGTAAAAACAGGCGAGTGAGGTGAGAAAAAGAGGAAGGTTCTGTGAGAGGTTGGTAGACAGGAGAGATTGAACAAATGGCAGAGCGTTTGTCATGACTTGTCTTCTAACAAGATGTGAGTGATGACTGTGATCTAACATTGGCAAACTCAACGCCTAGCATCATTGGAACATCAGAGCTGATCAAGCACTGAGAGATCAGACTGTGGGAGTCAAGCAGAGAGTTGCACCAAAAGTAACTGTGCTAACCCCATGGGGAATCACTAATTAATCACCTGTGGAGCTCAATCAGCATGAATTCCCTTAGTTACTGGCAATGGCCTGCCCAGCTCGAGCTCATCGCCTGAGCCCTTCATTAAGCAAACCCAGAGGGCCCTCATGTGTCATGGTGATAGAGCCCCTGGGAGGCCTAGGTTCATGTCCCACCTGCTCCAAAAGTACATAATAACATCTCTGAATGGGTTGGTTAGAAAAGTAAGGTTTTTTTAAAAGAAATTAAAGGTTATTCCAAAGCCATCTTGTGGTGTAGTGGTAGTGGCCTTATCCCTGGTCCGGGAGGCCTGGGTTCAAGTCCCACCTGCTCAGGAAGTGTGTGAAAACATCTCTGAACTGGTTGTTTAGGCAAAATAGAGGGGAGAAAAAAAGGATCAGCAGACTGAGAGGGTCCTCTAGTGGCATTGTGGTAGCGCCCTTACCCCTAGACTGAGAGGCCTGGGTTCAAATGCCACCAGTGTGAAATAACATTGCTGAGCAAGTTGATGAGGAAAATAGGTTTTTATAAATTCTGAGAAATAAAATGAGTGCAGGGGTGAGTCTGCAGGCTGTCCATCCTGGGCTGGGACCAGGCTTTGTAGACCATAAGTAGTGGCTCTATGTTGGTGTTTGACAATAAACAATGTTCCTTCCCTGTTGGGCTTCCCGAATTATTATAATGACCAGATGTTTGGGGGCCATGATAGCAGGCTGAATGAAAAAGCGATCCCCCAAGCTGTCCGTAGTCTCTGTATTTCAGTCACTATGCACTCCATGCCTGAATTTCTGTACACTGTACAGACCCAGCTGTTTCAGTCCACTTGAGAAATGAAGGTGAGCACTTCACAGCTGTAATCTGGATAATTAAAGATTTATCTTCTGTCTATCTTCCATCCTCAGGGTCTTCAAGGTGAACCTGGACCTCCAGGACAACAGGGCAACCCAGGACCTCAGGTGAGGAAGCACTGAAATGCCATAAGTTAATTGAGGGGCATCTTAAGTGGAGAAAATCGAATGCAGTTCAGTCAGTGGTGCCGCACTGCCGAGACACTTTGGGCTTGGTTGGGTTGCAGATGTTCTAGATTGAATTAAGGGGTGAAAGACAGAAATTCTTCTATTAAATCTGCCTATTAACAAATTTTCCAGAAACTATTTTTTTTTTAAATGAGGTAGGGGACTCGGTTGTCATGGTGCATTGACAATGCCGATAGAGGCCACCTGGCCTGTTGAGCCTGCACTAACCATCTGAACAGCATCCCATCCCTGTAATCCTGCATTTCCCACGGCCAATCCACCCTAGCCTGCACATCTGTGGACTGTGGGAGGAAACCCGCGCAGGCACGGGGAGAATGTGCAAACTCCACACAGACATTCGCCTGAGGGTGGGATCGAACGCAGACCCCTGGTGCTGTGAGGCTGCAGTGTTAACCAGACCCACCCTGTTCCCTTACTGCTGTGTTGTTGTGATGTGTTATAAGGTATTATTTAAATCATGTTGTTGTGACTTGGTAGTGGCCAGTTATTGAAAATCGGGGACGTGATGGAAAGTGAGAATCCGCAGGAGGGGCAATGACTACTGTAGTCCTTTTGCCAAATCCCGAGATCTAGCCAATTTCACATTCTTCAATAAATTCAACGCATTCCTTCTCCAGGATATGCTGATCCAATTAGACTCCTGTTGTTCTCCTTGGCAGTCCATCCCCATCCATCCATCACACTCAGTATAATCTAGTTAAATTTTAAATTTTTGCTGTTAGGTGCTTCTATAATAATGAGTCATACCTCTTTAATTACCAAATTACATTGCACACCCATTGAAGGGGAGACTTCTTAAAAGGGTAATTGCACACTCTTGTTGCATTTTGTAAGTCTGCATTCACAATATTGCTCAAGCTGCTGACTCCAAGTCTTGACTGCCATTGGGGATTGAGTGAACAAATGCATGACGGAGCTTTTAAAATTTAAAAAGCTCCCCAGACCACTGAGTGCCTGCCACTCAGACTGGTCAAACCAGTAGTTAAGTAAGTGGAGCCCTGAGTTAGCTTCAGGTCAGATTATGAGGCTCTTAGAGGTTATTTCTGTTCCTCAGCTCCTTGGGAAAGCGTTGGAGTCACTACACCAAACAGGCTTCCTGAGAGCAGTATCTGTCCTCTCTTTGTGAAGCATGTTGTGTTTTCTGCTTGCAGGGGTTTCCTGGACCTCAAGGCCCCATTGGACTTCCTGGTGAAAAGGTAAGTTCTCAAATGGCTGTAGCTTCAAAATTGTGGCTTGCCCCTTCAGGACAAAGACAGGGCGAAAGTATTTTCTGTCTCTTGGAGAGTTGTGTGATTTTGTAATTCTGTGCTTCAGGAGGGCCGGCCATTGAATATTTTGAGGATAAAGATGGACAGTTTTGTTTTGCCAGGCAGGAGAATCGAGGGTTACCCGGAATCGACGGGAATGTGGAATTTGAGACCCAAACTGGGGTTTTACATGATCCTGTTAAATGACAGAGCAGACTATAGGGGCTGAATGGCCTACTGCTTAATTCTGTTCATACATATGCTTTTTGCTGCGTGCCTGAGTATAATGGCATTGTGATGGACCGAGCAGTAGGTCAGAGAGAAAGGACAAAGTATGACACCTTGCACTGGTGGGACAGAAACTTTGAGATTTCCACTGGGGCTGCCCATAGTTAAAAGGCATTTGATACATTGGCATCAGGAATATTTGTAGCATTTACTATAATCTGGATGAGTATTTAAACCCTGTTTGCTTTCCTGGGGAAATATTAAAGATCTACTGGCACTAGCCACAAAGAAGAAGATTGGGAGCTTTTTTGAGCATCATTTATCCCTCATCCATTTTTTGCTAATAGAATGGATTAACGACAGTAGAGTTCTAAGAACACTGAAAAAGGCCATTCGGCCCATCATGTCTGCGCCAGTCATCAAGCATCAATTTATTCTAATCCCATTTTCCAGCACTTAGCCCATAGCCTTGTATGTTAGGGTGTTTGAAATGCCCATCCAGGTCGTTATTAATGATCTTGAAGGCTCTTGTTGCCACCATCCTTCAAGCAACGAGTTCCAGATACCCACCACCCTCTGGGTGAAAGAAATGTTGCCCTCAAATGGCTTCTAAACCTCCTGCTTCTTACCTTAAAACTGCGTCCCCTACTATTGATCCCTCTACTGAGGGGAAAAATTCCTCCCTATCTATTGCCCCTCAGAACTTTGTGCACCTCAGTTTATGTGCCAGTTGAGCTCATGGCTGTTTGTGGCACCTTGCTTTACACTGTTCCCATTACAATTGAGATTTATCATGCACATCTAGAATTTGAGTGCAGGTTTGTCACAGCAAACCCGCATCCGAGGTTTCATGTTTTGCAGCCGACTAAACTCATTCTGATAATGTAAAAATGAATCAATGTTACTCACCACTGCACTGCTAATATGTGCTTTCATCTCCAACTGGACACGTTCCAGTGACATTTCAGCTGCAATTGAACGAGCAGAGAGTAGGTGGGATTTGCTACTTGTATAGTTATCTGTTATGATGCTACAATGTTCGTCTTAATGGTATGCCATTGGACCCACAGCCCCTGCACACATCCAAGCTGTATTCTGTGCTGAGAGATATCAGACTGTGCTGGCTCGGAGGAAAGAGAAGGTGGCTGGGATTTTCTCTCTGTACAATGCTGTTTGATTCTGTCTGACTGACATCTTGTTTCTTTTTTTGCAAACTTTGCAGGGACCTCCAGGCAAGCAGGGTCTGCTGGGTCTGATTGGAGCAGATGGTCCTCTGGTAAGATATGGTGTTGACTGTCTGACGATGAGCATGCCAACCTCTCCACTATATTGAGTTTGTTGTCTGTTAGCACTTGATATTATAGGGGCTCACTCACCAGGTTATGGGCTTCACTTCAAAACAAAATCCTGTAGGTGCTGGGAACCCTAAATAAAATCGGAAAGTGCTGGAGAAATTCAGCAAGTCTGGTTATGTCTGTGCAGAGAGAAACAGAATTAATATTTTGTGTCCTGGTACGACTTTTCTTCAGAGCAAGAACAGTTATTGGACTGAAAATGTTTACTCTGTTTCTCTCTCCACGGACTGATTGAGTTTCTTCGGCACTTTCTAGTTTTACAAATGTGCTGATTGCTAAAGTTACCTCCAGTGGCTTGGTTTTCCCCACTTTTTTCTTGTTTCTGTGTAATTGGTCAGGCTTGGTCATTGCTTGTCTATGGGGCTTCTTGTTAAATCCTGTCCAACTGCCAGCTTCATACAAAATCATATTATTGATGGGGATCACTGTCACTGTCATCCCTGTTTGTCACAATCTTTTCTGTCTCTTCCTATTTCACAGAGAACCATCATCATACCTTCATTGCAGGAGTTAACAAGAGGGCCTTTTGGAATCTGTGTGGGAAAGGAACCATTTGAATATATAACAACTAGGAGCAGGAGTAGGCCATTCAGCCCCTTGGGCCTGCTCCGCTGTTGAATGTCATCATGTCTGATCTCATCTTGGTCTCAACTCCATTTTACTCCCTGTTCCCCATAACGTTATCAACTTAAAACAAATTAAAAATCTGCCTATCCCCTCCTCAAATTCATTTCTGTCTCCCAGCATCCACTGCACTCTGGCAGTAAATCTGACGTCCTTACCCAGTCTGGCCTACATATGACTCCAGACCCACACCAACCCACACCACCCTCTGAAATGGCCAAGTAAGCCGTTCAGTTCCAGGGTAATTAGGGGTGGATAACAAATGCAGGCCTTGCCAGTGACGCCCGCATCGCACGAGTGATTACACAAATAAAGAAAAAGCCTTCGGGTGCAGCAGATATAATTGCCAAAAATGGACCAACACCCACCACACTGTGAGACAGTGAATTCGGCAGTTTCGTGACCCTTTGAGAGAGTAGTTTCTCCTTATCTTTGTTTTAAATCCGTTGCCCCTTATCCTAAAGCTCTGAACTCTCATTCTAGATAATCCCACATGCGGAGCTATCCTGTCCACACCTACTGTGCCAATCCCTTTTCGCGTCTTCTGTACCTCAATTAGATCTCCTCTCATTCTTCTAAACTCTAGTGAGTGTCAGGCTAAACAACACAGACTCTCCTCATGAGGCAAGCCCTTTCATCTCTGGAATTAACCTTCTCTGAACTGCCTTCAATGCAGCTACATCCCTCTTCAAGACAGCGGACTAGAACTCCTCAGAAAACTCCACACATGGTCTCACTAATGCCTTGTACAACTGCATAACAATGCTCCCCTACTCGTACACTCTATTCCTTTAGCAATAAATGCCAATGTTCCATCTCCCCTCCTGACTACCTGCTGTACTTCTGCGCACTGCAGTGAAGGAACCCAGCATGGAGACAATCTTTTGTGCAAATGTTATAACATTGAGAGGTACTATATTGTGCTCGACAGCTGTGTTTTATCAGGACAATCACATTGCTGAACAAAGATGTTGCTGCAGCTGTGTCAGACAATTAGGTTTGAGAGCTTTTGTGGAGATCAGACATTTGAAGGAAGCTTTTTTTGGTTTTTTGATCTTAGTTTTGGGTTTTAAAAGTTGGTATTCTGTTTTTGAGGTCTGTGCTTTTCATCTCATGGGAGCTATAAACAATCATTATAGCTTTATAGACAGAGCAGTGCAATCCTTTTCTCACCAGAGTGTTCTAAAGGAAGGTGAAAATTGCCAAAATAAACCTCCACATGTTCCATTAATGAGCATGATCTGTTTATGTCCCCAGGATTAGTGGGGAATTATAGGAGGGACACCTGGAAATGAGGGGATTGAGGGAGGGACATTAGAAAATAAGGGGATTGAGATAGGGACACCTGGAAATGAAAGGATTGAGGGAGGGACACCTGGAAATGGGGGCTTTGAGGGAGGGACGACAGGAAATGAGGGGATTGAACGGAGGAACACCAGTAACAGAGGGTCTGAGAAAGGGACATTAGGAAATGAGGAATTGGGGGAGGGACATCAGGAAATGTGGGGATTGAGGGAGGGACACCAGTAAATGAGAGGATTGAGGGAGGGATACCAGGAAATGAGTGAACTGAGCGAGGGACACCAGGAAATGAGGGGATCAAGGGAGGGACAGTTGTAATTTTATTTCTTATTTTGTGGTTTGGGACATCACTGGCAAGGCCAATATTTATTGCTGTTTCCTAATGACCCTTGAACAGACAACTCGATCCAGTTCAGAAGGCAGTTAAGAGTCAACCACTTTGCTGTCAGTCTGGAGTCACGTGTGGGCCAGACCGGATAAGGATGGTAGATCTCCTTCTGGAAAGGACATTATTGTCCGCAGTTGGCTTTCACAACAGTCGAAGACAGCTCCCCAGGCAGTAGTACTGAGGTTAGCTGTGCCTTCCCTTCTTGACCCTCTCTGTGTTCAGAAGCCCACATGCACAAGAGAAGATCTCAGGCTCTTTTAAATAATCTCGATCACCTAACTGACAGGCACAAGAACCACCACTAGGGTGCTGTAATTTGAAACAAAACAGAAAACGGGAGAGACTGAGGGAAATTAAACCAAAATGTTATTGGAAGGGGAAGTAATACACTCCAATCCCTGAGGTACCCAGCTATCCCTGAAAGCTTTGAGATTGCCAGTGGACAGTGTAATGCTCTCTCTCCAAGGACGCTTGGGCACTGATGTGGCCAGAGGAGAGAGATAGCCATTGTCAGGCTCTGCTCCTACATACACAGCCCAATGAATGTTGCCTGCTCTCTTTTGTGCCTTAAGAGGATGCACGTGTCTACATCTGACAGCGTTAGATGCTAACTTTCTGATGTGGAAACAGAAATCAGTCAAAGGAGCTTCTCCAAGACAGCAGCAATTCCTAACCCAAAGCCTGGGAATGGGCTGCTTGCCAGGTCTCCTGGGAGTGTGGCCAACTGGTCATGACTAACTCTGGAGTCTCCAGGGACTGAAGACTAATCCCCTAGGCAATGTTTCAAACAACACTCGCCAGGAAAACCATAAAGGGGAATTATGAGACGCCTCCATTTAAATATTCCCGAAATAACTGAGTTTATTAATTAGGAAAAAAAAAGTTGTAATTGCGTGTCTGGAAGGTTGTTTAAGAGGGAGCACAGTTTGATGGAAACTCCTGAAATATGTACAAATTGAGCTGGACATTTTGGGACTAAGTCAAGGAATTTACTTCTTGGGGGCAGGCAGATGATAATGTTCGAAGTTTCTGTCTATAGGCTTTTAAAGGATCATGAAATGCCTGTCGCCCTTGAAATGCTTAGCTAAAGCTACTGTGTTGATTTGAAGTGGCACTGTTTAGTTAAGAATGATTTTGTTTCTTTCTCAGGGTCATCCTGGTCGTGAAGGTCCAGCGGGTGATAAGGGGAATGCGGTATGTTATTTACTGAGTGCAAGAATGATGGTGGCTGGGTGTAAATGGGTGGCGATTGTAATGTTCTGAAGTTCTGGGTTGGCTATGTGAGTCTGTTTGTTCTTGTAATGATGCTATTAGTTTAAGATCTTTCTTTGTTCTGGTTTCTTTAAACAGCAAGATTGAACCAGAGGCACAGAGCTGCTTAGTGAAGACCACTTGAGTAAACAGCTTGGGAGGCCTTTATTAATGCAGCCTGAATGGGTGTGGCCAGCTCTCATAGATCAAGATTTCTGAGTAGCATCTGAAGCTGTTAGGGTCTCAGCAAAGGTAGAAGCCTCAGTGAGTGTCTGCTGGCTGCAAGCTTCTCTGAATTTTCTTTTGTTTATTTTTCCTCCTGGATTGGAGAACTGCATGTGAGAATCTGTGTCTGAATTTTCCTTTTTGTGATGGGATGTGGTTATGGGATGTTACTATATCAGAATAGTTAATTAGTAACAGTTCCTATATCAATTATTCTGTTAAGCTTTCCAATAGAGTTACTTTATTCTAAATTCCTTTTGTTTTGGTTGTTTTTTAACTACGGTGTTTAAATAAGTTATATTTTGTTTAACATTGAGTAACAGCCAGTCACATTGCATCTGGAACACAGCACTGTACATTTGCCTTTAAAATAAGAAAAAGTTAGGGTCTGGTCCACCTTCTTTAAATATTTTGAGGGAGTTTGGCCTGGCCCACAACACTCTTGATTCTCCCAATACTTGATTGGTTAAGTTTGTGCTTAATGGTTTGTGGAGGGAGCTGAAACCACAAGCCTCTGTGTCTTAAATAAATCAAAAATAAGCAAGAAAAAGGGGATGTGATGTGTCCAAGTGAGGTGCACGATGGTCCCTATGTTTTGCCCGAATCTGGCCAATAAGGAATAATACCAGATTGTATAGTCTGTGTCATTGATCAGGTTAATGTGTGCCCCAGTGAGGTCTTCAGGTTTGACTGCAGTTTTCAATGACAATCTTTACCCCCAGTCAGATGGGTTTCGGCCTTCAACTCTTCTCACAAATTGTGATGTACAGACACGTGTGAAACCATCATGGTGACATTAGCTTGCAATATTGCAGATTGCATTGGTCTGGATTTACATGCTGTGACAGTGGGCTGATGAACCAAAATGTTCATTACTTTCATTTGGACAGATCACCTTACCTTCCCAGTTACAAGTGTCAGTGTTTCCCCTCTTCCTGCCTTCTTCCTTTAAGGTTCTTGAACAGAACTTTCAGCAGCTTCAGAAAAGAGTTAGTTATTGTATCTCCAGATGCTGCCACTTCCCTGTAGATGCTGGCTCTCTGGGATAAATAGCGCAGTTTCTGTTAGAACCCAGTTGTGGGTCAGTTCCTTGCTCAGCTTTACTGAGAGGTGGGCATCCAGCCTGTTGTTGGAAAGAACACAACTGCATTTATATGGCGTCTTTCTCAACATGAGGACGCCCCCAAAGCGCTTTGTTGCCGACGAAATACTTCTCAAAGCATGGTTGCGGTAGAAGGAAATGTACCAGCCAATTTGTGCAGAGCAAGCCCCCACAGCCAGCAGTGACATAATGGCCAACGGTGTTGGTTGAGGGGTAAATGTCGCTCTCCCGTTCTCTTTGCAAGTAGTTTTCATGGGACCCTGCATGCTTTGCTGAGATGAGGGGGAATGTTTAATATCTCGTCCAGAATGGTACCTCTGGATTTGTCGCACAGTCCTGCCCTTGGGGGGTGCGTGGGGTAAGAGCCTTATTTTGGATGCTCAGATCACTGGGGTGGGGCTGGAACCCCATCCCGATGCTCTGACCCTGAGACAAGGGCCAGGATAAGGATTGTTTCTGCAGTGCCCACGCATGTGCTGGACTTGCCTCTGCTGGTGTTTGAGACTTGCTGCAGCTGCAGTCTTCTTCAGGACTCCCTGTCCTGCCCACTCACTATTTCACACGCATTGGGCTGTGCGGCTACTCTTTGTTCCCATGCTGTGAGTGGATTCTCTGAGCCCCAGCTGTTATGGGCAGATGTGGAGAGCTGTGTTCCTGGCTGTGGGGAGAGTCGGAAGGAAGGAGTATTCCTCATGGCAGCCACTCAGGGAAATACTGTGCCTCGACACAGCCCGTGGTGTCTCACTGTTCCTTAGCATCACTCACTCCATAATCCCATGGTCAGCCTCTATCCAGTGACTCCTGCCGGAAAAAGCAGCAAATTTCAGGCACAGACAGTATAAGGCCTTTACTGCATTGCCCAACACTGACAAGTAACCTGTCTACGCTTGGCTGCTGGTTATGTCCTCTGCAGAATTGCTGACTGGGGAATTACCTCAGCCTGAGTTCTTGAGAAGGCGTGTATCGTAGAAGTAAAGATTGTAAGTGATGCAGAAGTTCTGAGCTGCCTGTTATTGCATTAGGGTAACGCTTTAACTCTCAATCTTCCCCCTAATCCAACTGACTCTAATATTCTGCTACAAGAAAGAATGTTTCTGTTTATTTTTTTCTTTTAAAATACAATTGTCTGTTCACTGTAAATGTCATCAAAAATGTTTTTTTTTTAACAGGGCTCTCCTGGTGCACAGGGTCCAGTTGGATATCCTGGGGTCAGAGGTGTCAAGGTAAGGTTGTTGCAAAATGTATGAAAAGTTTGCTCTGTGTGTGAGTGTGTGTGTGTGTGTGTGTGTGTGTGTGTGTGTGTGTGTCTGTGTGTGTCTGTGTGTGTGTGTGTGTGCGTGTGCGTGTGTGTGTGTGTGCATGTGTGTGTGTGTGTGTGCGTGTGTGTGCATGTGTGCGAGTGTGTGTGTGTGCGTGTGTGTGCATGTGTGCGTGTGTGTGTGTGTGTGTGTGTGCGTGTGTGTGTGTGTGTGTTTGTGTGTGTGTGTGTGTGTGCGTGTGTGCGTGTGTGTGTGTGTGTTTGTGTGTGTGTGTGTGTGTGTGTGTGTGCGTGTGTGTGCATGTGTGCGTGTGTGTGTGTGTGTGTGAGTGTGTGTGTGTGTGTGTGCGTGTGTGTGTGTGTATCAGTGTTAGGGACTCACAGATCGGAACAAAACAAATTGCTTGAAGTTGTCTCAGGTAATGCAGTTTATTAAAACATCATCGTAATATGTGCCACTGAGTGTTCATTAATTTAATGTAATAGGTTTCTGTCTGTAAAATGTATCTGACACCTTCAAAGGAAACTCTGTTTCCAATTTGGTAAATGTTTAGGTCCCAGGCTCTGATTGGATGTAGCAGAGAAACACGTTTGCCCCCGCTCACCCCCCCCCCACACACACTCTCACACAGACACATAGGCACACGTACTCTCTCTCTCTCACACACACACACACACACACACACACACACACACACACACACACACACACACACACACACACACACACACGTGAGAAACCTCGGACTGGGACTTAATTCAGGCACCTGTCCTGTTTGATGCTTCTCTAACCTGCGTTCCCCTCTCTTGGCAGGGTGCTGATGGAGCCAGAGGACTGAAGGGAAACAAAGGGGAGAAGGTGAGGAAAAATCCACTGAAATAAAAGCATAACACTGCAGATGAAACAAGAACAGAAATGCTGGAGAAACGCAGCAAGACTGACAGCCTCGGAGGAGGGAGAAGCAGAATTAACACTTCACCTCTGATGTAACTCTTCCAAGTTTCTCCAGCATTCTGTTTTTATTTGAGGAAAGCCCCACATATTGTACGCTGTAGCTGAGGTTACCAACCCTCCAGATTTGCCCTAGAGTCACTAATCATTCTCCGCAGCACCATTGGGAGAAATGTCAAAAAACACACATGGCTGGAAAATCTTTTGTGCCTATTTTTCATTGTTTGTTTCAATTTCTCAGACACTTTTTAATTTGTTAGTTACACAAAAGAGACATGTTATAGAATCATGTCATCTTTCACTCACTGGGACAATGGCCGTCACTTGCTAACCTGTTAGCACTCTCCTCTCTGACAGTACCAATGGTGGTTTTCCCCTTGATTTGGTATTCTTGCAATTTATCCTGATGAGTACAAGATGAGAAGCCTCGACAAAATGTGTTTTCTCAGCGATACTCAATTTCTGGTCTCCTAAGCTGCTTAAATATAGAGGAATTGGAGACTGGGGAGCAGGCTGTTTAATGGGGTGAGAATAGACGCTGTATATAATGAAGCCTCCAAGAACTCATCCATTCAGGGATAAGTGACGGCCTGGTGGTATTATCGCTAAACTGTTCATCCAAAGATCCACGAAATGTTTTGGGGATCCAGGTTTGATTCCTGCTATGGCTGATGGTAGAATTTAAATTCAATAAAAATCTGGAAATAACAGTCCAGTGAAACCATCGCTAACTGCTTTGAAAAACCCCATCTGGATTCACTAATGTCCTTTATGGAAGAAAACTACCATCCTTACCTGGTCTGACTCCAGACCCACAGCAATGTGGTTGACACTTAATTCCCCTCTGGGCAATAAATACTGGGCTAGCCAGTGATGCCCTCCTTTCACGAAGGAACTAAAAAAAATTGAAATTGCTAAGTATGTTCTGTCCTGCATTTCTACTTTGGGAAGTGTAAAGAGGCTGCCTTTTGAGTGCCTTCACTGTCTCTGAGTCAGGAGCATATCGAATGTTATGGAGAGGCAGCATGTGAGGGTGGCTTCCGGGTTCTCCCTTGGGCTTAGATGGTGCATGAAAGAATCCAGGCCTCAGCCTGTAGTGAATCCATCTTGTAGTGCGTCACCTCCCCTTGCTCAAGCAAGGATAAACCACTTTGTAAAGTAGTTTACTGACCTCCTTGCTGCCTTAATATGTTAGATTCCCTGGTTTTCATGTTTCAAGTCTGAAGCCGAAGACATTGCTTATTTCCCTAATCATCGATGTTTGAATTTTGTGTTTTATTAAAGGGAGAAGATGGATTCCCTGGTTACAAAGGTGACATGGGACCCAAAGGGGACAGGGTAAGTTAAATGTGTGCGTTGTTGGGTGAGACAGCTAGAATCCAACAATGACCCACTCAGCATAGCCTCAGTATGGCTTTACCAGCCTTTACTGTCTTCTGGACAGTCTCCTTCACGATCTTCTCACACATTGGTTCTCGTGGAATGACTTTACTGGTATAATGTGTTTGGTGTTGCGTGCCTGTCTCTTTCTTTCTCTTTATCTATCTCTCCTTCTCTCATTCTGCCTCATTCTTTTCCTCTTGCTGTCTCTCTCCCTTTGCCTGCTTCCTTTTTTCTCTATCTCTCTCTCTCTCTCTATCTCTCTCTCTCTCTCTCTCTCTCTCTCTCTCTCTCTCTCTCTCTCTCTCCATCTGTCTCTCTCTCTCTCTCCCTCCAGGTTCAAATCCTGCCACAGCAGATGGTGAACTTTGAATTCAGTAAATATCTGGAATTAAAACACTAATGATGACCATTAATCCATTGCTGATTTTCAGAAAAGCCCATCTGGCTCAGAAATGACTTATAGGGAAGGAAACTGCCATCCTTAGCTGGCCTGGCCTGCATGTGACACCAGACCCACAGCAATGCGGTTGACTCTTAACTGCCCTTTGGGCAATTAGGGATGGGCAATAAATGCTGCCGTAGCCAGTGACACCCTCATTGTGTGATTGAATAATGGGAAACAAAAAGACTTGCAATCAATCACACACCTTCTGACTCCTTCAAAACATGTCCACAGTCTGTCTTGCCTTCCATATTCCATGTCCCTGTGTGACCTGACCATCACCCCCTACCTTTCCAGTATTATTCAGGCTTGACCAATCCATTTTCAGCACATGATTCCATAGATGAAGAGACCATTTTAGGAAGGCAGCCTGGGTCTGTCCCCATTGGAGCTTAGAAGAATGAGAGAAGATCTTAGAGTCATGGGGCACAAAAACGGACCTTTCGGTCCAACCACTCCAGGCCAACCATAATCCCAAACTAAACTAGTCCCTCCAAACACTACTTATTCATGTACTTATCTAAATGTCTTATAAACATTGTAACTGAACCAGCTTATACCACCTCCTCTGGCAGTTCATTCCACATCTGAGCCACTCGTATTTTTTTTTTTCTCTTTGTAAATCCCTAACTCCTATACTCAAAGATCTGGGCAATGAAGGTGAGCGTACTAAATGCCTTCGTAACCACCTTATGTGTGATGCAAACTTCAAAGAATTATGAACATGAACTCCTGGGTCTCTCTGTTCTACAACACTTCCTAAGGCCCTTTTTAAAAAATTATGTACGTCTAATCCTGGTTTGTTTTTCCAAAATGCAATACCCTTGCATTTATCCAAATTAAACTTTAACCCGTCACGCCAAATTCCCCACCGATTCTCCCTCCCTCTCTCTCTCTCTCTCTCTCTCTTTCTCTGCCTGTAATTACAGAGCAGCCCTGTAATCTAGGAGGACAATGGATAAATAGTTCTTATTTCCTCTTAGAAGGTGGGTAATCTTTGAAATTATCCTGCCTGTGGAAGTTTGGATATTGAATATATTCAGCGTGAAGTCAGTAGAGGAACACATGGGAACGTAGAATAAAGGACACAATCAGATCAGCTGTGTTTTGAATGGCATGGTGCCTTAGTGGTTGGCACTGATGCCTCACAGTGCCAGGAACCTGGGTTTGATTTCATGTTCAGGCAACTGTGTGGAGTTTGCATGTTCTCCCCGTGCCTGTGAGGGTTTTCTCCCACAGTCCAACAACATTCAGCTTAGGTGGATTGGCCGTGCTAAATTGCCGATAGTATCTGAGGGTGTGTCAGTTAGGTGGATTGGGCATGGGAAATGCAGGGTTGCAGGGATAGGTGAGTCTGGGTGTGGCCTCAATGGGCTGAATGGCCTGTATCCACGCTGTAGGAATTATGATTCAATGGGTGTAGGCCAGCATTTATTGTCCATCCCTAATTACTCTCGAGAAAGTGGTGACGAGCTGCTGTCTTGAATCCTTGGGGAGTAGGGACACCCATAGTGCCATTAAGGAGGGACTCACAGGATTTTGATGCAGTGACACTAATGGAATGGCAATGGATTTCCAAGTCAGGGTGGTGATTGGCTTAGAGGGGAACTGGTAGAGGGTAGTGTTCCCGTGCATCTGTTGCCCTTGTCCACCTAGATGGAGCAGCTGTTTGGTTTGCTGTGTCTTTCAGAGGTAAGTGGAGTTTCATTTTACGTTAGCATTTCAATCACATCAACCGTTCATTGAGATTTAGAGTCATACAGAATGGAAACAGATCCTTCAATCCAACTCACCCATGCCACCCCAATCTGACCTAGTCCCATTTACTATATCCCTCTAAACCCTTCTTATTCACGTACCCATCCAGATGCCTTTTAAATGTTGTAATTATAGCAGCCTCCGCCACCTCCTCTGGCAGCTCATTCCATACACACACCACCCTCTGTGTGAAAAAGTTCCCCCTCAGACCCCTTTTAAATCTTTGCCCCCTCACCTTAAACCAAGGCTGTCTAGTTTTGGACTGCCCTACACTGGGGAAAAGACCATGGCTATTCGCCCTATCCATCTTTAATGGTGGGGCACAATCCACCCATTGCTCACTCCTCCGTCAGCTGTGACTCAGCGTGTCCGTCTCTCGTCTTCCACCCTAGAGACTTGGCTGTGAAACTATCCACACGGACACCTGCAGGCCGCTGCATGGTCAAATGACATACTGCACTGAAACCCTGGCCCTGTGCCTCAGGATGTAAACATGCCCATGGCGTTATTTCGAAGAAGAGTGAAATAACTCCACAGAGCTCACTATGCCGTCACCAAGTTACCCTTCATTTACACTTGAGCAGTCCTTTGGCTTCTGTGCTGCATCACTCAGAGCCAGCTCCCGTAGTGAGCAGAACCTCTGACCCTCCTATTTATATCTGACAGCTGGGGCTCTCTGATTGGACCAGGATTAGATTAGATTTCCTACAGTGTGGAAACAGGCCCTTCGGCCCAACAAGTCCACACCGTCCCTTGAAACTTCCCACCCAGACCCTTCCCCATATAACCCACAAACCCCTGAACACTAAGGGCACTTTAGCATGACCAGTCCACCTAACCTGCACATCTTTGGACTGTGGGAGGAAACCGGTGCACCCGGAGGAAACCCACACAGACACGGGGAGAATGTGCAAACTCCACACAGACAGTTGCCCGAGGCTGGAATTGAACCTGGGCCCCTGGTGCTGTGAGGCTGCAGTGTTAACCGCTGAGCCACCATGCCGCAGATAATGGCCCCAGTCGGGGAACTCATACTCAGTGAGGCCCCCGTAATTGCTATATAGACTTAACTTTGAATTTAGTGAAAAAAAGTTCAGCGGGTGTAGAAACAAACAGTTAGTATTTCTTTTGATGGCCCATCATCTGAATTGATGACCCCCAAGTTTCTGTTTTTGAGACCTTGCTGTGTACGAATTAGCTGCTTTTTTTCCCGCATTGCAGCTGTGACTACTCTCTGAAGGTGCTTTATTGCCTGTGAGGAGATTATGGAGGTGTCCTGTGGCCTTGAAGGATGCTACAGAAATGCACACCTGGCTTAGTTTGAATCAACAGGCAAGCAGCCCTGTGGCTGCAGAAGGAATATGCTGCCCCCTTGTGGAGAATGTTCAGCTCAGCAGCAGGCTCAATGTCCTGGTGGTCAATAGCAATGTAACCATGCTGATTTGACAAGGTGTAGATCTGGATGAATACAGCAGGCCGAGCAGCATCAGAGGAGCAGGCAAGCTGATGTCTCGGGCCTAGACCCTTCAGAAAATGTGTTCATCCAGAAGGTTCATCTGAAGGGTCTAGGCCCGAGACGTCAGCTTTCCTGCTCCTCTGATGCTGCTGGGCCTGCTGTGTTCATCCAGCTCCACACCTTGTTATCTCAGATTCTCCAGCATCTACAGTTCCTACTATCTCTCTAACCATGCTGATTGCTGTTTTTCTCTTTGCTGACAGGGTGAAGCTGGTTTACTGGGCCTTCGGGGGGAGGATGGTCTGGAAGGAGTCAAGGGCCAGATGGGTCCACATGGTGAGCCTGGTCCCACTGGTGCTGCTGGTGAAAAGGTCAGCCTGTACTTCTTGGGTTTTGAGTGTTGCATTCTGTCCTAGAGTCTTGTACATTCATGAGAAGCAACAGTATGCCTGCCACTGACTCCTCCCCGCCACCCCGCTTAGCTCCCTTCAACTTGTGAGCTCACAGCTGATTCTCTCTCTATCTCTGTCTCCCTATCTCTCTCCATCTGTCTTCCAATCTGTCTCTCTTTCTGCCTCTCTGTGTCTCTCTCTCTCTGTCTCCCTATCTCCCTCCATCTGTCTCTCTCTCGCGCGCGCGCTCTCTATGCCTCTCTATCTCACTCTCTATCTCTATCTATCTCTCTCTCTGTCTATCTCTCTCTATCTTTCTCTTTTTCTGTCTTCCTCTATATCTGTCTCTCTCCATCTTTATCTCCTTTCTCTCTCTCTATATTTCTCTCCCTCTCTTCTCTCACTCTCAGCCCAGTAATATTTGAGCCCCTGAGAATTTAGCAGGCTGCCTCCTGCTGGAGGTGCGTCCCTTACTGAGGGAGCAAGGATGGACCTCTGGAACTGTTGACAATGTCCATCTTTTTAATAGAATCACTGCGGAGCATGTGGCACAGACCCTGTTTCCCGTGGTTCAGCTGACATCACAAATGTAGAAACAGAAACTAGGAGCAGGCGTGGGCTATTCGGCCCTTCGAGCCTGCACAATTCAGCATGATCGTGACTGATCATCCATTCCCCTGGTCCCACTTTCTCCCCATATCCTTTGATCCCTTTAGCCCCAGGAACTATATCAAACTCCTTCTTGAAAACACCTGATGTTTTGGTCTCGGTGTTTGGTCTCAGTCTGGGTGACAAAGAAGGCTGGAAATTGAGCAGCAATCATTTCAAAGCTCCCCTGCGACTGACTGAGATCCTTGTGTCAGAGTCAAGTTTACTTTAAGAGGGGGACAGCTTTTCACTGTCACGGTGAAAAGTTACAGTCATACTCGAGCCTTAAATGTTGGCGCTTAGCTATTGCCAGTTCCTTCTCCAGCCAGCCCCACTACTGCCCTCCAGCTCTCTGTCTTGGCCCTGATGGCTCACAATCAGACACTCCTTTGCTGCTGCTGGGGACTGTGAGGGACTTGGGCTCGGAGCTCGAAGGAGGTAACCGTGGACAACGAACAGTTGGCTTCAGTGTTCCTTAAGTCTTTTCTTCCGTGTCCCCATTTTAACACTTGCCATCACCCCAGAGTGAAGGTTGGAGGAGGGCAGGTGCAGAGTTACTGGGGAGGGTGGTACCACAAAAGATAACAAAGACAGCATTTGTTTCTCAGAGATAGTAGGAACTGCCGATGCTGGAGAATCTGAGATAACAAGGTATAGAGCTGGATGAACACAGCAGGCCAAGCAGCATCAGAGGGGCAGGAAGGCTGACGTTTTGGGTCTGGACCCTTCTTCAGAAATGACTTTCAGAAAAGGTTTCTCAGGCTCGGTTGGCATCAGTGATTGGTTGGAGTGGGCTACACCACGGGCTCAAAGACAATGGCGCACATTTTCATTGAGGGAGCAGTCCTAGGAAATGTGGAAACTGCACCCCATTACTGCCTCAGAGCCCACGACAAGAACAGCTCATATCGCAAACCACAGCCTGTGAAGCTGTGCTTGAAATGTTCCGTGAGACCCAGTCTCCAGTCGGAAATCGTGAAAAATTTGCTCCTAGGATTGGCTGAATTTGTCTGATTGACCTGGTGTGCTTGGGGAAGATCCCATGGAGAACAACATCTCATGCTGTGGGTTGGTCTCATCATCTTTGGGGGTTGCTGTATCCTAACCACAGAGAGATTGGTTGTTGCTAGCTGATCTGAGGAAATAACCTTTCGTTGCACAGCCAATCAATGGAGAATATTGTCCCAGAGATAGAAACAACGTGCCATTAGTGTGGAAAACAGAGCTCAGGCAGATTTAGACCCAGTCAGGGTAGACTTGACCAGCAGGCTTCCCAGCTTCTGATAGAACAAAGAACAAAGAAAATTACCGCACAGGAACAGGCCCTTTGGCCCTCCAAGCCTGCACCGATACTTGGCCTTTAGTGGACATTAACAAGCTGATCTGCAGCTGTCACATGCGAATGGGTATGCAGCATCCCCTCTGGGGAAATGGCCCCAGGACAAGACAGAGCCTGGAAATTGATTGACAGCTGAAAATTCCTCTCCCACACCTCCCGTCCCACCCATCCCTCTTCCTATTAGTGGCTATAAACCCAGCATTTTCCCTCTGATTGTGCATGACTATTGCTTGAAGAGCTACAGTGAGGAATGCTGGAGAATGAAGTGGCAATAGCGAAGCTATCAATGTACAGAAAGGCAAGTCATCTTACAACATGAGTGATTGGAACATGGGGCAAGGAAGATTACCTTGACCAAGTCACAACATTGTATGTTCCTGAATCCCATGAGAGGGTCCCTGATAAATTAGTCTTCAGCTGGTTGGCAGATTGAAAACAACAACAACAAGCTTGCATTCACGTTGCTCCTTCAATGTCATTAAACAGGCTGAGGCAATACACGAACGCATTATCTGCAGATTTTGACATCGAGTCACATAAAAATAGGATGGGTAACGGAAAGCTTGTTCACAGAAGAATATTCTAAGGTGTGGTTTAAAGAAGGTGAGAGAGGTGAAGGAGGCGAGAAGCCAAAGGAGGGAATTGTACAATTTGGGAACCAGTTAGCTGAGGACAAAGCCACGAGTGGTCGAGAGATTATTTTCTGAAGTGTAAAAGCGACCAGGATTAGAGGAGTGAAGAGATCAGAGGTTCATAGGGCTGGAGGTAAGAAGATAAGGAGGGTATCTTTACAGGAGAGTCCTTAAAAATAGGGTAAGAATTTTAAAGAGGACTTTTAAAAGCAATTAATCTGACAGAATGCTTTTGCCATCAAGGGACAGAAGAAGTAATCAGGAGCTGGAGGTGAGTGAGGATAGTTTTTTCATGTGTTAATAGGAGCTGTAGGTCTCAGATTGCTTCCTGTGCCTTGCCTTGACAGGACAGAATGATTGCTTTTCAGGTGTGAGACTGCAGGGCAGTCTGTTAGAAAATTGAAAGAATTTGGCTTGTTACAGGAACTCGACTGATTGGTGTTTGGAGTCTGAACTGTGGGCGCTTTTTGTAATGTGTCAGAAAACCGATGGAGCTTTTATTCGAATATGAAGGTTGCTGACTGTGACTTAAATGCCTTCAGATGAGCTGGGAGACAAACACAATGATTTATTTTGCCTTGAGGCCTCTACTTTCCGACACCCGCTGGCATCGAATAGATAGGGGGCTTCCCAATTACACACTGCTCATTAGGGGAACCATTACTATTGGCAAGCTGCTCCAGTATTCCACTCCCCCCACCGCACACCCCCCCACCGCCCCAACCCATTGCCTTACCTCCTGAGAGCATTAAACTTTCATTGGCATCAATTCTGTAAGACCCTGCAATGCTAACAAGACGGTGTTACATTTGTACATCTCTCCTCTCACTCTAAGGGAGTGTCCAACTCCTGCTGAGATGTGTCGAGGATGGAGAAAAACATTACATAAATCACTCCAATCTTGGGTTAAGAATGTCCCTGATTGTTTCTGAGTCCACTGGTGTTTATCTTTACGTTACCCTGAGGTGGGAGGGATGGGTGTGTGAAAGTAAATTGTTGGAACTCTTCTTATCCTTTTATTATAATGTGGAGGTGCCGGTTTTAGACTGGGATAGGCAAGATCACCTGACGAAGGAGCAGTGCTTCGAAAGCGTGTGATTTCAAATAAACCTGTTGGTCTATAACCTGGTGTCATGTGATTTCTGACTTTACCTTTTTATTGTTAGACTTTCATCACCAAGCAATGTCCCCTAAATACAGATCACCCAAAGGTGCTTGGTGATTGCTAGAGAATAGATGGAGCATGTTCACTACTGCAGGGAATTATGGGTACTACAGCTGCCATTGTTGATTGAGCAACCCATCAGTCAGGAACGTGGGGAAGTGGATGTTAAAGGGCAGGAGATTATCTAACCTCCTAGATAGGTGACAGAATCTTGATTTTAAGAAACATTCTGGAAGAGGAAACCTAAGGAAGGAATTCCAGAGTTTAGAATGTGGGCAACTGGTAGCCTTGAGTAAAGTTATGGGAATTTGGATGAGGGCGTGGCTGCATAAAAAATCAGAATGGAAGAAGCACAAAGATTACCAGGGGTTAATAATAATGGAAAATGCTGGAGAAACTCAGCTGGTTTGGCAGCATCTGTGAAACTGGGTTAAGGTTTTGAGTGCAACATAACTCTTCAGCAGATTTCAAGGGGGTTCGAAAATGGTGTTTTATGCACTATGGACAGAGAGGGAGGAGGAGCAAATGGAATGTGTGGTGCCAAAGACTAAGTGGTTGCTAATGGTTGTGAAGGGATGATAAAGTTATACAATAAATGCAAATGAGGGTAGGAAAAGGAGAAAAAATATCAACTCTGCTGAGGCCAATATGGCTTCATGATGTTGCAGTGAAAGGAAAGAGAGGCGTGTATAAATTTGAAAGCAAGGATGAGAGTTTTACTAATTAGGGACCTAATGGAAGAAAGAGTTCAGTGATTTGGGACACTGGCAATGCTTTTATAATTAACTGTTGGTCAAAAGATTGCATTCCATATTGCCAAATGAAGTAAAAATTGGAAATGCTTGATTATTTTAATAAGATGAAATGTATATTAAGCACAGTTTGACATCATAATTGATTTTTAAAAACTTTTCCTGAATGACAGGGAACTCTTGGTGTTCCTGGCCTGCCTGGATATCCAGGAAGAAAAGGTCCAAAGGTGAGTGGGGGCCAGGGTGGGGGTTTTAAGTTCAAAGTTTGAAGGTTTGTCGCATCAACATGCTGAGTTAACTTGTGAGAATAAGATATAGGAAAATGTTATTAATTTGTTTTCCTCATTTTCTGGGAGGTTTAGAGGAAGGTCAGAGTCCATCTTGAACTCAAAAATTCTGGAATGTTGACCTGAAATGTTTATTTCACTTCATTCTCAGGATGTGTGCCTCGCAAATAATGTCAGCATTTGTTGTCCATCAGTGTGGTAAACTACAGTCACTGATGGCAACCATTAATCTGTTTGATTATTGTAAATCCACATCTGTTTCACTAATGCCCTTTAAGGAAGGAAATCTGCCATCTTTACCCAGTCTGGCCTACATGTGACTCCTGACCCACAGCAACGTGGCCCAACAAGCTACTGAGTTATCGAGAACGTGGCTCATTCTCACCTTCTCAAGGGCAGTTACAGATGGCAGGTGGACAATGGTCACTAAGATGGCAGGCAAAGTAGGAGAGATATTTGCAACCAAGACAGTTGCAGGGCAGTGAAGATGAGATCGATGGGAATACATTTTGAAATCTCCAACAAAGAGCGAGCACAGTTATGATGGGCTGCTTGGCCTCCTCCATGTGCACCATCGATAGAAACTGCAATGTTTGCTGATTAAATAATCATCCCCTACTCTATACTTCCAGTTATTTTGTCAGTCGGGGAAGAAGGTTTAACTGTAACATTACCAGTCCAACGTCTACCAAACCTCCTTTTTGTTTTGGTGAATTTTATGTTTCTAAGAAATACCCGTCTTTCCTCATCAGGGTTCAACAGGATTTGCAGGATCTCCGGGTCTGAGTGGAGAGAAAGGCAGAAGGGTATGTGCGTCTCCATCCATCATTGGCTGCTGTCCTCAGAAAAGTGGCTCCTGAATATCCTGGAAGGAAGAAATTCTGCTTTCTCACCCAGCCTGGTCTGTACATGGCTTCAAGCCCATAGCTAATGTACTTGATTCTGGCTGCGCAGGTCACTCGATTGTTTTGAAAGTTACTCACCACCATTTTCCCAAGGAGCAGTAGAATGGCGCAGTCTTCCAGTCAAGGTTATAATCCAACTCCCACATCACAAAACTCCCACACACTTGTTCCCCACATTTATACACCTGCATCCCACCCAATTATCCCCTAAATAATGTACAACCATCATCTGTTCCCTAGTTTCACTTGGTCTCAGGCATCCTTGCCATAGAATCGTACAGTGCAGAAGAGGCCCTTTGGCCAACTCAGACTTTACTGCCACAAATTTACTGCTTGACTCTGCTGCACTGTAATGAAGTGCAATCACATTAAACAGGGATCTGCTGATACTGTTCTAGGACAGTTGTTTTGTAATAAAATGGGAATAAAACTTTCTCACCTTGACACAGTCAGAAGTGGACTATAGAAGATGTAATAGTGCAGGGTTATCTTTCTGCCTTTACAGTACCTGACCTGGGAATGCTTAATGCTCATGATGGCATTAACATTGGGCCCAACACTGATGTCCATTTAACTTAATATATACACCCAGTGATGAGGAACCGAATGAAGAGTGACAATAACATATCAACATAAAGTCCATTTGGCTTATTCACACATGAGAGATCCATCCAGAACAGGAAGTCCATGAATTTAAGAGAGGATCTATAGATTTGTGCATCCATAGACCTCCTTCAGTGGTCAAAGTAGAAGTGAACCTATATGACCACCTTTTCCCATTAACGTGGGATATATTTGCTGGGAATAATCTGGGAAGAGCTTGGGAAGTTAATTTGACCCAATTGGGTGAGAGAAGTCAATGTTTGAGGGAAGATTCAGGATGCAGAGATGATTGTACTAGCCTAGAATTTACCAAGGTGTCGACATGTGTCCTAATTGAGGGGTGTCCATGTGAACAGTGGGCTTATACAGTGAAGTGTCGGTTGTAGAGATGATAAGATCCCAATACCTGTACGAGTTAATGCTCCTTGTTGTTGCCGCAACAGAGCAGGTCCTCTCAACTGTTGAAGTACAGGTATCTTCTGGCCCAGGTTGATCTGCCAATCCCAATGTTATAATGAAGCCTTTCTTTCAATTGTCTAACAGGGTAGAGCCGGGCCCCCTGGTGTCCGTGGACAGCGAGGACCCACGGTGAGTGTCTCCCCTTCATTACAAAAAAAAATGAACTGTTTTATCAAGGAGGAAATTCTGAAAGACTTCAGAACAATATTTCATGGGTATTCTCTGTCTGTCCTCTCACTCTTCTTTGACTTTGTCAATCTCTCTGCCCCTCTCCCTCTCTCACTCTCTCCCTCACTCTCTCACTCTCTCACTCTCTCTCTCTCTCTCTCTCTCTCTCTCTGTCTCTGTCCCCCACTTATCTCTCTGTCTTTCCCACCCACTTTCTCTATTCTTCTTTAATTTCTCTCACTCTCTGTTCCCTCTGCTTTCAATGTCCCTCTCTCTTCCCTAACCTAACTCTCGCTGACTTTATCCCTTTCTGTATCTCTCCCTCTAATTGATTCTCTTCCTATCTCCTCCCTTTTTCTCTTCCTTTCTCCATCTCTCTTTTTCTTTCTTTTCTTATATTGCTTCTCATTCCCTTTCTCTCATTTTTGTTATCTGTCCCTCTTGGTTTGAGTTTCTCCCTTGCTCATTTTTTCTCTCACTAACTTACTACCTTCTTCCTTCTTGCAGACCCCATTGACTCTCTATTCCTATATATTTCCACTTATTTGTCATAACACTGCATAAAGTATTACTGTGAAGCTTGAGCTTCCTGTCTAACTGAGCACTTTCCAATCAGTGAGGCATTTTGTGAAATTTACGCACAGCAGCTGATTTCTACACAGCAAGACCCTGCACACAGCAAAGTGAAAATGAAGGGAGAATCTATTTCAGGTCGTTTATATGATGAAAATTGGCCTGAACCTCCCTTACTTATCTTCAAACTATCTTTAAACTAGTGCCATGGCATCCCTTGTGTCCATCTTAGGCTCCAAACGGCCCTGAGTCCAACACCTGATTTGAAAGATGTATCTCTGACAGTGCCGCACTCTGTCAGAGCTGTACAGGTCATGCTCAAGTCTCAAGAGTAGTACTTGGAACTCAAAGTGTGCACTAGGAGCAAGAGTGCTATCCACTGAGCTGCTGACATACATTGTCCAAGTCTCCCCCATTTTGGAAAATGAGGGAATAATTGTTCTGGACGGGTATGGATAGGGACTGGGTTGTCATGTTAAGGGTGTCACCCTGAGGTGTTCACATGGGTTATGTGAGGGTCAGTGGCACCTCTCTATTTCTTGGAGAGGTGGAGAGGAAATGGGATTCAGCAGAAGGGAAGCTGAGAAGAGCTCACTGGAAGTATAATTTCTGTTCCATATCATTAGGGCGAGCGAGGTGAAAGAGGGCACAGAGGACCTCCTGGCAAGCCTGGACCAAAGGTAAGCTGTCTCAATAAACCTTTAAATAAACCATTTAATGAAGTGGGCACTAAAATATATCATGGCTAATCTTTGTGTCTGTTTGCATGGAAGTGAAGGACAATTACAAAGGATAAAGCAGCCCACTTGATTAACACCACATCCACAAGAATCTATTCCCTCTACCACTGACGCTCAGTAGCAGCAGTGTATACCATCTACAAGATGCACTGCAGAAACTCACCAAAGATCGTCAGCCAGCAACTTCCGAACCCGGGACCACTTCCATCTGGAAGGGCGAGGACAGCAGACACATGGGGACAACACCCCCTGCAAGTTCCTCTCCAAGCCACTCACTGTCCTGACCTGGAAATATATCGCCGTTCCTTCACTGGGTCAAAATCCTAGAATTCCCTCCCGAAAAGCGTTGTGGCTGTAGAAACAGCACATGGACTACAGCAGTTTAAGAAGGCAGCTCACCACCACCATCTCAAGGACAACAAGGGATGAACAATAAAATGTTGACCAGCCGGTGACATTCATGTCCCATGAATGAACTTTTTTAAAAAAGAAAGATGAATCACAATTAATGGTTTGCCTTTGTGCGTTTTCCACCACTGTGAATAGAAGCATCCTGTTTCGGACAGAACCATGTTTATGAGGTGATAGCAGTGTCCAAGTTGACAAAATGCAATGTGATAGGACTTCACTAGTCAACACCCAACTGGGCGTTGAAATAACAGAGACTGCTCCAATTGTTGAGCTCTGCCATTGGAGATTTTCCATTTCACCCATCTCTCAGAAGCAAGGCTTTTAGATCCCTACCTGCTACATGGGTGTCATTGGCAAGGAGGGCATTTATTGCCTATCTCTAATAACCCCTGAGCCACTGAGCTCCAGTTGGTATGGGCAGTTATTTGGAGGGATTTTCCCAATGAGGGAAATATTAAATGGTGCCAATTCAAGATGGTGTGTATTGCTTGGATAGCTGCTTGCAGACAATGGTTCTCCAAGTGACCTTGGCCCTCTTGTTTGTAGAGGTTTCATGCTCAGAAATTACTGTAGAAGGAGCAAGTGGGAATCTGAGTGAAATTAATAATAGCTGTCTCATGCAAAATAGTTATTGTGATATCACAATAATGCCAGAATTACAGGGGACATTGATTCACCCCTCATTTGGAATTGTTATAGAGTCATAGAGACCTGCAACACGTTATACCATAATGTTTTGTGTCAGACAGTTAATTAAAAAAGGACAAGTTATATTTTCATGCTGTGAATGTGCTGATTATTGACATTATTCATCAAGATTATTTTGCTGAAATAAGGCACCACCTTGACAAAGCTTTGCAACTTGCAATCACCAGGACAGTTCTCAAGAATAGCAATGTGAGGCGAACCCAACAGTTATATGTGCTGTGACCAGAGATAAGGGGAACTGCAGATACTGGAGAATCTGAGATAATAAAGTGTGGAGCTGGATGAACACAGCAGGCCAAGAAGATGCTGCTTGGCCTGCTGTGTTCATCCAGCTCCACACTTTATTATCTCAGTTGTATGTGCTGTGCCCTGGTTCACATCTCGGGGCAATGATTTGATCAATCAGAGTCAACCTGCCCGGTTTAAAATTTAACTAATGGTTAGCAGTCAACTCACAGTTGTTATTAACTGGTGCCTCGACCAATCAGAGTCTACTTGTTAACCGGCCAGTAATCTCCTCACTAGATAACAAAGTGTGGAGCTAGATGAACACAGCAGGCCAAGCAGCATCTTAGGAGCTCAAAAGCTGACGCTTCGGGACCAGACATCTCCTCACACACAGTATAGGTTTTGTTTTCCCTTTACACGGGTATCCCTGCAAAATATGAATGCAAGATGAAAACCTTTAACAATGTGCCTCTTTCCACAAGCACTGATGTTCTGCTTTACCAAATGACCAGGAGATTATTTGATAAATGTGAATGTTTAGGGATGGGCTTCAGGAAACACATTCCTTCCTCTGATGATGTGGCAATGGAGTGGAAGTGGGCATGGCGGATGGGCTTGATGTGTAATTTTGCAGTTTCCTAACCTTGTGGAAATATGGAACCAAGAGACCCAAGTTTTAACACCAGCAGCTGACTGTTCACTCTACGTATGATCACAAGAACACATTATTGAGACAAAGCCCATGGCAATGTGAAAGCAGCTGTTTAAACTGCCCAAGAAGTTCTTGAGCAAGAGTCTTTGTCTTTCCACAAACCCCCCCCCCCCACCCCTTTATTGTGGTCCATGTTTCCCACAATTGACCCTTTCCCAGATGGATACTGACCTGGAGTTGGTTCCAACTCGGTTGGTGTAAAGGTCTATGGGTTTGGTCCCTATTTTTCCTGTCCATGGCAAACCCTGATTCATTTCTCAGGGCAGTGACTTGATTGAACAGAGGCAACCTATCTATTTTTTCTGCTAGTGACCTGTTTTGCTCTTCTGCAGGGAATTGCTGGTAACGATGGCCCACAAGGTGCCCCAGGGGAGAAGGTAAGACTTTGACTGTAGAGATGTCTTTGGGAACTTTTTTCTCATCCTGCGCGTGGTTCTGGTCTCCGTGAAGGAACTGGAAATGGTGCAAAGAATGATTTATACTGAGAAGTCATAAATATCGGCAGACAACAAACAGGTTCGGGGCACTTTTCCTCTGAAAAGTACAAGTCGGGGTATGTGCTGCTATAAAATGTTTTTAAAGTTGTACAAGAGTTTGTTACAATGGCAGTAGATCTGATGCAAATTATTGCAGCAACCAGGGTTAAGAGCCATCAAAGTGTGATAGTGGTTCATAAGGAGGAGCCAGGCAGTGGTAAGAATGCGGAACTTGCTTTTGTGGAAGTAATTTGAATGAATTGGCGGATTTAATGAGAATCTAGAAAGCCACATGAAGGAGAAACAGCTAGACGGTTATGTTGATTGGGGTTAGACAAAGAGGATAGAGAGGAGGCTCAGGTCAGGTGTAAATAGTGGTATGGACCGGTTGGGATGTGTGGCCTGTTTCTGCAACTTCCGTGGAACTCCAACTAGACTTCTTCAAGTGTCTCTTCCACTGTGGAGCAGCAAGTACATACTTGTGACTGTGGAGATGTTTTTTGGACATGTTCCCTGGGGCCATGCAGCCAACATGATAAGACCGGGCACTTGGAAACAAATGTTATACTTAGGAAAGCCAACTGGTGGAGGAAGCTACTGGAGCCAACATTTACCAGTCTAACATCTATTGGTGGATTTGAACATTACATACACGAGCTTCGTATTTATAGGTAAATGTAAAGCCACTGTAGTCTTACCAGACCACAGGGCAGCTCTCTCAGTAAAAAGAAATAACTGGTGATGGTTTAGTTTGAAGGTCTAGAGCAGTCCCAGTAAAATCCTATTTCATGCCCTCCATACATTTATAATTAAACATAATAGATCAACAATTAACAACATTTCTGATAGAATGTACTATGTCGGAATTGGTTGATCAGAAGGCGTGCTGGGCTCCTTTATTTGCAATTAGCCCGGTTAATTTACTGGCTTTAAAAAGTATTCTATAAATCTATTCTGCTATCTCCAATGTCTCATGAAACAATTTAGAGGGTTTGGACATGAGCAGTTAGAGATGGTCCCTTCATACTTTTCTACCAGTTAGACAGCCCATGATTGATGTCATGGCAAGTAAGCTGTGAACTCCTAGAAATCTACAGTGTGGAAGCGGGCCATTCAGCCCACCAAATCCACACCGCCCCTCCAAAGCGCACTCCACCCAGACTCACCCTCCCTATCCTAGTCTGTTCCCATAACCCTGAATTTCCCATGGCTAATCCATCTACCCATTGCATCCAGGGACACTGTAGGCAATTTAGTATGAACTGCTTATGTAAAGTGACTTTTAAACATTAATAAGAGATTGCCATTTAGTTTGAGTTACCCTGGGGTACTAGCAGTGGTACAGGTACAAAAGATTGAATGGTATCTCCTACAGACCATTCAGCGAAGAACAGTAGACAGCATTATATGCAAAGTGTCAGAGGTATAGGAACATGACTGAGGTTAAACTTTTACTGCAGGATTGCCTCTGTAAAGAAGATAAGTATTTCCCCTGGGTTCTGACCAGCTTTGAACCCGCCTGCAGTTCAGCTCCTCAGAATAAATACACAGAGGCACTTTCTCAGGCTCAGCTTCTCCTCTCTTTGACTTGGCAGAAGCTCTGAGAGCGCACAAGGAGAATGAAAGCCAGGGATATCCCCACTCGAGATTGGAGGAATCCTTGTCCCGTGGACTTTAGCAGTTTGTTTTCATCCCTAGCAAACTGCTGTTACTCTAGCTCCGACTTACTGTTGTCAGATGGGCTTTATGAAAGGAACCCAGCTTCTCTTCCTCGTGGCTTTACACTGCGGTCGAGAATGAGGGGGAGTCCAGGGCTCCTATTAGAGTACAGCGTGTGACAGCTGCAAAGAGTCGAGAGCTGGGGGACACCCATGAAGCAAACAATAGGGGAGGATGAAGCAGGTCAAGGTGGTGGGGGGGGGGGGGGGGGTTACAAAGAGAGGCGGCTATCTTTGGAGAAATAATTCAGCCTGAGCCAGCCTGTTTCCATCTCTTTGCTGAGCTGGTTACCAGGTTGCAACACAGACCTGACCTCGCAGCCATTGTGAAACGAAAAAGTCTTTGGAAAAGTCTGAAATGTTGAACAAGCGACAAATGTCAGCAAAGTCCTCACCCCAAACCATTTAGAATAATCCAGACAGGGCTTAAATTTGGGTCAGTAAACATGAAATATTTGTTATTGTGTGGATTCTATGTAAACTTATATTAGCCTAAGAGCAGCGTCTAATTAGGTAAGAATCTCACTTGGCTGTTTGCTGTAAAATAGCAGCATGAGATGGTTAGCTTCTCCCGTTACTCGAGTTCTGAGACACCTTCTTATTCCAGGGTGCTGTACATACAGAGTCAGGTATGTATACTGCGTACGGATACTACCATATGGAATTTTGTCATGCAGTTACAAAACGATATGATTCGTAATGGAAGAGCTCTTTCCCTTGACTTAAGAATGTAGGACAAAGGTCATAGTTTCAGGATAAGGGACCAATCATTTCCAACTGAGATGAGATGAAATTTCTTTGTACAGAGGATTGTAAATCCATGGAATTTTCAAGAGGTCTATAGATTTTGGGACCCTATGGAAATCGAGGGATGTTTTGGGATGGGAAGAGAAATCTGAGTTAAGTTAAAAGATGAGTTAAGGTAGAAGAGGTGATCTGATTGAAATCTTCAAGACATCAACAGGAAAAGACAGGGTAGATAAAGATAAATTATTTCCACTGGTTGGGGATTCTGGAGCTCGGGGACATGGTCTGAGCATTAGGACTAGACTGTTTAGAGGAGATGTTAGAAAGCACTTACATGCACAAAGGATGCTAGATGTTTGAAACTCTCTTCCACAAACAGCAGTGAATGCTGGGTCAGTTGTTAATTTTAAATCTGTGACAGTTTTTATTTTAAGCAGAAGCGTGAAAGACTAGAAAATGATCCAAAGGCAGGTATTGGGAGTTGGGCCAGAGATCAGCCATGATCTTGTTGAATGGCAGAACAAATTCAGGGGGCTGAGTGGCTTACTCCCATTCCTTTGTTTCTATAAGATCAGCCAAGAGAAATCTCCACCATGATCCCTCATTATGTTTTGTGCGCACTGCCTTTGTGTCAGTGTAAAAAAAATTATAAAACTTGTTAACTGTATCTGAAGATTACAAATACTCCAATTTACTTGGATTTTGTTCAGCATTTTCCAAAAGTTCAAAGGCTTGAGTTGACACTATTCAATTTTTTAAGGTTGTAGGAAGTATTCTACAAATCTATTCACCCATGTGCACTGTCCCATTGAGGTTTCAGCGTGAACATTTAGAGATGGTCCCTGAATACTTTCTACCAGTTAGAGAGACCATGATTGAAGTTACTGCAAGCAACATATGAACTCTTTATTTGTGACATTTCAACAAATTGTCTAACATTTCTAACCTACCACGCCACAACCTGTAAACTCTGTATAGAGTGATAATGGGAACTGCAGATGCTGGAGAATCCAAGATAATGAAAAGTGAGGCTGGATGAACACAGCAGGCCCAGCAGCATCTCAGGAGCACAAAAGCTGACATTTCGGGCCTAGGCCCTTCATCAGAGAGGGGGATGGGGTGAGGGTTCTGGAATAAATAGGGAGAGAGGGGGAGGCGGACCGAAGATGGAGAGAAAAGAAGATAGGTGGAGAGGAGAGTATAGGTGGGGAGGTAGGGAGGGGATAGGTCAGTCCAGGGAAGACGGACAGGTCAAGGAGGTGGGATGAGGTTAGTAGGTAGATGGGGGTGCGGCTTGGGGTGGGAGGAAGGGATGGGTGAGAGGAAGAACAGGTTAGGGAGGCAGAGACAGGTTGGACTGGTTTTGGGATGCAGTGGGTGGAGGGGAAGAGCTGGGCTGGTTGTGTGGTGCAGTGGGGGGAGGGGACGAACTGGGCTGGTTTTGGGATGAGGTGGGGGAAGGGGAGATTTTGAAGCTGGTGAAGTCCACATTGATACCATTGGGCTTCGCAATAAACAACTGCACCTCCCAGTCGCAAACCATTTCCACTCCCCCTCCCATTCTTTAGATGACATGTCCATCATGGGCCTCCTGCAGTGCCGCAATGATGCCACCCGAAGGTTGCAGGAACAGCAACTCATATTCCGCTTGGGAACCCTGCAGCCCAATGGTATCAATGTGGACTTCACCAGCTTCAAAATCTCCCCTTCCCCCACTGCATCCCAAAACCAGCCCAGTTCGTCCCCTCCCCCCACTGCACCACACAACCAGCCCAGCTCTTCTCCTCCACCCACTGCATCCCAAAACCTCTCCAACCTGTCTCTGCCTCCCTAACCTGTTCTTCCTCTCACCCATCCCTTCCTCCCACTCCAAGCCGCACCTCCATCTCCTACCTACTAACCTCATCCCACCTCCTTGACCTGTCCGTCTTCTCTGGACTGACCTATCCCCTCCCTACCTCCCCACCTATACTCTCCTCTCCACCTATCTTTTCTCTCCATCTTCGGTCCGCCTCCCCCTCTCTCCCTATTTATTCCAGAACCCTCACCCCATCACCCTCTCTGATGAATGTTCTAGGCCCGAAACGTCAGCTTTTGTGCTCCTGAGATGCTGCTGAGCCTGCTGTGTTCATCTAGCCTCACATTTCAACTCCGTATAGATCTGTTCAGGGTCTGGCATATTGCTGGCTAGTTCTAAACTATCAGCAGTGGTCCCCAAACCACCATCCCAACTGTGGCATTGCACGCTTCTTCATGTCGAAATGGAGTCTGACTGAGTTTCATCACAGCAAAGCTGATGGTGTCTTTGTTATTGTTCCAGGGACCACAAGGACCTCAGGGACCCACTGGGTTTCCAGGCCCCAAAGGACCCCCGGTGAGTAATATTTCCTTGTTCTGTTTTATTCGGGAGGGTCAGGGAGAAGAGTTTCAGGTTTGCTGGATTCCTGGTCAAGAGACCTACCTGAGAAAACCTCATCTGGAATCCCTGTATTCTTGCTTCAATCTCAGTGAAGGATAAGTTTTGTGACACGAAAACAGAAATTGTTGGTGAAGCTCAGTGGATCTGACAGCATCTGTGGAGAGGAGGCAGTGTCACTGGACCTGAAACATTAACTCTGGAAAGCAGACCTTGCTTCAGAATGGTCTGTTTTCTCTCCACAGGTGCTGCTAAACCTGGTGAGTTTCTCCAGCAGTTTATTTTGCATCTACAATTCTTTGTTTTATTAATGAGCTTGGAGACCTTTGCTTGGGTGGAGGTGTTTTTCTGCAGAGTGGGGTCCTTGGGCTGGTGTGCCTCTCTGTTTAATTATACAGCCCCAACAGAGTGGGAGCAGGACGCCCTGTCCGGGCACTACTCCCATCCCCTCCCCCCACCCCCCAATAACCCTGCATTTCCTGTGGCTAACCTACCTAGCCTACACACCCTTGGACACTGCAGAGTATTTTGCCAATTCACCTGACCTGCATATCTTTGGACGGTGGGAGGAAAGCTACACTGACACTGGGAGAATGTGTAAACTCCAGGCGGACAGTTGCCCAAGGCTGGAATTGAACTGGGGCCCCTGGTACTGTAAGGCAGCAGAGTTAACCACTGAGCCACTGTACCACCCCTGTTAAGAAAGGCAGAGTGATTATTTGTATCATGAAAAGAAAGAGCAAACTGCTTCCTTCCTTGTTCTGGTTGTGGGGAGTGGCGCAGAGCGGCTATAGACTACTTCCTCCCAGCCATTCTTGAAGAAATTTTGTAGCGGAGATATTTGGCTGGGAGTGCTCTGCCTGGTGTGAGTGGAGATTGGGATTGGACTACTGTTGAGCGAAAGATAGAATAGCAACAGTTTGGCACTAACTCTCCTTACAAGCATGGCTCCTGTGTGTTTACACACTATTCCACAGCCAGACAGAATGTAAAATCACAAATGCTAAGAAAAATCCAGCGTGAAATCTGACTTAACCAAATAAAGAAGCTTTGGAATAAAATTTGTAGATGGAACAGATGCAAGCAGTTTGCAAAACCATTCTGAGATGCAATGAAATTGTTCATCTATATGCATGAGGCTGTAAATTCCTATGTAGTCAGCTTAATCCATGTGGAAACATCAGACTTTGTTTCAACTAAATATATTTCATGCACTTTTTTCCACAATTACATGCTCTCATGTGACCCTGCTGAAAGCTACTTTATCTTCCAACAAAACCAAAAAGGGACAAGCAAGGGGCTAGGGATTTCTGTCGGGAACATGAGAGCAGGCTTGGGGTTTGACTATCACTGTAGAGAAAAGAAAGCAGACGGGCTGTGAGTATGACCTGATGCCAGACCACTTCTATGATGGGTGTTTTGTTAGGGTAGATACAGAGAGCACAATGCCAATGGGGAGCACAGTGCCTCAGTGTTTAGCACTGCTGCCTCACAGCAGCAGGGACTGGCTTCAATCCTAACCTCAGGTGACTGCCTGTATGGGATTTGCATGTTCTCCCTGTGTCTGTGTGAGTTTTCCTCCTTCCACAGTCTTAAGATGATGGGCATGGATAGGGTGAATAGCCTTTTCCCCCAGGGTAGCAGAGTCCAAAACTAGAGGGCATAGGTGTAAGGTGAGAGGGGAAAGATTTAAAAAGGGACCTAAGGGGGAATGTTTTCACACAGAATGTGGTGCCTGTGTGGAATAAAGTGCTAGAGGCTGGTACAATTGCAACATTTAAAAGGTGTCTGGAGGGATATATGAATAGGAAGGATATGGGCTGAATGTTGGCAAATGGGATTAGATTAGCTCAGGATATTTGGTCGGCATGGATGATTTTGCCCAAAAGATTTGTTTTCATGCTCTATAGGTCTCTGACTATATGAGCAGGTTAGGGTGGATTGGCCATGCTAAATTGTCCATAGTATCCAGGGTTGTGCTGGCTAACCATGGGAAATGCCGGATTATAGGGAAAGGCTAGTGGGTGTGGGTCTGGGTAGGCTCTTTGGAAGGGTGGTGTAGACTCGATGGGCTGAATGGCCTGTTTCCATACTGTTGGGATTCTATGATTTCAATAACAGAGAGTCTATGAACGTTGCATAGTCATGAATAAATCTGATTGGGCTGACATGGGGAAACTTCACAGGGAGCCTTTCGCTGTTTCTTTTCACGAGGAACCTCTCCACAGGGGCACGGTTGCCAAGATAATTAATATGCTGGAAACCTGGGGCAAACTGCCCGACTGTGAATCGCAGTTCGGGGTTGATTTTGAATAGGCTGTAGAGTCTGGCTTGTTCGTGAATGGTCTGACAGATACTGCTTCACCTTCCTAATTCTTGCAATCTCCTCAGGGACCCTCTGGAAAGGACGGGATACTCGGGCACCCCGGGCAACGCGGTGAGCCTGTAAGTTTCTCCTCCGGACTGTATTGCTTTTCAGCAGAGGGAGATTTCCCACCCATTAGTCCTGACTTTGCAGAGGACGAAACATAGATAAGGAAGCTCGTCACTGCTTAGATACGTGGCTCAGTATGCTCTTCTGGTAGCACAGGAAGGTGGCAGCCCCTTCACCCTTTCAATCCTGATGCCGTGGTGCTGCTACAGCAAATGCAGTGTGGATGCGTCACTGAGGAGTTTGTGCCAAGGGTGGGATGGGTCCTCGGGCTGGGGTAACCCAGGACTCTAGAGGACCTACTGACTCTGGGTTGGTGGTAGCAGAACCACTGTGCTGGTGTCTCGGACTGAACCAGGGCCAGGTACCCAGGTGTGTAACAGCTCCAGATCCCCTGCTTTCTGACATGTGCACCCCCCCACCCCCCTGCCTTTCGTGTGGTTCAATATTATTAACATCAAGTGAATTAAGTGAACAAATGATGGATGTTAATGTTGAGCAGTAAATGGAAACATTCAAGAAATGTTAATTTGATGAATTGTGTGTTTGTGTGTGTGCCTGTGAGCGTGCATGTATATATCTGAAGAGGTTTTCCAGTCTATGTTGTGTTCTTGTGGTACAGTGGGAGTGTCTCTATTTCTAGCCCACAAAGTCCAGGTTTAAGTCCAGCATGCCCTGCTGCTCTGTTGTAACAAGTTGGTTGGCCTAAAAAATATTTTTAAAGAGGGCTGTGGATACCACAGGGGCTGGTGTGCATCAAAATTCCACAAAATGACGCTTCATTAAAAACGTTCCTTTGAGATTTTGCCTTTGTGTACAATAGATTTCTTGGTTTTGTGACTTTATTGAAATAGAGAGAGAGGTCAGCTCACATAAGGGAGAACGTGAAGAATTATGAAGTGGTTTACCAGGATTCTGTGTGGATTTGAGAATGTGAGCTATAAGGAGAGGCTGAAAAATCTCAGGCTGTTTTCTCTGGAGAGGTGGAGGCTGAGGGGAGACTTGATACAAGTCTGTAAAACTATGAGGTGCATAGATAGGGTTAATGGCCAGAATCTTTTTCCCAGAGCTGGAATGTCTAATACTAAGGTGGGGGAGGCATGCATTTAAGATGAGAGGGGATAAGTTCAAAGGAGATGTGAAGGGCGAGTTTTTTACACCGAGAGTGGTAGGAGTCTGCAATGCAGTGCCAGGGGTCCTGGTGGAGGTGATGGGGCATTTCAGGGATGTTTAGATAAGCACATGAAAATGCAAGGCCTGGAGAGATATGGACCAAGGGCAGGCAGAAGGAATTAGTTTAACTTGGTGCCATGTTTGGCACAACATCATGGGCTGAAGGGTCCGTTCCTGTGCTGTGCTGTACTGTTCTATGTTCTATGTTCTGTAAGCTCTCTGTCAAGGAAAAGCTTTGAGTCTCGGTCTATGCTTCATCTTCTAGCTTGGATCAAGTTAACAAGTATGTGCTTTGTATATTTTGCTTCTGAAATCTTGCTTTAGTCATATAGGAGCTTGGTTAGGGCACACCTGGAGTACTGTGTGCAGTTTTGGTCTCCTTACCTCAGGAAGGATATTATTGCCATCGAAGGAGTGTATTGAAAATTCACCAGACTTGTTCCGGGGATAGCGGCACTGTACTTTAGAGATGGAAATTGGGCAAACAAGGCCGGTTTTCTCTCTAGAGCTTCGAAGAATGACAGGTGATCTCATTGAAATTTACGACCTATTTAAAGGGATGGGCAGGTTAGGTGCAGGTAAAATGTTTCTCCTGGTTGTAGAGCCTTAAACCAGGGGGGCATGTTTTAAAAACAAATGAGTCCCACACTCAGGCCTGAGATGAGGAGAAACTATTTAACTCAGAGGATTGTGATTCTTTGGGTGTGGAAACTGAATCTTTGTGTTTAAGGAAAATATTGTTAAGCTTCTGATGACCTGTGTGGTAGAGGGTTATTGGGATGGTTTGAGTAAAAGGTACTGAAGTGTGTGATCAGCCATAACAGAATCGAATGGTAGTGTCGACATAATGGGCTGAATGGCCTACTCCTTTTGCTGCATTCCTATCGGATGTCCACCTATTGAGGGTCAGGTCATGAACATGACTCAGATGATGGCCATCAGGGGAGGGGGCTGGTGGGGAGGGGTTGAAGGCAAGGGCATGAACTCTTTGGGCCTGTTTCCTGATGGAGCTCCTCAGCTGGGTAACCATTCCTGAATCCCAGCATTCTCTTTCCCCAGTTGCAGATTAATTCACTTTCCTTTCCCTTCGTTTCTAGGGTTTCCAAGGCAAGACTGGACCACCTGGTCCCCCTGGAGTTGTGGGACCACAGGTAAGTGAGCGGCTCTGGTCCCAGACTGGAGTTGAGGAAGGACAGAGTGGTTGAGTTCAGTTATGAGCCTCACCGACCTCTCCCAGACCAGATCTGGATCCAGCCAATGACGTTGAGCAGTCTTCCATCACATTCTGCATTGACCAGAGCAGATGGCAGTCACACTTTCACTTCTGACCTGGAGCACCCCAGTCTGAGATTGACTTCACAACATGAACACTGTGTCTGGGCCGATGCAGTCCTGAGGATGGGACCTTAAACTGAGGCCCACCCATCCCCTTTCAGGTGGATATAAATGATCCCATAGCTCAGAACACTGCGGAGGTTCAGTCACTGAGCACATTCAAGATAGAGATCAGTAGATTTCTAGATGTTAAAGATATCAACAAATATGGGGCTCGTGTAAGAGAGTGACTTTGAGTCAGAAAATCATCCATGTTCGTAAAATTCCAACAGTGTGCAAAGAGGCCATTTGGCCCATGAGTCTGCACCAACGATCTGAAGATCATTCCACCCAACTTACCCTGTCGCTGTAGTCCTGCATTTTCCATGGCCAGGCCACCTATTCTGCACATCCCTGAACACAAGGGACAACTTAACACAGCCAATCCATTCTAGGGGAGGAAACTAGAGCACCCGGAAGAAACCCACGCAGACATGGGGAGAACGTGGAAACTCCACACAGACAGTCGCCCGAGGTTGAGAATCGAACTCAGGTCCCTGGCACTGTGAGGCAGCAGTGCTAACCACTGAGCCACCCACTGAATCGCTCAGCATATTTGGTAGGCATCCAGCCCTGCTGCTGTTTCCTGTGTCCCTCAAACTGGAGGATTGTGCATGATGCCCAGTCTGATATTTACCCCTCATTCAAGATTGAGAGAGAAAACAGATTATTCATTCATTGGTGTTTGTGGGATGTGCATAAACTGGCTGTGGTATTTCCTACCTTTCCAATAGTGAGCACAATTCCAACATTACATCATTGACAGTGAAGCACTTTGAAAAGTGAAAGGTGCTATCTCAATGCAAACTCTTTGGAGAAATGACTCTTGTTCATTTTTACCCACCAGGGTTCCGCTGGAGACAGTGGGCCAATGGGAGAACGGGGGCACCCTGGAGCTCCAGGGCCTCCGGGTGAACAGGGCATCCCAGGCAGCGCAGGGAAGGAAGGGGGAAAGGTAAGTTAGCTGGCTGCTGTCTGGATCTTGCGGCTCCTTATCTCAGTCGGAATTGGGAGAGGGACGTTCCCACTGTGTCACTCCCATCAGCAGATGGTATCCTGTTGTGCTGGGTTTGCTAATTCTGTCCTCGCCTCCTCATCAAGCTGACTCTGCCCCTGTCTTCCTGAGTTCAGATCAACTGAGGTAGTTAGAACCCATTCCCAGCTGTAAAATGGTAATAGTTTTAGAGGACTCTCAAAGGCAGAGAGAGAGAGAGACAGAGAGAATTGGTGGTGAAGTTAACCTGAGGGTCACCACATCTTGGGTGAGGGGAAAAGGTGAACGACTTCCATGGTAACCACAGCTGGTGTGGATGTTGACATGTACTATTGGCATCACTCTGCATCGCAACAGAAAAAGCGCCATCCAGGCCAACTGAGCTAACTGATCCAGCTCAGCAATAAAGCTGGCTCGACTCGCTGATCACAGCCTAAGGCTTTTTGTAACAATGCCTTTGGTGCCATTAGCTGGATAGCCAGCAATGTGCTCGCACCCCCACCCCAAGTTCCAACGGTTAACCAATTACACGGCTTGCTGTCAGAAGCCCAGACCACAAGTTCTATGGAATGGTGAAGGAGATGCTCTGCATTGAGAGAAACTCCCGTCTGTCATTTCACATCTTCCGGTAGGGAGCTGTTTTTCCCCTGCTCTCCTCTGCTCTGATTGGTGATGGTGGTTTGGGAGACCAGGCTACTGGACCCTCTGAGACAACAGATGGCCCCAATTATCTGTGTGTGAAGACGATGAACAGGCTTTTAAATGAAGCTTGTCCCACACCCTGATATCCATATCAGAGCCATACTGTTCGTTCCCATTGTCCCAGAACCTTATAGTCATCTGAGAAAAGTAACCAGGACCAGTAACAGGGCTTTAAAGGCTCATTCAGCCCAATGTAATCCAAAACTGCTCTCTTTCGATAAATTCAATTATTCAGACTCATCCTCTAGCTGCAATCCCATTGTTCCCTGCAAGTTTGAGACCTTCGTATGCCCCTCAAATTTCACTAGAAATCCTTCACCAACTCCACCCCCAACCCCAGCTTATAGGCAGCGAACTCAAGGTCATCGCCTACTATCTCCTTAGCAATATTCTTCCTCACATTGCCACCACTTGTATGTCTCCCCCTGACCTGATAACACCTCTATTTATTCACAGCAATGTGGATGTCACTAGCTGGGCCAGCATTTATTACCCATCCCTAACGGTTAAGGGTCAAACACATTTCCCGTGGGTCTAAAGTCACCTGGAAGGGCAGCAGATTCCGTAGGCTAAGCCTTCCTCCCTGACAGCATTAACTCCAGATTTTTACTGGATTTAACTTTACAATCTGCCTTGGCGAGATTCAAACCCAGGACCCCAGAACATTACTTGAGGGGGTGTCTCAAGATTAATACTCTAGCGATAATACCACTAGGCCATTGCCTCTCCTTTGGGATCAATAGGATGAAAAGTGTCTGGAAAGTACATCTCTAAGCTGCTTGGTCAATCAGAACTAGCACAGACCAAATGGCTTCTGTAAATTGTCATCTGTTTGACATGCTTGGAAAAGTATATTGAGACAATCCGAGTAAATTGAGTTTTATTCCAGCCAAAGATGCTGGACATTTTAGTGGGAATTCTGCTGGAATGTTACAGCCTTTCTTTTACCTTGCAGGGAGACCCCGGTCCCCTTGGATCTCCTGGTAAACTTGGTCCTGATGGATTACTGGGATTCGCAGGGACCCGAGGACTGCCAGGTGCAACGGTAAGTCTTCTCACTGTTACAAAAAGTGGGACAATAGCAGAGAAACTTCCCCCCAGAAAATGCCACAACTTTAATTCTGGGAAAGCTATTTCCTGCTAATTATCACGTACATTGTCAGCCAATAAAGTAAAGGTTCACTCGCTAATTGTTGCAGTGGAGGGACTGTCTTACGAGCAAAGATTGAGAAGAACGAAGCCATTCCTGTCGGGGGTGTGCGGTTTCTCAGGATGAGGGGTGAACCATTTGCAATGTACACAGTTGTCCTGGGGCTTGATAGGATAGATGCTGAGAGACAGCCCCTTCCCCTGGGACAGTCTAGAAATAGGAGGCAAAGATTCAAAAGAAGAAATTGGTTATCAGATGAAGATGGCAAAAGCTTCCTTCCCACGAGTCATGAACCCGTGGAATTCTCTACCCCTAAGAATAGTGCGGTCTGGGACTCCGAATAGATTCCATGCTCAAATAAACAGCTGTTTGAATGGTAAGGGAATTGAGGATAATGGGGACCAAGGTGGAGTTGTGATCAAGATCAGTTCAATCCTGATCTTTTTAAACGACGGAGCAACCTTGAGACTCCTGCTCCCACTTTGTACGCACAGGTTATCTGAATGGTTGGCATAACTCCTTACCACCCAGTTACCAGGATAAGCTGGCCTACTGTCTTACCACCCAATTACCAGGATAAGCTGGCAAGCATCCAGGACACCAGTTCCATAGTTGAGTTATGCTGTCCAAATTATTGCCTTCATTTGGGGTGTGGATCCCATGGAGATCACATTGATGATGATTTCAGAGCTAAAGTGACCTCCTTCTGATTATGTTAGCATGGTCACCCTTAACCACTCTAATCCACGGTCTCTCTTGTCATCCCAGTGAACTCCCATTATAATGATATGCTTACGGTCCTCAGCACAATACAGATTTGATCATTGTAGTGTTGACACATGATCCATTGAGAGCCATTGAGTGTTTGTATATAAAGTCACATCAGAGATGGGAGATGAATTCTCACTGCATGGTGACAGTTAACAAATGGGAAATGTTGATGTGACATGTTTATTTAGTTCTGCTGTAAAATAAACCTGTTGTGTCTAAAGAATCCCACAGCACAGAGTGAGACAGTAGACATGGGGCTTTGGGGAGTCAAATACAATATGTCCCGTTCAACAACTTTCATTTTTGGTTTTCTTTTGGACGACTTTAATTTTGCTACAGAGCCTATTTAAGGACCTAATGCTCACTAATTTAGTCTAATGTGTTCTTTAGTTTCATTTCACTTATTTGAATACCCATTAGGGTACGGTGGAGAAAGCAGGAATGGGGACTGCGTTGGACAATCAGCCGCAAACATATTGAGTGGCAGAGCAGGCTCGAAGGGCTGAATGGCCTACTCCTGCTTGTGCTTTCTATGGAAGAGATTAACAAGAGACTGCTAGTGGCTTTAGAGGGTGGTGCGGCAGAACTTGAAGATGGCTCATGAACTCGGCCAACCTCCTGTGCCCTGGAGGAGTCCATAGCCCACGTTCACACAGTGACGCTAGCTTTGCAGCCCATCTTTCATGCTTTGGTGGCAGTGTTCCTCATGCTTTGTTTGCACTTCAGCCCCTGATGTTTGGATGCCTGGGTGCTATGGGAGAAGGGGCAAGCCCAAGGGTGTATTTGAGGGTCTTCTGTCCTTGGCCACTAACATGCCCTGACAGTGGGACACACAAGGGTGCCATGAGACCTGACTGCCTGCCAGTGCTCCCTGGTTGTACCCAAATCCAGATATCCTGGGAAAGTTATGTGCGAAACCTTCACAATCAGTGACCACCACAGAAACTGGAGAGCATTAGCTGCTCCTAAAATAATACTTCTCCTTTAATTTAATAAGTTCGAAGAAATGTTATTTTTATTAAAGTTCCCCCTTGAAAAGTATGTGAACTAGTTGAGTTGTTTAGCTGATTGAATCAGATGGGTATAAATGAGGAAGACTATGGGCCCATTGTTGGTAGTGTCCCTCGCTCTGAGCCAGGAGATCTGGGTTCAAGTCCCACCTGCTCCAGAGGTGCATCATAACATCTGTGACCAGGCTGATTGGAAACTATCGATAAGTTGGTTCTTTCAATGACAGGTGACCTTTCACAGATCACCAGGCTGTGAGGAAAAAGCTACCCCAGTCACATCTCCATCAATTGTTACTGGCAGTGATTAGGAGGTGCCAGAGTACCAAGGGTGACTTGATATGGGGAGGGGAATAGACTTGTTCAGTTATGTGTAAGAGTACTTCTGAATATAAAAAGAGGGGAAAAATAAGAAACAAGAGACCGGGGTCATTTGTGATGCACTGATAGTGTCCCAGGTTCATAGCCTACCTGCCCCAGGAGGGGTCTAGTAATGCCACTGGAGAAGTTGATTAGAAAATATCTACAAAGCAGGATTGCTGAGAGACAAGGGCGCTGGTCATTAAAAAGCAAGGAATTACTTTCTTTACTCAGAGAGTAGTAAGGGAATGGAACGCTTCGCCTGCAATGGTAGTAGTTTTGCCAACTTTAGGTACATTTAAGGCGTCATTGGATAAGCATATGGACGTACATGGAATAGTGTAGGATAGATGGGCTTGAGATTGGTATGGCAAGTCGGCACAACATCGAGGGCCGAAGGGCCTGTACTGTGCTGTAATGTTCTATGTTCTATAATTACAATGCTGCATTCCACAGATAAACTAGCAATCAAGAACTTGCATCAAGTTTTATTCTTCACCATCTCAGCTCTGGATCTGGTTCACAGGCTGACTGCTCCAACTGGTTTATTTTGACTCTCTTACAGGGGCCTCCTGGACTGAAAGGAGCAGAAGGACCAATGGGTGCACCAGGACTGACAGTAAGTAAGATTTCTCGTGCATGCTCGATATCCTCTGCCCCTCCGATTCTGACAGATCCCAATCCCCTGGTGACCGGATCTCATGACCATGCTCCCAAGCCAGGAGATCCAAGGCTTGGATCATGAAGAGAAACTGGGTGTACATTCCCTGGCATGTAAAAGATGGGGAGGGAGGGGTGGGTTGATGTGAGTGAGGATTTGATTGGGTAGGTAGGGAACAGCACGTGCTGCTGGTGGAGGAGTCCAGAGCAAGGGGCCACAATCTTAAAGTTAAAACCAGCCCTCAGGAAGCAGGTTAGCGTACAAAGTGACAGACACACTTTTATTTAATGACTTATGACATGTAGGCATTGCTTGCCAGAGCAGCATTTATTGCTCATCCCGAATTTCCCCTTGAGAAGCTGGCGTCCATAGGGTGTAGGTTGACCCACAATGCTGTCAGGGAGGGAATTCCAGGATCTTGACCCACTGAAGGAGGAGCGATTATATTTCCAAGTCAAGATGGTGCTGCTGCCATTTCCAGTCCCTTAGTTGATATCCAGTGGTGCATTTGTTTTAACTCCTACTGTTACAATTGATCTTGCTTGGGTCAATTCAGAGGGCTGCCAAGAGTCAGCCACATTACTGTGCGTCTGGAGTCACATGTAAGATGACTGTCCTCCCTCCTTAAAGGACTTAAGCCCACCTTTAACAACAATCAACAATGGTTTCAGGACTCTCGTTAAGATTTTAAATTATTTTTTAAAAAAAGATTTTAAATTCCACCATCTGCTGTGGAGGGATTTGAATATGGGTCCCCAGATCATTACAGAGCTCCCCAGTATAATGGTCCAGTGTCCATCATCTCCTCCCCAAATTAAAAATGACAGGAGATGCTAAAGCTAGATTAAACACTTAAAGCTTGGGATTGGCTAATCCTGGGTCTAAAGGGCAATGGGCCCATAGTGGGTGGATGGAATGGGGAAGCAGATGTGATGATCTATACCTGAGCTGCCCTGATCCTGCGACACCTCCACCTGCTCCTATTTCCTGTGTTGCGATGTCAATGCATTTCTTATTGTGCACATAAAGGCTCCTAAGATGCTGCTTCGCCTTCTGTGTTCATCCAGCTCCACACATTGTTATCATCTGAAACCTTGACTTAGTTGGTTTGAGGGAAGTGTCAGATTCTGGTGATGCCATTCACAGGAACTTGCAGCAAGATTGGATGACTGAACTCTTGTTGTCTCTCTACAGGGGTCTACAGGCGAACGTGGGCCAAATGGTCCAGCTGGTGCTATTGGCCTCCCAGGTCGACCGGGTGGTCCAGGGCCTCCAGGGCCTGTTGGAGACAAAGGAGCTCCTGTAAGTCTTCCCAATTGGCTCCTAAAACCAAGCCTACTGCTGTTGATCCTGATGCACATTGCTCCCTATTGCCGGTTTATGCTTCAAGCCAGAGAGACTCGGGGGAGTCGGGGGCAGGGAGGGGGGTTGGGGTTGTTGGGTGTGAGAGGTACATATTCCTCTTTCTCATGTTAGCAACGTTTTTATGGCATCGGTACTGCTGAACAACGCACACATCGTCCAAGCTTTTCACCTCCTGCTCATCAGGACACAATCACAAGAACACCAAAATAAAGGGAACACCAATTTATACCGCATGAGAAGTGGGTGCTAACTGGCCGCAGCAGAAGTGGGTCATTTGGTCCATCAAATCTGCTTCACCATTCATAGTTGATCTGATAATCCTCAGCTCCACTTACCTGTCCCTCTCCCATTTCTCTTGTTTCTCTTACTGATTAAAAATCTGCCTAACTGAGCTTTGAATACGCTGAATGACCCGGCCTCAACTGCACTTTGCAGTAAAGAATTCCACAGACTGACTACCCTCATCCTCCTAATTCGGATTTTAAATGTGTGACCCCTTATTTTGAGGTTATGCCCTCTATTGCTAGAGTCTCTCAATGGGTATATAAGTCCTGCTCCAGAGATCTGGGCTCTTAACTGAGGTTGGCACTTGATGTTGAATAGGTGCAGGCTGTCCCTGGAAGTAAAAATATAAACGTAGAACTCAGGATGCTTGAAATCAGAAACAAAGTCAGAAATTGCTGGAAAAACTCAGCAGGTCTGGCAGCATCTGTGCATCTGCTCTGCCGCATTTTTCCAGCAATTTCTGATTTTGCTTCTCTCCCCAGAAGGACATCCTAGTCTCTGCAAGCCCAAAGAAAAGCCAGCAATTGGAGTAGTCTAATTTAGTCAATTTTCAGCAAACCTCCAGCAGCTGAGAATTAGTCTGTCACCAGATCCCCGCAAGTGAACCAGCCTGCCTGCCCAAAGAAGAGCTGTGCCAGATTCAAAACATTAACTTGGCTTTTTCTCTCCACAGACGATGCCAGACCTGCTGAGTTTCTCCAGCACTAACTCTGCTTTCATTTCTGGTTTCCAGCGTCCGAGGTATTATGTTTTAATTTGTATGCCCAGGGCAAAGGCCCTTTACTGAAAAATAGGTCAACTGAAATGTCAGGCTCAAGCTGTGAATGGAATATGCTGCTCCACATGAAGGGGCATCACCTGTTTAAAAGCAACCAATAGCTGGAGAAGATGTGAGTTCGCTATGGATTGGGTCACGTTTGCATTGCCAAGTTGATATCTTTTAGTCGTATGGTCATCCACTGATGGGCTAGATGCACGAGACAAATTAAACAAGTCCGTTGTTGACCGTGTGTTTCTGTTTTCATGTACAGGGTGACAAAGGTCTTCCAGGTCCTGCAGGCGAAGATGGCGTCCAAGGCCCCATGGGCTTACCGGGTCCGATAGGTTCTCAGGGCCCTCCAGGAGATTATGGGGACAAGGTACACAGGATTTCCTTTTGTACGCTCACCTGTAGTAGACTTGCTCACCTCAGCGTGCAGTAGGTCAGCCGCGTTTGCAGTGTTGTTAGAGCGGTTGGCTAGGTTTTGCACGCACAAAGGGTATGCCGCAAGTCAGGTGAGCAGAAGTAGGCCTTTCAGCCCATCAGATTTGCTCTGCCTTCGAGTGAGATCGCAATGATCTGCTGAGCTGCGATGGTGCCCCAATGGCAGGATCACTAAAAGGACTGCCCTAAGGATGGAGTCGATGGTTTGTGTGTCATGCTGACAGTACCCCGTTACACATTTGTACTTGGATTATTGTTCGTGCTGTACCGTATCCTGACTAGCATGCTTCTCTTCACTCCTGCGCACAATGGATTTCCAATCAGGTGCCCTACAGTGGTATTGTCGCACTGTAGGTAACGCCACTCCCCTGAGTCTGTGCTCTGAGTTTGGGGGTCTTTCCAGATATTGCTTGCCAAGGAAGGTGTGTCCATTAGCACAGCCAAACAAATTGAGAGTCCACATGGAGAACCTTCTCATACTCCTGTGGTGGGAGTTGAGGGTGGGAGAGCCTCCCAGACAGCTATGCTTCACATGGAATGGGACCCTTCAAGCCACAGCCTTTGGTGACAAGCTAACAACCTACCCCAGGAATAAAAGCTGCAGAAGCCAACAGAAGGGTTTGTTTTCTCTGGCCTATCTATGTCCAGATGTGGGCAACCTAAGAGGTATTACAGCTGTAGGGTAAGCAAGCTCCTAGTTTACACTGGTCACTGTTCCTATGTATTTGGAACAAAAGATGTTTTGACCCTGGTAACATGTCCATTATATCAAGGAGCTGTTTCACAACTTCTGTCCATTGTATTGAAAGAACAGTGCTCTGTGTTGAGAGATAATCACTGACCTGTGTGGTGGGATCGACCCCTGGTGGATTGTGGTTGGAGTAGAGAGCTTCATCCTTGTGTAGAAGGCCATAGGCCTGTTCAGTTAGCAATAATAGAGGAAAATCCACTGATTGTGTCGACAAAAAGAGACACTTGTCTTAACAGCGAGGTGACACTGTGGCTCAGTGGTTAGTACTGCTCCCAAACAGTGCCAGGGTCCCGGGTTTGATTCCAACTTCAGGTGGTTGTCTGGGTGGAGTTTGCACATTCTCGCCATGTCTGCGTGGGTTTCCTCCGGGTGCTCCAGTTTCCTCCCACAGTCCAAAGACGTGCAGGCTAGGTGGATCAGCCAGGGTAGATTGCCCCCGGATAGTGTTCTAGGGATGTGCAGGTTGGGTGGATTAGCCATGGGAAACACAGGAAGAGGTTGGGGGTGGGGCTGGATGGGATGCTCTTCTGAGGTTCAGTGTGGCCAAATGGCCTGCTTCCACACTTCAGGGATTCTGAGAACAAGATTGCATGGTAGTAATAGGCACAAGTTATAATAACTAGCTAGGCATAATGGTTAACACTAACCAGAGATGATGGATCTGACTGTATTAGGATCTCGATTCATCGGTTTTCCACCCAAGCCTGCGTGACATCAACAGATTGGGTGAAGCCTAATACAGTCTCCATCACCGACCCTTTCCGAACCATTACCGTGTACAATAATCATCAAATCCTGACTGCAGAACCAATAGTGACACTGTCATTCATGCCCCACAGTCACTAGCTGCTTGTCCGCACTGAATGGTACAGGGCATTGGAGCTGTTGAGACTCAGCAACCAGCTAACAGAGGTTAACGTCACAGTGCACCTCCGAGCGAGAGTGTGGCATTGGGGCACAAACTAATCTTGCTCATCTAATGTTCTGTGCGGATATTAAAGTGTCTAGGATATCAGTTGAAGAAGAGTATTGGCATCACTTGTGCTGTTTTAACCTTTTTGCAAATGTAATGTCAGATCTAACTAATTTCCCAGCTTGTGGGATTTCACCATTTTCAAAATTAATGCTGCGTTTTCCCTCCTCCACAGCAGGTCAATGCATTTCAAAGCAGTTCCATTTATCTGAAGGCACTTTGTGATGTTGGTAATGCAAGCCTTCCTCCATTTCTGACGCCTTCTCATCTATCTCTCCCTTCTCCCTCTTCCATCATTTCCTTCCGCTATCCACCTCTGCTCCGTCTGACTTTTATTTAGCCATTTCCACTGGACTGAAAGTAAAAATGCTTGTTAACGCTGAATGCAGGAACAGTTTGCAAAATTCCTCGATCTATCTTTAAAAAGAGTACATGCCAACTGCAATGAGGGTTAATCTTGTTTTACTGGGGCCACGTGCTGCCCAGGGACCAGAAAAGTAGCTGTGAACTACGATTTATCCACATTTATATTGATGAATGTTTGGTCTGACTGCTGTGAATGACAGAATGACTGAATTGTTAGCTATTTGCCCCATTGTACTTGCACTAACACTTGAAACGAGCATCATTACCCAGTGCCAATTTCCTGCCTTTTCTCCATAGGCCTGCACACCATTTCTATCCAAATAACCAGCCAATAGCCCTCTTGAATGCCTCAATTGAAATTACCTCCGCCACATTTCAAAGCAGTGCTTTCCTAACTACTTGCTTTGTAAAAATGTGTGTTTTTTTCTCATCACCCTTGCTTCTTTTGTGCAAGGGTATAGTTGTAAATACAGCCAAAAGAGGGAGCCCAGCCCAGGAGGCAAGTTCCAAGCTTCAAAGACCTAACCTAACAGAATAAAGCATGTTAACAAAGTGTGAGGCTGGATGAACACAGCAGGCCAAGCAGCATCTCAGGATCACAAAAGCTGACGTTTTGGGCCTAGACCCATCAGAGAACCCATAGTTCACCTGGGCCATCTCCAACACATCCCTCACCTTCCTGGACCTCTCAGTCTCCATCTCAGGCAACCAGCAAAAGCTCTCTGATGAAGGGTCTAGGCCCGAAACATCAGCTTTTGTGCTCATGGGATGCTGCTTGGCCTGCTGTGTTCATCCAGCTCCACACTTTGTTATCTTGGATTCTCCAGCATCTGCAGTTCCCATTATCACAGAATAAAGCATGGTTACTTCTTAACTGCTGGTCAATCTGTGAGAATCTTATTGAATGGTTCATTATCGACACTGAGGAAAATCCGCAGGAACGTACCTAAGTACTTAACAAACATTATGCCAGTGGACTGTTCATGCTTAATGGTGAGCAATTAAACATTCAGTGTGTCTCCTACTCCAGAGGAATTAGGAATGGGCAAGAAATGCTCACCTTGCCAGCAACATTTACGTCCCAAGAAAGAAAGAACAGACACTGCATACCCAGCCTGGTTGCTCCGTAAAGGACATGTTGTCCACTTTGATATCTCAGCCGTTTCTGACACAGTTCATGGTCTGTCCCATGCCCCATCAGTTGTTGAATCATTCTGTTTCCAGTACCCTCCTGAGTGCCAGGCCTTTTATATTTCTTCCACTGTACTACAATGGAGATAGCTTTCTGCTGCCTGCTTTGGCTCATGTGCCAATGTTGGGCGTTCTGTCAGAAGGCACCAGTGGATTAATCGGGGGGTATTTGCCCGCCACTGACAGTGTGCTCTTTGTGAACCAGCTGCTGTGGAAACATCTAAGTGGATCCAGGGAAGTACCTAATCAGTCATGCAGATAAACTGAGCAATCAGAGCAATGTAAAGCTGACCCTTTGTACAACCATTCGAAGAGGGTTGGGTAATGCGTGTGCAAAATTCAGGATCTGTATTCACTATCCACAAACCCTGTTATGAGCATGAACTTGCCTTCTCTGAAATACTTGGGTTTAATCTAACTATCTGACATTGTCCCACAACTAATTGTTCTGTTTGGATCTTATTCTCACATGTTTCAAGAAATAGATTTTAAGTTGATTGTAACTAATGGTTGTCTTTAACTGACTCCTCAATATTGATTGTCAATTTAATGCCTTTCAATGAAACATTTGAGTTCAAACTTGTGCAGAGTTTTTTTCTTAAATTAACTAACAGATTGCTTGGCCTCCTGTAGATAAATAATCTATTCAAAGCTACAGAAACAGGCCATTCAGCCTAGTGCTTCATGCTGTTGTTCATGTTCCATACAAACCTGAACTCACCCAATCAATGCCTATATAGTTTTGCATCTTTACTCCCTCGATTATTTATCCAGCTTCCCCTTAAGTGCATTTGTGTTCCAGTCCCTTCATCTGGGAGTAGAAATGACTCCATGGAAGGCTGTTATCCCAATACCAAGTCACCACTTACACATGGAGAGTCCGTGACACTGATCCCGCTTCTTCAGAGCCAGCTCTCAGAGTGAACAGAACTGCTGACACTCCTGTCTATATCTGTTAGCCAGGGCTCTCTGATTGGACCTGATCAACTTCCCCATTCAGGGAACGTAGTTTCAATGAGGTCCACCTGGCTGACCCTCATTACAGGAGTGAGTTCCAAACTCCTATCCTCTCAGAGAAAAGAGGATTTTCTTAAATTTTCTTATTTGATTTACTGGAGATTTCCTAATTTCTGATCATTGTCATCTCTGGTCTTTCTTTTCACCCTTGAATGGGAAACAGAAAAATTGCGTGAGATTTTAACTTGTCCACAATCCACCCACTTGTAAAAACAGTTGAAATCAAGCATAGCTTTTATGTTCAAACCCTTTCATAACGTTGCAAAGCATTAGCAGGGTCAAGGTAACCTATAGGTTTGCTTCAGAAGGTCTTACCTGTTGAACGTGTTTTTGATATAACTTAGTTTTAAAGGCTTTATCAAAGGTAACTTTAGTTTCCTAAAATTACAGGGAAGGTACAGCATAGAACTGTGCTGGTTCTGAGGCACAGCAGTAACATCCCACTCTCTGGACTGGAAGGCTCAGGTTCAAGTCCCACCTGCTCCAGAGGTGTATAATAATATCGCTGAACGGGTTGATTAGAAAGATCGAACCATGTCGGGATGGCCCAGTAGCTAGCACTGCTGTCTCACAGCAGTAGGGACCCAGGCGACTGTCTGTGTGGAGCTTCACATTTCTCCCCGTGTCTGCGTGGGTTTCCTCCGGGTGCTCCAGTTTCCTCCCACAGTCCAAAGATGTGCAGATTAGGTGGATTGGCCATGCTAAATTGTTCCATAGTGTCCAAGGAAGTGTAGGCTACATGGGTAAGCTGGGGTAAATGTGGAGTTACTGGAGACAGGTATTGGTGGGATGCTCTTTGAAGGGTTGATGCAGACTAAATGGGCCAAATGGCCTTTTCTGCACTGTAAGGATTCATAGACTATCATAGAATCTCTACAGTTTAGAAACAGGCCATTCAGCCCAACAAGTGTACATCGACCATCAAAGCATCTCACCCAGACCCACTGAATCCAGACACCCCTGAGCACTGCAGGTAATTTAGCATGCCAACCCACCTAGCCTGCAAGTCTTTGGACTGTGGAAGGAAACTGAAGCACCCAGAGGAAACCCACGCAGACACAGGGAGAATATGCAAACTCCACACAGTCAGTCACCCGAGGGTGGAATAAAACCTGGGTTCCTGGCACTGTGAGGCAGTAGTGCTAGCCCACGTGATCGCTGCTCACGTTGAGCATTAGTCCACGAAACAGTGACGTAAACTGACAAGACAGAAGCAGTCCAATGGAGGCATGCTGACCTCCTGAACTGAGTTACAAATCGGCCCATGACAGTTGGAAGCCCACCACGTACCTGATCAGCGCAGCCTGTGACACATCTTTACAAGGCCCGTGTGGGAGACCTCAAAACGAGGATTACGCTCGCTCATGGCTTTTTCTTGCAGGAAGGCCAACGCAAGCCCAAGGTTCTGGTCAACTCAGAAACAATTCTTAGTCATATTAGAAGGATTCTCAGATTGATAGCCAATCTGTTTAGCTCACTTTGCATGGCCACTAAGTCTGAGGTGGGACTTGAACCCAGAAGCTTCTGATCCAGAGCTAGAATCACAACCCATTGTACCACAACAGATTGCTGACTGAGCCATGGATGAGCTATACATTAAAGCAGCATAAATACTGAAGTGTGTGGAGTACTGCAGGGAGAGGTAGGGGTGGTGAGGTTCAGCTAAGGTCAGAAACAGCTTGTTCTGAACACCCTAGATTAATTTGGTTGTGTGGCCAAGGCACAATGAAGGATCATATGAAGATGCCAGTTCGCAAGCAGTCACTTCCAAAGTGACCATGGTTGGTAGATCTGGCTCCCAATGTTTGCTTCTTTTTAGATTAGATTCCCTACAGTGTGGAAACAGGCCCTTCGGCCCAACAAGTCCACACTGCCCTGTGGAGCATCCCACCCAGACCCATCCCCCTGAACACTATGGAACAATTTAGCATGGCCAATCCACCTAGCCTGCACATCTTTGGACTGTGGGAGGAAACCAGAGCACCCAGAGGAAACCCACGCAGACACAGGGAGAATGTGCAAACTCCACACAGACAGTTGCCCGAGGCTGGAATTGAACCCAGGTCCCTGGTGCTATGAGGCTGCGGTGCTAACCACTGAGCCACCGTCTACTCTAATTCCAAGTCAAGTCTGCAGTGTTTACTTCTCCCACCTTATATCTTCCATTGATGAGAAGAGGGCCCACATGATGAGACAGACCACAAATAAGACAAAACGTGGATAACTGTGGTTACCTTATTAACCTGCCGACCCAAGTTGCAAATAATGTCTCGAATGGAGTGATATTCACCTCTGCTCGTTCTCCTTGATATGAGATTCTTGTGAGAACTCACGTATGGAAGAGGAGATTGGAATCCCGGCTTATGGGCAAGTTCCTTCAGTGTTTGCAGTTCGTGAAAAATTGTGAAGCCTCCTGCAGGAAGCTGTTATTGGAAAGTGAAAGACTGAAAAGCTGAAAAAGCATGGCCAGGCTGGGGAGGCAGATGGGGAGGCGGGGAGGGGAGAGGATGTAATTTACCCACCAACAAACATTCTTCTTTGACAAAATATAATTTTCTCATTTCCCTGCTGGGCGACATGTCAAGGTGTGAGGGTGTGAGTGTGTGTAGAGTCAATGAGTGCACGAGTGTGTATAGGCTCTGGGGCTGCGAGTATGTGTGTGTATCTCTGCAGTCCTTTAGAACCTGGGACTGTGAGTGAATGTGTATAGAGTTGTGTGTGTGTGTGTGTGTGTGTGTGTGTGTGTGTGTGTGTGAGAGAGAGAGACTTGGGGAGTGTGTATGGAGTCTGTGAGTGCGATTGAGTTTGTGTAGAGTCAGTGGGTAGTGTGAGTGAGTGCTTACGGAGTGTGTGGGTGTGAGTGCATATGGAGTGTGAATGAGTGCGTATGGAGTGTGTGTGAGTGAGTGTGTATGGAGTGTGAGTGAGTGTGTGTATGGAGTGTGTGGGTGTGAGTGTGTATGGAGAGTCTGGTTGTTATGATTTTGTAGGATCCTGTCAAGTTGCACACCGCCTGGTCACTTCTGGGTCTGCTGAGCGTTCTGACCTCTCCCTACAAGAGAGCAGAAACCATCGACCATCCCTTTAGCAGCTATTTCCACGCCACACTGGGACTCCTGGTCCAGAGAGTCATCGCACTGTAACCAGACTAGCATTCAGCCCTGAAAGTTGTTTGCTTAGCATGGTTTCTTTGCTATAATATTCTTTCAATGTTTCCTTTTTACAGGGGGAGCTGGGAAAGCCAGGCCAAAAAGGCAGCAAAGGAGACAAGGGCGAGTCGGTGAGTGATGGTCCCGTCCAGCTCTGTTGCCCATGGGAGGGTGTCTCACACTAGACTAATGATTGGGTACAGTCTGGTGCTGCAGGGGTTGCCTTGGCTCTGATCCCTGTGTTTGAGCTCCATGTTCATCATGCTGCTGAACTCTTTGAAACAGAGCAGTTATCATTACTCCTCACTGAAACCAGATGAGCTGATCACTTCCATTCCTGCCAGTAGCCTATTAACAGAACTTGCCTGTGTCGATTGGTGTATTTGGATATATATATATGTGTATGTATATGGAAAGATACTTTATGTGGACACATTATTATAAGAGATAATGACAAAGAATGACAGATCATTGATGGAAGGCCCACTAGCAAATGGATGGATCTTCTACCAATCAGAAATGTGCAGTTTGGGACTTCCTGTATTGTCACCTCTCTTAATCTTGTTGCAAAGATCATCCAGTTTTAACTCAGTGTTGGAGTAAGTCCTGAAACAGTTCTCCACAGGGGAAAAAAAAAGCATGTATTTCCTACACTAGGTCTATTCTGTGCGTTGAGCTCAAACTAGCTCCATTCTAATGATCTGAGAGTTCAATTCCAATCTAATGTTAGCGCACAAATATTAACATTTGTTGTCTTCCTTCCAGGGTCCCCCAGGGCCCATAGGAATACAAGGTCCAATTGGACACCCTGGACCCATTGTAAGTATTGGTTTTGGTGGATCTTTCTGTCCCTTCTCTAATGTTTGGCTGATCATCGCTCTACAGTATGAGTCAGAGAGAGTCTAAGAGCCATGTGGTATGGAAACGGACCCTTCGGTCCAACCAATCCATGATGACCATAATCCCAAACTAAAGTAGTCCTGCCTGCCTGTGCTTGGCCCAAACCTTTCTTATTCATGTATTTTTGCAAAATTTGTTTTTGTAACTGTACCCGCATCCACCACTTCCTCTGGAAGTTCATTCCACTCTTGACCCGGTCTGTATGCAAAAGAAGTCGCTCCTCGTGTCCTTTTTAAACCTTTCTCCTCTCGCCTTAAAAATGTGCCCCCTAGCGTTGCGATCCCCCACCCTCGGGAAAAAGGCACCTGCCATTCACCCTATCTACACTCTGCATGATTTTATACACGTCAATGAGGTCACCTCATCCCTAAACCTACTACACCCTCGTGAAAGAAGTCCTAACATATCCGGCCTATTTTTATAACTCAAACCCTCCATTCCCGACAACATCCGGGTAAATTCCTTCTTGTGTCAGCATAGGGAGCAGCTGGAGTAGGGCAATTTTTGAGGAACGGAAGAGCAGTTGGCTGGTTGAGGGGGGTGGTTGGAGACAGCCTGTTTCTGAGGGGAAGGGGGAAGAGAAGCTGGGGACGGACGTGTTTCCCAGTCTTAGCTGTACAACAAGGAACAGTGCAATCAGAAGAATACCGGCATCTGTTTTTCGATTTGCTATGTCACGTTCTGTTGAATCTAATCCATCAGATTTAAATGTCCAAGTCATTTTGTGAACCAGTGTCTTTCATTTTCCCTACCTCACTCTGTCTCCATCAGTTTCAAAGTCGTAATGTGCCCTGAAGTTTAGTCAGAGATGTGTTGTTATGTGGCTTTGAAAAGGTTAGAAACATATGATGCATATGATGCCCAGAATACTATGTCACTCCATACTGTACTGCCTTCAGCCCATTGGAGCAACCTAGCTGATATAATTTAAGGAAAACATTTTGAAGAAAGATCTAGCATTTGTTTTGAGAGTGTGATGCAAAGCATAACAGAAGAAGGAAGCATTATGGTGTCTCGATTTAGTCCCATAGTGCTTCCTCCGAGCTGGCCAAGTCAACCTATTCATCAGCTCTGTGTTGTTTGTGCACGTAGGGTTCTGATGGTAGTCCAGGCCTGAGAGGCTATCCAGGCATGCGCGGGCAGAAAGGTGACGATGGAATCCGTGGACTGCCAGGTGCTGCTGGTCCTGTTGGACTTCAGGTAATTGAATTGTCACGCTCTGTTTCCTGGCGGCTTGGCTCCCCAGCGGAATGGAGGTGGTTGGCCGTTGTTCTCTGACCCTTGATGTCGCAGAATTGTTCTGGCACTCAAAAATGCCATTCGGCCTGTCATGCCTATGCTGGTTCTTCAAATGAGCATTGTTACCAAGTAGCTGTCTCCTGCTTTTTCTCCATACCCTTCCTCGTGATTTCTGTCCAAATAACCATCCAATGTCCCTCCTGAATGCCTCAATTGAACCCACCTCCACCACATTTCCAGACAATGCATTGCAGACCCTAATTGTTTGCTGTACAAAATAATTTTTTTTTCTCTCTCTCGCATCAGCCTTGCTTCATTTGAACCTCACTTGAGATATACGCCTCATGTTGTTGTACCTTTTACAAGTGAAAACAGCCTCTCTGTCTCTCTAAATGGAAATTGCTGGAGAAACTCGGAGGGTCTGGCAGCATCCGTGGAGACAGAGAGAGAGAGTGGGATTTGATGATTTGAACAATTTGAATCCAGTGACTCTTTTTCTAACTATCTGCCTTTTTCTACCTTTCTATCTCTCTATCTCTCCCTTTAAAAAAACATAAAAACAAGAGAGCAAAGCTCAAGGGAGAGCCTGGTATCAACATGCAAACAGTTATAGAGTCATACAGCATGAAAGAGATCTCGGTGTCCATGTACACAGATCCTTGAAAGTTGCCACCCAGGTTGACAGGGCTGTTAAGAAGGCATACAGTGTTTTAGCTTTTATTAATAGAGGGATCGAGTTCCGGAACCAAGAGGTTATGCTGCAGCTGTACAAAACTCTGGTGCGGCCACACTTGGAGTATTCTGTACAGTTCTGGTCACCGCATTTTAAGAAGGATGTGGAAGCTTTGGAAAGGGTGCAGAGGAGATTTACTAGGATGTTGCCTGGTATGGAGGGAAGGTCTTACGAGGAAAGGCTGAGAGACTTGAGGCTATTTTCATTAGAGAGAAGAAGGTTGAGAGGTGACTTAATTGAGACATAGAAGATAATCAGAGGGTTAGATAGGGGGATAGGGAGAGCCTTTTTCCTAGGATGGTGACAGTGAGCACGAGGGGGCATAGCTTTAAATTGAGGGGTGAAAGATATAGGACAGATGTCAGAGGTAGTTTCTTTACTCAGAGTAGTAAGGGTATGGAACGCTTTGCCTGCAACAGTAGTAGATTCGCCAACTTTAAGTTGTCATTGGACAAGCAAATGGATGTACATGGAATAGTGTAGGTTAGATGGGCTTCAGATTGGTATGGCAGGTCAGCACAACATCGAGGGCCGAAGGGCCTGTACTGTGCTGTAACGTTCTATGTTCTATGTTCTATGATACCCTTCGTTCTAACCAGCCCATTGCCAGTACTGAGAGATAGTAGGAACTGCAGATGCTGGAGTCTGAGAAAACAAGGTGTGGAGCTGGAGGAACACAACAGGCCAAGCAGCCTCAGAGGAGCAGCAAAGCTAACATTTCGGATCTGGACCATTCTTCAGAAAATGTCTTTCTGAAGAAGGATCCAGACCTGAAACAAAGGATGGACAGTGCACCTGTGCATTATACTTGTACAGGGTCAAATTGGAGCCCATTTAGAGTGACTGCATCCATTTTGGATTCCAGCCCTCAGAAAGGATACATCAGGTACTGGGATGTAAAGATAAAAGTTGCATGATGCTTGTGTTCTTCAGAGCGCAGGAGACGAAGGGGACGCCAAATCATCCTGTTTAAAATGATGGAAAAATTTGATGGTGGTCGACAGAGAAACTCCGGTGCAGAGTCGGGTCGGGGAATGTGGAGGGCAACTGTGGTTTGGTCTGGTCTGGTCCAGAGCAAAGGAGAATGGGTGGACAAGGAGGGAACTTTACAGTCCAATCCAGAGGTGGTGTCAGGAAGCAATTCATCATGCAGTGTAATAAAATGTGAGGCTGGATGAACACAGCAGGCCCAGCAGCATCTTTAACACTTTACCCTAAAAAGCTGTTGATGTTTAGCATGACAGGATAAGGTAACCAACAGCAGATTTAAAAACAAGTGGATAGATTTTCATTCAGTGGGAATATGAAGATGGGTATCTGGGGTCATGGCGCAGATCCACCATGATAGGTGTGAATGGGAAAGCTGTCTGCAGGAGCTGAATGGCTTCCTTCTGTGCCAATTTCAACCTCTTGAGAGCCTGTGAATTTCATGCAGGAGCCAAATTGTTTCGATTGGATTGCCAGGTCAGGTGCTTAAAGTTTTGATCATCTGATGAAGAGAAGCATGGGAAAAGGAGACCATTCAGCCCCTCAAGCCTATACTACCATTGCTTATGGCTAGCCTCTACCTCAACTGCCTTCGATTCCGACTGTTTAGCGCAATATTACTGCCTTCCGTGGGTCTGTAAGGCTGGCTTTGGCATATTTAATTAAGCATCGTACAGCCTCAATCACGTATTTCTAGGGGAGGAAAATGGGCCCTTAAGACAATTAGAATTAACAATTAGAACAACTCTCGATGTTTGCATCTATCCACTCCTCCCAGAGCTCCATTGACTCTCAGTTCGATTCTGGGCTCCAGGCTGGATGTCAAAACCTGACCATCTCTCAGCCAAAATCACAAACCAAGGCTAAGTGACAGTCAGTACATCGTAGTTCATTGAATGAAAAGGGACACATCAAAGTTGGTTCATTCCTCTGGTGAAAAGTCATCTAGAAGTGTTAGCCTGCTCTGTCTCCATGGATGCTGCCTGACCTGCCATGACTTCAAGCAATTTCTGTTTTCAGTACAGATTCCAGCATCTGCAGTAATTTGCTCCAATATTGTGTTGGTTCATTCCTCACTGTCTTTTCTCTTCCTACTTGTTCCTTTTCTCCTTTTCACTTTCTCTCTTTCTTGCTCTTTCTCCCTTTTCTCTCCCTCTATTTGCTTTTCCCTGCCTCTTCCCTGTTCCACCCTCCCTGGCTTTGTGTTTTTCCTTCTTTCTATACTGTAAAGTTCTAATAAAAGTCATGTCAACAGAGAGAGACTTGAGCCAACGGTTCAGCAGAATACTGAGTAGGCTCATTTATAGGATTTTCTAGAGATGGGGAAGCTTTGAGATGATTGAGATGACCCTGTAATAAATGGTCTACCCTCACTGCCACTGAGCCCCAGATTGATACTTATCAGTCTGATGGCTATGTATTCTGCTGTGATCCAACATTTAAGCAGCCTCCCAGTTGGGGCATTGCTTTCTGTTATTTGTCTGCAGCACAGGAACCAAATGAAAAGGAGCAAAAGATTTCCACTTGCTTCAATTAATGATTGGGGAATAAGTGCGTTGCTTCATTGCTCAAAGGTGAAAGGTCCTAGTGTGACCTCTGACCTGTTCCTCAGTGGTGTAATCTGTCAGGGAGCGAGGAAGGACGTGACACGGTTGATAAATAGGGCACACAGAGCCTGCAATCAAAATCTCAAGCTATCCTTAACCCAGTTTGCTTCTCAATGTTGATTCCACGTAGAAGCACAAAGTAACTGGGACGGTTTGGGTTTGTCGGATAGTTTTGAGTCACAGTCAGAATTTATAGCTGCTGACAGTGGAATCTGGGAAACAAACTTCCAGCGTTGAGTGAGGAGAAATCTGACTGTTCAGAGGCCCAGTTAACAGGAGGGTGCCACTGTTTGATTACCTCGTACATTACGTAGCAGTCAGTAGGTATTAGTCTAAATTTTACTGAATAAAGAAGTAACGTACTGCTGGGGACTGTCCCTGTGTGTGGCGTGCTGATTGATAGGTTCTGTACTGTACTTTACAGAGATCCATTTGGGCTTTTGCCTTTCTATATGAAAGTTATATGTGCCTCTGCCCCTCTGTGCAGTGTCAAGAGGGCATCACACCATCAGCAGCCCCTTTTGGCTGCTAATGTGAAATAGAGGGCCCTGTTCAGGTAAGGCTTAAGGGACCACTTTGAACCACTCTGAGCAGAGCAGGGTGTGGCCTTTGGTTACCTTTTTCCCCGGTCGTTTAACTTGCTGTTCACAAGAGCTGGCTGCCTGCAGTTTGGCCAAAGCTTTGGCTACATGACAACAGTGACTACACTGGCAAAAATAATCCATTTTGCTTTTGTAGGGGGTACAGTCAGACACTACATAAACTTGGAACTGATGGCATGTGGTTCAATACACCAAGCCTTGTGTTCAGATCAGCTGAGATGATTGCTGTCCTCAATTCTGGGCCGATCCCAGCAAGGTTCCAAGCTGCCCTTCCATCTGTGATAGCTTTCAGGCTCACAGTCTTGAAGCTGGATCAATCAAATCGAGCCTAATGCCTTTAACGTCTGACCTACCTTTGTTTTGCAGGGTCTGCCTGGTCCTCCTGGCGACAAAGGTGAAAGCGGAGATGTTGGACCAATGGTAGGTGGACATAATGCAGCAATGGCGTCATGGGGAGATGGTAGTGTGGCGGTACTGTTTCCGGACTGGCCACCCAGTGGCTCAGGCCCTGGGATAGGAGTTCAAATCTCACAAAGGCTGGTGCTGGGAGTCGAAGTTATTCAATCAAATATGGAAAGCCAATTTTAATAATGGTGACCAGAACCACTATCTTTGTTGTGAAAACCCAACAGTGACACCCTTTAGAGAACGAATTCTGCTTTCTTTATTTAGTTAGCCATCAGTGTTGTTGGCTCTTAACTCACCTTGAAATGGCCATGAATGTCACTCAGCTGTGACTAACTCCTACAATGGACAGACTGTTCACAAAGGCAGCTCAACACCACTTTTCTCCAGCAATGTTCACATTCCCGAAAATGCTGTTTTTGAAAAATTCTTAGCAGCCACCTTCATTGCACGGAGACAGGGCGTTGCCAAGGAGCTGGCAATGGTGATTGGGTTATCTGTTATGTGGAGAGCTGCACTGTGACTCTGAACCCTGAGCTCTCCCCTCACGGCAGATTCAGAAATATCTCTACAACGTCAGCAAGTTTGAAGAACTAGGGACGTGTCAGGACCACTATGTGGCTGCATTGACTTGAAGGTGTGCCTGGGTGATTATAATGAGCCATAAAAAGGAAAAGATCCGGTTAATCCTGACGCTACTTATTCCCAAATGATGGTGGACTTGACAACCTCCCGAACTCAGCACCAGCTACATCTTCATGTCAAGATCAAAGGTCACGAGTGCCCCACAGCCCATGATTTTTGAGCTTAGATTTAGGCATCTATATTGGGCAATGTGTTCTTTTCTTTTGTTTATTATTCGTAAAAGTGAGATCATCACAAAGCACCAATTACCATTAACCTCATCCTGTTTTTGTTTGCAGGGCCCGCCTGGTCCTTCAGGAGTGAGAGGGCCTCCAGGTCCCAATGGTGCCACTGTAAGTGACCCTATTTTTCCATTTCCCTTCGCGTTGTACTTGAGGCTACTGCTTGATTCCCAGTTGGCAAAATGAGCATGAGTTTCATGTGTAACTTTGATTGCGTGTGGCTCAGTAGATAGGGAGATATCTTGAACCTTCATGAAGTGTATCCTGATGCTGTTCTCCACTGCCAGTGTTACAAGTACAGGGAGTACAAATACAAATAAGGAAGGACAGCTCCCAATGGTGGTTGAGAGCAGGTGTTGCTCTTTCTGTCTGAGAGCTGGGGATCTTGTGATGCAGGTGGTAGTGTCCCTACCTCTGAGATGGGAGACGTGTCTTCAAACCTCACCCACTCCAGGGGTGTGTCATAACACCTCTGAGCAGTTGATTAGAAAATTCCTGAGCCGTGTTTTTTCCACCAACACTCTCGATGCCTTTAGAGAGAGGTGGGCACCATGAGGGTTGCAGTGCTGTATCACCTCCTCCAACTCCATTCTGATTTAATCCCTTCTTTCTCTCCCAACCCTTCTCTTAACTTTTTGTTCTCTTTACAGTATTTGAATGGCTGTGCTGATAAATTCTTCTTTCAATTATAAACACATGTGATTTGATGGTGATTAAAGAGGCATGTAACAACATCTCTGGATGGAAAGAAATGAAAAAAAAGAAGAGTTTGTTTTTCCACCAGGAGGGCTGGGTTCCAGTCTCACCTGCTCCAGAAGAGTTAGCTTCTGGATAAAGAACTCTTCTAACAGGGAAATGTGGAAATTGGTGTTTGAGAGAAACTATAAGTTTATTGTAAAACCCTGCATAAATCTCTCAAAGCCTTTTGCTGTCTGATTGAGTGTACAGATATCAGTTGGATAAAAACTAGCTGACCCTCTCCAGGTGGCTCACACACTCAGAGCTGGGTAATAGGATGTAGCCTCATGAATATCCACATTCTTCCTCAACCGAGGATTCCCCAGCTCTGCTGTCGACAGGGCCCTCGATCGGGTCCAACCCATCTCCCACGCTTCTGCCCTCACCCCTTCGCTTCCCTCCTGCAACAGTGATCGGGTTCCCCCTTATCCTCACCCACCATCCCACCAGCATCCAGAAGATCATCTGATGCCATTTCTGTCACCTCCAGCAAGATGCCACTACCAGACACAAATTCCCCTTCCCTCCCTTGTCTGCCTTCCGCAGGGACTGTTCCCTCCCCGACACCCTGGTCCACACTTCCTTCACCCCCAACACCTCCCCACAGCCCTATGGCACTTCCCCCTGTAACCAGAGAGGGCGCAACACTTCACCTGCATTTCCAAGAATCTAGTCTACTGCATTCGCTGCTCACAATGTGGTCTCCGCTACATTGGGAAAACGAAGCATAGACATCTACATTCTGCTCGCAAAAAAGACCCTGAGCTACCAGTTGCCTGCCCCTTCAATGCACCATCCTGCTCCCTGACCAACATCTCTGTCTCCAGCTTGCTACAGTGTTCCAGTGAATCCCAACTCAAGCTGGAGGAACAACACCTCATTTTCCACTTGGGGACCCTACAACCCTCTGGACTCAATATTGAGTTCAATAATTTTAGGGCCTATTTCTTCTAAATCCCAGCCCCCCCCCCCCACCAGGCCTTGTTATCACAGCCTGCCAATTACACACCCGCCGTTGTTAGTCACTAACAGCCCCCATTAACAACCATTCACCTTCCCAGCCTGATCGTTAGCAACTCCTTTGTCCAACTGTCTTTCTATCTCTTTGGGCTCTATCCTACCGTTTACTCCCTGCCCCACCCACCTCCCTAATTTCTGCATATAAACTGACGTTTTCCCAGCCACCGTCAGTTCTGAGGAAGGGTCACAGGACCCGAAACATTAACTCTGTTTTCTCCTCCACAGATGCTGCCAGTCCTGCTGAGCTTTTCCAGCAACTTTGTTTTTGTAGCCTCATGAAGGAAGCAAGGAAGTTTTGTCTGGAAATGGCGGCTTTGGGCTGGGTTAACTTTCTGCATGTCACGTTTCTTTATTTGAGGAAGAAAAGAAGACAGCGGGGAGGTGAGGGATTTCCACAACTGTCAGGACATGGTCAAAGCAGAAGGGAAGAGGCTGGTACAATTTCACCAGAGTATGCATGTAAATTGGAACTCTCTCCGCACCTTGAAGATGTTGAGGCTCGTTAAATTGCTCAGACAGGGTCCAGGCATGTTCAGAGTTTGATTTCAACTTGCACATCACAAAATTCACACCAAACTGATTACTTGTTTCCCAAATATGCACCCTGCACCTTGTTCTTGCTCAGTTATCCCTTCATTGATATATAATCATCACCTCTTCCCTAGTTCCCTGGTCTTGGGCATTCCTGCCACACCCTACTAAATGAGTGAGTTGAAGGATAAGTTTAAAAGTAAGATGAGATTTTGTAAGGTTAAGGTTTTATGGTAGATTGAGTTAAGATGAAGATCAGCTCTGACCTCATTGAATGGCAGAACTAACTTGAGGGGTAGAATGGCCTCCTTTCATTCTTGTTTCTGCACACACTGCAGGAAGTGTTATGCACGGCTTTTCAAATTCTTTTTGCATGTAATGGTATGACGTATGCACTGGTGTGTGTTGGAGTTCCAGAGCAAATGTCCATGCAATGCTGCCCTCCCTGAAAGATTCCAGTGTTTAGTTTGGTGCTGTCTTAACTGGCTCGTGTTTGCGATCAGATCGAGAACAGCAAAACTGGCAACACAGCGGTCCACCAAGTTTAGTCATCTTCCGTTTTACTTAACTCACCTCTGAATGAAGAAGGCACTGCGCCTGTTCCAGGAGCTTGAGTGTAAAATCTAGGCTGACCCTCTCAGTGCAATGCCGAGGGTGTGCTGTGCTTTTGTAGGTACCATCTTTCAGATTAAACGTTCAACCAAAGTTTGCGTAAGGGGCATTGTTGTAAGAAGAGCAAGAGAATTCTCCATGATCCTGACGAAGGGTCACTGAACTCAAAACATTGATTCAGTTTCTCACGCTCCACACATGCTGCCGGACCTGCTGAGTTTGTCCGCAATTTCTATTTTTGTTTGAGTTCTCCCTGGTGTTTGGATAAATTTTAATATCATAATCAACGTGCATGAAATGTTATATTGCTAATTATCCATTTATCAAAGCAGGGACTGGTCTGTTTTCTGCAATTGTTTATTTGTGTTTCATAGACCAATAGAAATACCAGTCTGCCCTCCTTCTTCCTCATCCTGAGAATAGCCAGCTCTTTTATATTTTCTAATCAACCCGTTCAGCGATGTTACGGCACATCCCTGGAGCAGGTGGGACTTGAACCTAAGCATCCTGGCTCAGAGATAGGGACGCTGCCACTGTCTAACCTTTAACAAGCTCTCAAATATGTTCTCAAGTAAATATCAGCTGCCCTTTATTATTTCTGAAGTGGGTTCCGAATCATTCTTGAGGACACCATCAGCTACAGTGTTGCCATGACTTATTGCTGTGCCACACCCGCAACATTGCAACTCCATTCCAGCAGCACTTAGTGAAACGTAAAGTGCTTTGGGACATCCTTTGATGGTGACAGGTGCTATAGAAAGGAAGCCTGTCTTTTCTTGACAACCAAACCCAAGTAGGTTGCAAAATGACTCCCAGCTCTTGCCTCTGACATTGTGTCAGGAATAGTGCTGCTTTGTGAGTTTTTAGTCGAGCAGCTGGGAGGCAATTGACAGATGGAGACTGGCTTTTTGAAATCTTTTATTTGCATAATTATTTACTTTGTTTAATCAACAGATTTTGCAGGTCTCCAAGGCATGGGAGAGTGTAACAGCAAACAACAGATGCTTCAGCTGTGTGTGTGTGTGTGTGTGTGTGTGTGTGTGTGTGTGTGTGTGTGTATGTGTGTGTGTGTGCGCGCTTATAGAAAATGAACTGACTATATTTACAGTGCAAACATGTCGTAAAATCATCAGCGTTCCTTGTTTGTGAAGCTCAGGCTTTTGTATTTTCGAGTAGGGGCCATGAGCTTGCTGTTAAATGTGAGGCAAGATCCCATATGATGTTTTGGGAGTCTTGGAATGTTTAGGGGCACAGAAGGAGGCCACTCAGCCCGTTTGTGTCTGCGGCAGCCCTCCAAAAGTCCAATTCACCTCTAGCCGCCTTCTGCCTGTAACCCTCTCAGATAATACTATTCTCTTCTGAAGGCCTCGATTTAATCTAGCTCCATCCCAGACAGCACTCTCCAGATCCCAACCACTCACCCAGTGAAAAGTTTGATCTTATGTCGCCATTGCTGCTTTTTCCGATTAACATAATCTGCGTCCTTTCTATTCCACCAGTGGCAATAGTTTCTTTCTATTGCCTCTATCTAGACCCGCTAGTATTTTGACTCCTTTTACCAAATCTTCCAGCCTTCTCTGTAAAGGTAACAGAACCAGCGTCCCCATTCTGCTTACAGGACTGAACTGTCTCATTCTTGGAAACATTCTCATAAATGTTTCAATTCATCCATCTAGCTTTTAAAATTCAGGAAAGGTTGAGCCCGGTTTATACAATCTGCCTGTCTCCTCTATGAGAATCCTGCCCTCATCCTGTTATCCATGTAGATCCCAGTGAAACATTACCATTTTCTCTCTCCCCCTCCCGACTCTGGGACTGAAGCTGGGTGGAGCTGCCACGTTGGGACTGGCGGCTACGTGACTGCCTCCTGTTGGTGTCACTGAGTCAATACAGTGGCACTTCCTGCCTGTCTTACAATGCAATGGAAGCAGCATCAACATGTGGACTGTGCTGTACTGCCTACAGGATAGCCTAACTTGGCAGCAGTACCCACTCCTGAGCTATCCCATTTGATGTCTTCCCAGGTGTCCAGTCCAAAGCTCTCCTATACTTATTCAGTTGGAACTAATGCAATCAAATCTATAATCTAGAGCTTGGAAAAACAATCACACAATAAATCAGAATTCCAGCAAACAGGATACTTGAGGAGCTCTGTTCACAGTTAGATCACTGAGTACTGCAATTCAGCCAAACACTCAGGTGCGATGTGGCTAGGATTTCATAACCCATCCACAGTAAATCAGCGATTCACTACAACTTGACTTTCACTTGTATTCCTTGCTGCATGAGAGTCCAGTATCCTGTTGGCTACCGTAACCAATCTCAATGCGGTATCCAGCAGTGTAGAGTAACCAATCCCAGTGCAGTATCCTGCTATGTACGCTAACCAATCCCAGTGTAGTATTCTGTTGTCTACAGTGGACAATCCAAGTGTGGTAGCCTGCTGTCTACAATAACCAGTCCCAGTGTGGTATCAGTGATAATGGGAACTGCAGATGCTGGAGAATCCAAGATAACAAAGTGTGAAGCTGGATGAACACAGCAGGCCAAGCAGCATGTCAGGAGCACGAAAGCTGATGTTTCGGGCCTAGACCCTTCATCAGAGAGGGGGATGGGGAGAGGGTTCTGGAATAAATAGGGAGCGAGGGGGAGGCGGACCGAAGATGGAGAGAAAAGAAGATAGGTGGAGAGGAGAGTATAGGTGGGGAGGTAGGGAGGGAATAGGTCAGTCCAGGGAAGACGGACAGGTCAAGGAGGTGGGATGAGGTTAGTAGGTAGGAGATGGAGGTGCGGCTTGGGGTGGGAGGAAGGGATGAGTGAGAGGAAGAACAGGTTAGGGAGGCAGAGACAGGCTGGGCTGGTTTTGGGATGCAGTGGGGGGAGGGGAAGAGCTGGGCTGGTTGTGTGGTGCAGTGGGGGGAGGGGATGAACTGGGCTGGTTTTGGGATGTGGTGGGGGAAGGGGAGATTTTGAAGCTGGTGAAGTCCACATTGATACCATTGGGCTGCAGGGTTCCCAAGCGGAATATGAGTTGCTGTTCCTACAACCTTCGGGTGGCATCATTGTGGCACTGCAGGAGGCCCATGATGGACATGTCATCTAAAGAATGGGAGGGGGAGTTGAAATGGTTTGCGACTGGAAGGTGCAGTTGTTTATTGCAAACCGAGCGGAGGTGTTCTGCAAAGCGGTCCCCAAGCCTCCGCTTGGTTTCCCCAATGTAGAGGAAGCCGCACCGGGTACATTGGATGCAGTATACCACATTGGCAGATGTGCAGGTGAACCTCTGCTTAATATGGAAAGTCATCTTGGGGCCCAGTGTGGTATCCTTCTGTCTACAATAATCAATCCCAGTGTAGTAACAGTAACCAATCCCAGTGCGTTATTCTGCTGTCTATAATAACCAATCCCAGTGCAGTATCCTGTTGTCTACAGTGACCCATATGATCCATCCAGCCTCCAGTGATTCCAAATTGATGATACTGGTGCCTTTCGGCCTTTTAATCCTGTCCTTACTTATTTGAGTGTGCTACAGCTCACCCTCAAAACTGTATCCAGTGTTCTGTACTTCTCAGTGTTACTTCAGTTTGTTCAGTATTATTTTCCTGGCCCCTATAGCTGTTTGCCTGTTTTCTGACATTCATGAACTTCCCACTTGGTCAGTGATTCCTTCATTGTGTGTTAGTTTCTCTCCTCCATTCACTGCTGCCTTCTGTCAGGTCCTCAATCTCTCATTTGAAGATCCACCATGGCTCACCAATGACCCCAAGCTCAGCCATGACTATGTTGGAGACTGCCAGCTAAAAGCTGGTCAGCATGTTCTCCTCCATCTGCTTCTCCTTTACAATTTGCCTGTGGAATTGAATCAAAGAAAGACCTTGTCTAATATCATCTGGGAAATGCTACACTACATTTTCAGGAACCCACACTATATGAGGGATAGGACAGCACTGGGGAGGGTGCAGAGAAGATTTACCAGGATGTTTCCTGGGCTGGACAGTCTCGGTGATGAAGATAAATTGGACAGAATGGGGTTGGTATCCTTGGAGATAGAAGAGGCACATGATTGAAATGGGTATATTATATATTATAAGGGGCACAGACAGGTTAGACAGGAAGAAACATTTCTCCTTGATAGAGGGATCACTTGTTGGAGGCATGGATTGAAGGTTAGGTGCAGCAGGTTTAGAGGGGACATGAGGAAAATCTTTTCACTCAGTAGGTGGTGGGAATCTGGAACTTCACTAGCTGTAAGAGTGGTAGAGGCAGAAAACCTCATAACATTGAAGAAATATTTAAATGTGCACTTGTGATGGCAAGGCACAGAAGGCCAAATGCTGGAAAATGAAACTAGAATGGTTAGGTGACCAGTGCAGACTTGATGGGCCTTTATCTGTGGTTTAGACCTTTATGACTCTACCTTGCATTCAAATGTTGTGTGAGCCAAAAACCTCTCATCCCTCCCTGTCTCCAATACATGTTGAGAACATGGCACCAACCACCAAAACACATGCTTGAGCTGCATAACAAAGATATATTGAAGGGAAAGCTGGATAAAATGAGAGGGGAAATAAATAGAACGTTATGACGATAAGGTGAGATCAAGACGGTAAGAGCAAGATTGCATGAAGGATAAAGTTCAGCAAAGACAATCTGGGCAGAACTGCCTGTTTTTGTGCAGAGAGTTTGATAGAAAGCTTGGGAAAACCCAAACAATATTTTTGAGATCTTTTTCAAGGAAGGAAAATGTGCTGTCGCCGCTGGTCAGTTGGATAGAGACTTTTCCATTTGGGGGTTCATTTCTGTAGTATCTGCTAAGCCGTTATAACCGCATGCTGATACTAAAGTCCTCACAGTTGTGTAAACTGAGCCGTATTTATATTTCGTCTTCTGTCTGTTTAGGGTCCTTCAGGACTCCCAGGTGGTGTGGGCAACCCAGGACCAGTGGGTGAAAAGGTGGGTGTGTTCTTGTTTGTGTTTTGTGACTGAGCAGGATTCTTGGTAGATCACAAAGGATCTAGTGAACCACTCACTGAAACCCCAAAGGAATCTCTCCAGCCACGGAATGACGTGGGGATTTGGCAGGAACATTGGGAGAACCAAATGAGATAGCTAGCAAGAAGCTTCCCTATCTCAAGAGTAAAGAGTTCCATTTTCCAAGTGAGGCTTGAATGGCAAGTAAAGATTCCCGCTGGTGAGCAGCAAGAAGTCTATTGGCATGGATAGACGTTCTCGTTATTGCATCGTACAGCCTCATTGATATGCATCTTCTACTGTCCCACCTGCTTTATTTAGGGCATAGTGGTAATGTTACTGGACTAGTAATCCCATTACCAAGCTGGCATGATGGCTCAGCGGTTAGCACTGCTGCCTCACAGCACCAGGGACCTGGGTACAATTGCACTCTTGGGTGACTGTGTGGAGTTTGCACATTCTCCCCGTATCTGTGTGGGTTTCCTCTGGCTGCCCCACTTTCCTCCTACAATCCAAAGATGTGCAGTTCAGGGTGGATTGGCCATGCTAAATTGCCCATAGTGCCCAGGGATGTGCAGGCTGGGTGGGTTAGCGATGGGAAATATGAGGTTATGGGGATAGGGTAAGAGGGCAGGTCTGGGTGGGAACTTCTTCAGAGCTCGGTATGGACTTGAAGGGCTGAATGGCCTGCTTCCATACTGTAGGGGTGCCATAATTCTATACAAGAAGTTCTTCAGGTTATAGTTGCATAGTTTGGAAGAAAACCTTTCAGCCACATTGAAAGGTTTTCTTTGCACTGGCTCTGGAAGTTGCACCTGAAATGGTCCTGGTGGAGCTCAGCGCAGTTTGGTGTAACCATTGTGTTTGACCTTCCTTACAGGGAGAGACAGGAGAAGCTGGAGACCCAGGCACACCCGGAGAGCCAGGTATCGCTGTGAGTACCCAACATTGTCTTACTCGTGACTGTCATTGAAACACCGGTGAAGAGTTGACTGCTCGCATCTGCGGTCTCCCTCGCCCCTGAATTGCTCACTCTCAGCTGTGCCACCCTAATTGTTTGGTGGCTTGATGCCAATCTTAGCCTTTCCTCGAGGGAGCAAGTTTGTGGAAAATAAAAGACTGTGTATGGATTTGCAACCATCTCAGCTCCCCCAGCCCCAACCACGTGGTCAGCTATTTCTCCGTGCACGGCAGTAGAAGCCACATCAATGCAGTGACAGATCGATGCTCGGATAGTGCCCTGGGAGTGGTCAATATCGACATGGGAATAGATAGATGACCACTCTGTACATCAAACCAGAGTTTTGATTCAGAGACCGCTTGGAATCTCAAGTATTAACGTGCTCAGATGTTAAATACGTTGTCCTGTTCTTGTTCTGTAAGCCTTTGATTAGATAAAGTTGGGTTTGAGCGTTTATGCTGTATTTGAAGGATTTTTTTTAACATCTCTTATCCAAGGGTCCTAAAGGCGATGTTGGTGATAAAGGGGACGCAGGTCCGCCAGGTGCAGCAGGACCTGCAGGGGTCAAAGGTCCTCCAGGTGAAGATGGTGCTAAAGGCGATGTGGTAAGTGGGCCATTTTCTGTCTGTATCTGTGCATGGATGGACAGGATAGGTTTCCTCAGGGTTGGACTTGAGGGTTACAGAAGGCTCGATTACGGCTCACCAAACTGGGGAAATGAGGATTTATTTTTCTGCTCAGTCACGGATTGTGGGTGTTGCTGTCTAAGCCGGCCAGTTCTACCCATTCTTCTTAGCCCCAAGTGGCATGCTTGGCCATTTCAAAAGGCAGTTAAGGACTCTTAACAATTGCAGTGGGCCTGGAGTCACATGTAGATCAGACCAGGTATGGATGGCAGATTTCCCTCATTAAAGTGCATTAATGAACCAGATGAGTTTTTATGACTGTCAACAGTGGGCTATTGACCATCAGCTTCACTTCCTGAATTTGTTTTTTTTAATGAGTTCACATTTCACCATCTGTCATGTTACTTTGTTATTTTATTCACTTAGTGTGTGGGTATCACTGGCACAGCATTTATTGCCCATCCCTAACTGCCCAGAAGCCTGGTGTCATATGTAGGCCAGACCAGGTAAAGATGGCAGATTTCCTTCCCTAAATGTCATTAGGAAACCAGATGGGTTTTTCCAACAATCGACAATGGATTCACGGTCATCATTAGGCACGTAATTCCATATTTTTATGGAATTCAAATTCCACCATCGGCCATGGCAGGATTTGAACCCATGTCCCCAGAATGTTACCTGGGTCTCTGGATTACTAATCCAGTGACAATACCATGACAGTGCCTCCCCATCATCGTTAAACAGAGAGCAGTTGGGTGGACCATGTCTATACTCCTTGGAGCTTGGGTACCATTGAAAGATGGAAGGTTCATCAGGAGCTTGACAGATTGGGGACAGGGAGGATGTTTCAGCCGGCTTGGGAATCTGGAAAACAAGAACACAGTCTCAGGGTGGAGTGATTAAGGATTGCAATGAGTAGACTTCACTTGGAAGTTTTCTTGCCCTGTCACAAATGCAATTGCCTAATACCTCTCTCTCTCTCTCTCTCTGTCTGTCTCTCTGTGTCTCCTTTTCTCTGACGTCTGATTCTCAGGGTCCAGCTGGTTTTCCAGGTGATCCCGGTCCAACAGGCGAGCCAGGTGTCCCGGTGAGAAGCTAAACCTCAGCGCGCGATTCTTTGATTCCGAAGAAAAGCCACACTGAACTCAAAGTTTTCACTCTGTCTCGCTGCAGACGATGCCAGATCTGCTGAGTTTCTCCAGCACTTTGCTTTCTCATCTTACCCTCCTGATGGTTACTGACACATCGTCTTAAAGTGCACAGCTGACCGGGCCCCTCCCGAACGGCAGGATTATTGACCTCCATGTTCGATCACAACGGCCAACTGGCAGCTGGAGGAAGTCAGAACACCCAGGGAATGGCTGGTGCTTCCATGCTCCCAACGTTGTGATGTTATCCAATTTTTCCCTGCTTTCCGACAACAGATTTCCTTTTGAGTTTGGGGGTCTTTGTCAACCCACATTCATTCATCTCTTCATTCCCCCAAACCCATACAGAACACACCAAACCCTAATGTGCACCAGCATGGTATGAGGCCATTCAGCCTATTATGACTCTACCACTCCCATTGGAAGAGTTCTCCAACATGTTGATTTCTCCAATTTCCTTTCAAAGCTACTATTGAATCTCCTTTTCGTTATTTGTCTGTCAGATAAACACTCACTTTCTTAGACAAAAATCTATTCATTGGCACCCCTGGTTGTTTTCCCAAAGGTTTTTAACTTTTTGTTTCCACTGTAACCAATTGCCTTGTGTTTTTTTTTTGTCTTAGGGGACAGATGGTGGAGTTGGTGAAAAGGGCAGTCTTGGTGATCCTGGCCTGACGGTAGGTGTTTCACTGGACCAAGGAGGGCTGCACACCTCAGAAATCCCTGAGAAATTGTGTTACAATTAATTCTATGGCTTCAACTCCCCCAAGAACAGCAGACAAGGAGTTATACTGACAACCACCTCCACCTTGAGAAAGACCAGATCTCAATTACTGTTGTTACTTCATCTGGTATGAAATGGAAGCCATTGTGACAGAGGAAGGGAATTGTAATGTGACAGTTTCAAGGGTGGTGTTTGACCCTTTAATTAGCCACCTTACAAACTATTTTTTCCCTAAAGCTGTGATTTGATGGGGCCCCAAAGACAAACCTAATCCCAGAATGGCCAGTTTCCACTTGGAAGCATAGAAAGTCAGACAGGACAGAAGCAGACCCTTTGGTCCAACCATCTCATGCTGACCATGTTCCCAAACCAAACTAGTCCCACCCGCCTGCGTTTGGCCCACATCCCTCCAAACCTTTTCTATTCATAACTTTATCCAAATGCCTTTTAAACTTTGTAACTGTGCTTACATCCACCACACACTCTGTGTAAAAACATTGCCCCTCATGTCCTTTTTAAATCTTTCTCCTCTCACCCCAGGGGAAAGACATTTGTTATTCACCTTGTCTATGCCCCTCATGATTTTATAATCCTCTGTAACATCACTTGTCAACCTCCCAGGCTCCAGTGAAAGAAGTCCTATCCTTTCCTGTCTATTATTATAGTCCGAACCTTCCATTCCTGGCAACATCCTGGTAAATCTTCACTGAGCCCTCTCCAATTTAATATTATCCTTCTGATGTGCACAGTATTCTACAAGAGGCCTTACAACCTACACAACTTCAATATGACATCCAAACTCTTATACTCAGTGGTCTCAGCAATGACCGCAAGCATGCTAAACACCTTTTTAACCATCCTGTCTGTGACAAAACCTCCAAAGAATTACGTTCCTGAATCTTTAGGTCTCCCTGCTCTTTGAATCTCGCTAACTTTTCTCTGTTGTGTTTTCAGGGTCCACGTGGTGCATCCGGTGAACCGGGCCCTCCTGGATCGCCTGGAAAGAGAGTGAGTATTTACACTCCCAGGAGTCAAAACTAATCTGGTAGAACTGGCGAGTGGCACACACTGCCCCAACCTCTTCAAAACAGGGCTTCAGTACAGCATCAGCTTTCATTTCTGACAGTTACTGTCTCTCCTCCACTACTCAGTCGACAAGAAGTAAAGGCCTGTCTTTACATAGTGTCAGTTATGACCCAAATCAGTTCACTGCCAGTGAGATTCTTCTAAAGGGTTGGAAGAACAGGATCCCCACACAGCTGGGACAAGATGCTCTGCTTCGACGCTGTTTACCAGGATTCCCAGCAGAACTCCCCAGCTTCCTCAGTACGGCTCTCCCTCAGTGCAGGTTCCCTCAGTGAGGCACTCCCTCAGTGCGACAACCCCTCAGTGTGGCACTCCCTCAGTGTGACATTCTCTTAGTGCGTCACTCACTCAGTGCATCACTCCCCCGCTGAGGCACTTCCTCAGTACGGCTCTCCCTCAGTGCAGGGTTCCCTCAGTGAGGCACTCCCTCAGTGCAACACCCCCTCAGTGCAACACCCCCTCAGTGTGGCACTCCCTAATTGTGACATTCTCTTAGTGTGTCACTCACTCAGTGCATCACTCCCCCGCTGAGGCACTTCCTCAGTACAGCTCTCCCTCAGTGCAGGGTTCCCTCAGTGAGGCACTCCCTCAGTGCAACACCCCCTCAGTGCAACACCCCCTCAGTGCAACACCCCCTCAGTGTGGCACTCCCTAATTGTGACATTCTCTTAGTGTGTCACTCACTCAGTGCATCACTCCCCCGCTGAGGCACTTCCTCAGTACAGCTCTCCCTCAGTGCAGGGTTCCCTCAGTGAGGCACTCCCTCAGTGCAACACCCCCTCAGTGCAACACCCCCTCAGTGTGGCACTCCCTAATTGTGACATTCTCTTAGTGTGTCACTCACTCAGTGCATCACTCCCCCGCTGAGGCACTTCCTCAGTACGGCTCTCCCTCAGTGCAGGGTTCCCTCAGTGAGGCACTCCCTCAGTGCAACACCCCCTCAGTGCAACACCCCCTCAGTGTGGCACTCCCTAATTGTGACATTCTCTTAGTGTGTCACTCACTCAGTGCATCACTCCCTCGCTGAGGCACTTCCTCAGTACGGTGCACCCTCAGTGCAGGGTTCCCTCAGTGAGACACCCCCTCAGTGCTGGACTCAGTGCTGGACTCCCTCAGTGCGACACTCCCTCAGTGCTTCACACCGTCAGTGCGACACTCCCTCAGTGCGTCACACCGTCAGTGCGTCACTCCCTCAGTGCGTCACTCCCTCAGTGCGTCACTCCCTCAGTGCAGCACTCGCTCACTGAGGCACTCGCTCGCTGAGGCACTCGCTCAGTGTGACACTTGCTCAGTGCGTCACTCCCTCAGTGCGTCACACAGTCAGTGTGTCACACCCTCAGTGTGTCACACCCTCAGTGTGTCACACCCTCAGTGCGTCTCTCCCTCAGTGCGTCTCTCCCTCAGTGTGTCTCTCCCTCAGTGTGACACTCCCTCAGTGTGTGACACTCCCTCAGTGTGACACTCCCTCAGTGTGACACTCCCTCAGTGCGTCACTCCCTCAGTGCGTCAGTCCCTCGCTGAGACACTCGCTCAGTGTGGCACTCCCTCAGTGTGACACTCCCTCAGTGCGTCACTCCCTCAGTGCGTCAGTCCCTCGCTGAGACACTCGCTCAGTGTGGCACTCCCTCAGTGTGACACTCCCTCAGTGCGTCACTCCCTCAGTGCGTCAGTCCCTCGCTGAGACACTCGCTCAGTGTGGCACTCCCTCAGTGTGACACTCCCTCAGTGTGACACTCCCTCAGTGCGTCAGTCCCTCGCTGAGACACTCGCTCAGTGTGGCACTCCCTCATTGTAACATTCCTTCAGTGTGTCACTCCCTCAGTGAGGTACTCCCTCAGTGTAACAGTCCCTCAGTTGACACTCCCTCAGTACAGCACTCCCTCAATGTCACACTCTCCTAGTACAGCTCTCCATCAGTGAGGCACTCCCTCAGTGTCACACTCCAGCAGTGTGACAGTGCCTCAGTGTGGCACTGTCTGAGTGCCTTACTCTCTGTGTGACGCTCTCTGTGTCCTCCTTTAGTTCTGTCCTCCCTGACTTATGGCCCTAGTTTGGAAGTGGTTCTGAAATCACAGGGCCTAGGTTTGTACATGGATGTGCTGCAGTCTCCAGGCACTGGTTATGAGTTCCATGTCATGTTGAGATTTCCTGCAGCCAGTTTGCCTGGTGCGTTTGGGAAGATAGGAAGCTGAGTATTAACGAGCTAAGTTGTCATATTAACAAGCTGCTCAACAATGAACAATCCCTTTTAATTGGCATCTTCATGCTGCCTAACGAGAAACTTACCTCAACAGCTGGCAAAAGAAAAACAAGATGGAGCAGATGCGCTTAATGCAATGAGCCTCTCTGGCCTTGATGCTTGATTCCGTCTCAAGTTTCACAATAGCCCACATCGCTCAGAATCCTACAAGAGTTGTCCCAAATTGTTTCAACGATCTTGAACCACCATTCTTGAATGTCATAGAGTGATATCCAGTCTGTGCCCAAGGAGGGAGTGACAGTCATAGGCCAGAACTTCCTCAGTGTGACACTCCGTCAATGTACTCCCTCAGTGTGACACTCACTCAGTGTGGGACTCCCTCAGCATAACACTTCCTCAGTGTGACACTCCCTCAACACGGCAATCCCCTCAATGTGACACTCCCTCAATGAGTTACTGTTTAAGTGACTTACTCCCTCAGTGTGACACTCCCTCAGTGCGACACTCCCTCAGTGTGACACTCACTCAGTGCGACACTCCCTCAGTGTGACACTCGCTCAGTGCGACTCTCCCTCAGTGTGGCACTCCCTCAGTGTGGCACTCCCTCAGTGAGGCACTCTCTCAGTGAGGCACTCTCTCAGTGAGACACTCTCTCAGTGAGACACTCCCTCAGCGTGTCACTCTCTCAGCGTGTTACTCTGTCAGCGTGTCACTCCCTCAGTGTGTCACTCTCTCAGTGAGACACTCCCTCAGTGAGGCACTCCCTCAGTTCGACACTCCCTCAGTGAGGCTCTCCCTCAGTGAGGCTCTCCCTCAGTGTGTCACTCCCTCAGTGTGTCACTCTCTCAGTGAGACGCTCTCTCAGTGAGGCACTCCCTCAGTGAGGCACTCCCTCAGTGTGACACTCCCTCAGTGAGGCACTCCCTCAGTGAGGCACTCCCTCAGTGTGACACTCCCTCAATGTGGCACTCCCTCAGTGAAGCACTCCCTCAATGAGGCTCTCCCTCAGTGTGTCACCATCTCAGTGAGACACTCTCTCAGTGAGACACTCCCTCAGTGTGTCACTCTCTCAGTGTGTCACTCTCTCAGTGAGACACTCTCTCAGTGAGACACTCCCTCAGTGAGGCTCTCCCTCAGTGTGGCACTCCCTCAGTGAGGCACTCCCCCAGTGAGGCACTCCCTCAGTGAGGCACTGTCTCAGTGTGACACTCCCTCAGTGAGGCTCTCTCTCGGTGCGACACTTCCTCGGTGCGACACTCCCTCAGTGTGTCACTCTCTCGGTGGGGCACTGGCGGTAATTCACTGGGTGCAATACCTTAGGCAATGTTTTCTTGCATTTTTGGGATGTCACAGAACAGCAATCCATCCTGCAAAAGGGGATAACCTTGTGGTCTCGAACCTTACTGTCACAGAGCAGTGAATGAAATTCTGTATTGTAATATCTGAAGTTTTGACAACAGTCTCAGGAAACAAAAAAATGCACAAAGGGAATGTGATTTATCCAGTCACCGTAACTCAGCTCCTCACTTGACATCCTATTTCTGAAGCGGGTAATTAATCAGTTTGTTTTAATTTAGTCACTTTGGATGGCCCACACAATGTTGAGAGTTGGCCTTACCGAATCCACTGCATAATATCTTTAATAACAAGCAGCACAGTGTTTTGTAAATTGTAACAATATTGTCACCGTGATTGAAGCCAAATGAATTTAATGAACCATTCAGTTCTCGATGCGAATCACGGGCGACATAGTCAGGGAAAGTCTGAGAACTGGACCGTTTTCTCAAAAAGGGGTTTGGACTGGACTTTAATGTGAAAACATCTCAACGAAAGCGGATTGTACAAAGTTCCGGTCCCTGTTGTCTATGAAGCTGGTAAAAACACGGGGTTTTCATTTTGTGCTGTGTAATTAACTACACTCTGCACGAACACATCAGCGATTAGATTCCACCCCACCCCGACTAGACTGTGCTACTGCCTGTCTGTATGAACACTATGAGTAGCCCTGTCACCTCCTGATCATTCCCATGGTGTTAGGAACTCACTGGTTTCCAACACAGCACCTCTCTCTGTTTCTCCTACAGGGACCACCTGGACCTGCAGGCTCAGAGGGTCGAGAAGGCCTCAAGGGTTCAAAGGTATGACTGTTTAGTTTTTCATAAAAATAAAGATGAGTGTCTTATCCATGAGATACAGAGGGTCAATGGAGAGCCAAAGGGTGTTATCTCCCTGGACTTCCAGAAGGCTTTTGACGAGGTGCTGCACAGGAGGCTGCTGAGTAAGATAAGGGCCCATGGTGTTAGAGGCAAGGTATTAGCATGGATAGAAGATTGGCTGCCTGGCAGAAAACAGAGAGTGGGGTTAAAAGGGTCTTTCTCAGATGGCAGCCGATGACTATTGGAGTTCTGCAAGGATCAGTGTTGGGACCACAACTTTTCACTTTATACATTAATGATCTAGATGAAGGAACTGAGGGCATTCTGGCTACATTTTCAGATGATACAAAGATGGGTGGAGGAACAGGTAGTAGTGAGGAGGTGAGGAGGCTGCAGAAGGATTTAGACAGGTTAGGAGAGTGGGCAAAGAAGTCGCAGATGGAGTACAACGTGAGAAAGTGGGATGTCATGCATTTTGGTAAGAAGAATAGAAGCATAGATTATTTTATAAATGGGGGGAAAATTCAGAAATCAGAAGTGCAAAGGGAGTTAGGAGTCTGAGTCCAAGATTCTGCTCAGGTTAACTTGCAGGTCGAGTCAGTAGTTAGGCAGGCAAATGCAGTGTTGGCATTTATTTTGAGAGGGCTAGAATATAAAAACAGGGATGTGCTACTGAGGCTTTATAAGGTTCTGGTCAGGCCACATTTAGAGCATTGTAAGCAACTTTGGGCCTCATACCTCAGGAACGATGTACTGGCCCTAGAGTGGTTTCAGAGAAGATTCATGAGAATGGTCCCACGAATGAAACTCTGAACTTAGAAACATTTGAGCACCCTGGGGCTATACTCAATGGAGTTTAGAAGGCTAAGGGGGTCAGGGGGGATCTAATTGAAACTCACAGAATACTAAAAGGCCTGGATAGAGTGGACATTGGGAAGATGTTTCCATTGACAAGAGCGACTGGGACTCGAGGACATAACAGAAGATGGTGTGCACAGCCCAAACCATCATGGAAGCCAACTTTCCATCCATGGACTCCATTTAGATGGCTCGCTGCTGTGGAAAGGTCAACATCATCAAAGACCCATCACACCCTGGTAATGACCTCCTATAACCTCTTCCATCAGGCTAAAGGTACAGAAGCCTGAACACATGCACCAGCAAGTTGAGGAACAGCTTCTTCCCAGCTGTTATTACACTGATGAATGGGCTTTCTAGCCTTAAATAACACTGATCTTGCTTACGTTGATCTTACCTAGCACATGCCCTGTGCAATGTATCCCGTATGCCTCTGTCTAAGTCTTTCTGATCTGTACGTGCTTGCTTACAATGATCTGCCTGTCCTGCTTGAAACAAAGCTTTTCACTGTACTCCAGCACATGTAACAATAAATCTATCATTAAAGCAATCACAACCTTAGAGTAAAGGGACGACCCTTTAGAATGTAGATGAGGAGAAACCTCTTCAGCCAGAGGGAAGGGTAAATCTATGAAATTCACTGCCACAGAAGGGGGCTGTGGAGGCCGGGTCATTGAGTACATTTAAGATGGAGATGGTTAGGTTCTTGATTGTCAAGGGGATCAAGGGTTACAGGGAGGTGGGAGAATGGGGTTGAGAGACCTATCAGCCATGATCAAATGGTGGAGTAGATTTGATGGGCCGAATGACCCAATTTCTGCTCCTATGTTTTATGGTCTTATGGGTCTCTGATTTACAAATGCAAAATGTTACAGGGGTATAATTTCAATTATCTGACATATCTGCACCAGCACAGTAAGTAGTGTGTAACTACTGAGCCCATTCGCTTCAGGCCACCCAAATCCTTTTCTCTCTCCTTTCTCTTCTTTTGTCTTCTCTTTCTTTCTTGTCTTCATCTCCCTAAGATCACAGTGACATTGTAGAGGCGCCCGGACTGGGGACCCCCTGGCTTCTATAGGCCCGCGGCCTGGACTGTTGGCGGTGGCAGTGAGACATTGGCTGCAGCAGGGTCTCCTGCCTTTGGTAGGCCGGGAGCAGGGAATTCTAGAGGTGGTGTTGGGTCATGTCTGCTCCAATGTCAGTGACGGAGTGAGAATTTCTGACTTTGTAGTCCCGGAGCAGGGATACTTGGCAGTTGACTGCGAGACAGTGCGGCATGAGGAACTGAGATCTCCCTCGATATATATGGTTTGCCTCGATATATGTGGCAATAGAATCATTCATTCATTCATTAAAAATCATTCATTCATTCATGTCCTGTTCTTGCTCGCGCCTGGTTTACATTGTGAAACTGACTGATGTACAAATCATCTCAGGAATGGAACTCATTTGCGACCCTCGGACTGCCTGTATATGGGAAGGAGTTTGAAAGGTGGAAATTGTCTGCAGCACAATGTCGGACCTTGGCCCTTGGGAACAGGCGTAGATCATTCAGTAAGATCCTGGCTAACCTGATTGTGGCCTGAACTCGAATCTTCTCTCTGATCCCCATCATCCATGTCTCCTGTGTCTATCAAGAGCTTGGCTTTGAATATATTCATGGATCTGCACTCTGCTCTCCAGAGGTGTGAATCCCACAGTCCAGCGATCTTCTGTGAAAAATAAAAAACACAATTGTTTTCACTTCAGTCTCAAAAGCAAGGCCTCTCATTCTTAAACATACTCCTGCACTCCTTGTCATTCCAACAGGGGGAATCTTAGAATCCACTCTGCCAAATCCCCTCAGGACCATGTGTACACTAATTGGGAAGGGGGTTTGTTATCAGAATTGGATACAGTGGAAAAATTCAGCTTAATTAGAAATGTTTCTCAAATTGCAATCTCAAAATTGGCAGAAGTTGGTTTCTAAAATGTTGATGATTTACATAGTACAGACAAAACACACATAAAGCTGTGTCAATATTCCCTGCATGCTTCTTGAGCATTGCAAATAATTTGGTCGTGATTGGTGGTGAATTGTGATCAACAGCGAAAGCTGCTAAAACCAATTTTGTATTCTCCACTCAGTCGTGTCTCTGGGGGGATATGATGGATTGTACTTAATTCTGCATTTAAAATGTCATTTTGTTTCAAGAGCTATTTTCACAATGCTCAAATTCTCCAAAAAAAAAGCTCATTCCCAATTTGTGGGCATCACTGGCTGGGCCAGTGTTTATTGCCCATCCTAATTGCCCCTGGAGAAGGTGGTGGTGAGCTGCCTGTTTGAATTGCTGAAGTTTTGAATGCATATGCTGGTAACAGAGGAATTCTGAGACTTTAAGCCAGCGACAATGAATGAATGGTGATATATTTCCAAGTCAAGACGATGAGAGGCTTGGAGGGGAACTTGCAAGGGGGGCTGTTTCCATGCATCTGCTGCCCTTATCCTTCTGGATGGAATGTGTCTGTTGTCTCTCATTACTCCAAATGTAGTTAGACCAGACCCTTAAACAGCCTCAGCAGCACATCTCTGCTCTTGTATTCTAGCCCTCTTGAAATGAATGTTAACTTTAAGGTTGCATTTGCGCTCCTAACTGCCAACTGAACCTGCAAGTTAATCTTAAAAAAAACTGTCCTGAACTAGGACTCCCAACATACATTGTGCTTCACATTTCCCAAGTCTTGCCCCATTTAGAAAATGGTCTACATCTTTATTCTTCTTACCAAAGTGCATAACCTTACGTTTTTGCACATTGTATTCCATTTATCAGGTGTTTGGAAGGGCAGACTAGTTGGCTTAAGAGAAAAGGCTCTTAACTTAGTCATGTCGTGGAATTAAGCATTTGCCTTTTAGGATACACTCCTTATAACCACAATATCACAGTTATTAGCCAAATGACTCCACGTGACCTTGTTTATTTTTCACACAGGGTTCTCTGGGACAGGAAGGCCCAGCAGGCAGGACCGGGCCTATAGGCCCACAAGGGTCACCAGGCAACGTTGGACCAAAAGGTCTCCGAGGGATACCTGGCCCTACAGTAAGTGAAGATGCAAAGAGAATGTGATCGCTGCCATTACAAATTGCTGCATATATTAACAAATAATCCCTCACAATGTCTTTTCTTCTTCAACAGGGAGAACAAGGCCTCCTCGGACCCCCTGGCCAGGCCGGTCCCCCAGGACCAATGGTAAGATGGGAACAGTCCCTTGAATCTGATCTGCTATTCAGTGTTACCATGGCTGGTCTGCACCAGACTCCTATCTGCTTGCCTGTACTCCACACATTGTAAGCGAGCAAAGCTCTGGCAGTCTCACAATTCAAGTTATTACTGCAGAAAGGAGAGAAGTGTTGCCAAAACTTTTCATCTTGGTCTCATCATCAGGATATTTCACAAGAATACTGTCTTTCAAATCATCACAACAATTTAAAGGACAGGAGGAACAGGCAGTTAACTTGTTAAGTGGTTACCTACTGCCCTTTTTTCAGAGAAACATAGCAAATAGGAGGAGGCCATTCGTCACACTGAGCCTGTTGTCCATTCAATAGGATCATGGTTGATCTTCCAATTCAGTATCCTGTTCCCGCTATCTCCCCCAAACCCTTTTATCCCTTTAGCCCTAAGATCTATATCTAATTCTTTCTTGAATACATTCAATGTTTTGACTTCAACTACTTTCTGCAGTAGTGAATTCCACAGGCTCCCCACTCCTTGGGTGAAGTCACTTCGCGTCACCTCAGTCCTAAATAGCCCACCCTGCAGCGTTAGACTGTGAGCCCCTGGTTCTGGACTCCCTAGTCATCGGAACTGTCCTTCCTGTGTTTTACCCTGTTTAGTCCTGTTAGAATTTTATAGGTTTCTATGAGACTACCCCCATCTCATTTTTCTGAGCTCAAGTGAATACAACCCTAACTGATTCAGTCTCCCTTTATATGTCAGTCCTGCCATCTCAGGAATCAGTCTGATAAACCTTCACCACAACCCCTCCATCGTCAGAACATCCTTCCGAAGATAAGGTGACAGAAACTGCTCACAATATTCCAAGTGCAATCTGACCAGAGCCTTAAACAGCCTCAGCAGTATGCCTCTGCTCTTGTATTCTAGCCCTCTTGAAATGATTACCAAAATTGCATTTGCCTTCCTAACTGCCAACTGAACCTGTATGTTAGCCTTAAGAGAATCCTGAACTAGGATTCCAAAGTCTTCTCGCATTTCAGATTTCCAAAGCCTTTCCCTGCTTAGAAAATAGTCTACACCTCTATTCTTCTGACCAATGTGCATAAACTCACACTTTTCCTCATTGTATCCCATCTGCCGCTTATATGCTCATTCTCCTAGCTTGTCCAAATCTTTCTGCAGCTTCCCTGCATCTTCAACACTGCTGTTCCCTCCACCTAACATTGTGTCATCTACAAACTTAGTTAAAACGCCCTCAGTTCCTTTATCCAGATTGTTATGTATCAAATGAAAAGTTGTGGCCCCAACACTGAACCCTGCAGGACTCCACTAGTCACTGGCTGCCATCCTGAAAAAGAATTCCTTATCCCCACTCCCTGCCTTTTGTCAGTCAGCAAATGGTCTATCCATGCAATACCCGGCCCTTAATACTGTGGGCTATTAGTTTATTTAATAGCCTCCTGTGCAGCACCTTGACAAGGACCTTCTGCAAATTCAAAATAGTTCACATCCACAGTCTCTCGTTTGTCTAATTTCATTGTTGCCTCCTCAATGAGTTCTACCAGATTTGTCAGCCCTGTTTTACCATGTGCTTCCAAGTTCTCCATAATCGCATCTTTAGTAATGGGCTCTAAAACCTCATCAATAACAGCCAGGCTAAACAGCCTATAGATTCCTGTCATCTGCCTCTCTCCCTTCTCAAACAAGAGTGTTACATTAGCCATTCTACAGTCCTGTGGGACCTTCTCTGGCTCCAGTGATTCCTGAAAGATCACCACCAATGCCTCTACAATCTCATTGGCTATCTCCTTCAGAACTTTGGGGTGTAGTCCAACTGGTCCAGGTGACTCATCCACCTTCAGACCTTTTTTCTTGCCAAGCACCTTCCCCTTAGTCATGGCCTGTATAATCGCCACAGCTCCCTGACCCATTTGAAATTCTGGTATGCTTCTGGTGTCTTCCACCGTGAAAACTGATGCAAAATGACTATTCAGTTCATCTACCACTGCCTTGTTCTCCATTACTACATGTCCAGCCACATTTTCCCAGCCGTCCAATGTCTACTCTTGTCCCTCTCTTACCTTTTATGTTTCTAAATCAAACTCTTACAATTTTCTTTTATTCTACGAGCTAGCTTACTTTCATATTTTATTTTCTGTCCCATGTGAGTGTGTGTGTGTGTGTGTGTGTGTGTGTGTGTGTGTGTGTGTGTGTGTGTGTGTGTGTGTGTGTGTGTGTGTGTGTGTGTGAATTGCTTGCTTTGAATTGTTTAACTCTCTGTTTGCTTCCATTGCTTAGGGTCCTCCTGGTATGCCTGGTCTCCGGGGTGCTCAAGGGTTAAAAGGTGACAAGGTGGGTAAATCTCACTTGGAGAGATGCCGTACTAGTGAAGGATTGCTGCCCGGATTTTATTTTCCTCAATTAATTTAGCCATCACACTGGACTGTGGAATCAAATTCCCATTTACCCCAGCTTCATTGAATGTCCTTCGGTGACAATATGATACATACACAGGGCTGACTTTTACAGTCCCATAACTGGGGTTTTTAGCCTGACAGTGAGCATCATGTAAGATTGTTGAATGGCTATTGATCCTCTATCCTGCTTGGCGCAGCCCTGCAACCTCTTCCCCATGATGTTGAGGCACACTAGCCTGGATAATAATACTTGGGCGTTTTGAGAGTCTTAAGTGGCTAATTGTTGCCCCAGTTCAGCCCCTCAATCCCCCTCCACTGGGCAGGAGCAGGGGGGCAGGACTGTGAAGGCTGCTCTCTTAGCAAGTGGGAGGCATAACATTCACTTTGGGGACCTCTCCCCTTTGCCCTCCTCCTCTTTGTTCCTCCCCATCTAGTCTCCAAATCCCACTTCCTCAACCCTCTTTGATCCCCTTCCTTTCCGCTTGAAAAGCCTGGGACTTGGCTGGGTCCACATCCTGCTGAGGATCTCCCTGGATCTCCTGTGGACCCACTGCTGAGCTCTGATGCTGCTCAAGCCACTGAGGGATGGGACCTGATCGTCTAGTCACTGATTTTGGAAGAGATCACGAGCATGCCATCACCCTCCCAAGTCTGTAGAATCCAGCCTAGACATTTACAAATGTATACATACACGCGCACACGCAAATACATGCACACAAAACCACATTCACACACATACTCGCAAAAACACATACACTCATACATATACACACATGTGTACTTGTACCCACACACAAAGTGGATACACACGTATATGTACAAAAAAGCAAATAGCAATACATAAACACATGTGCACAAGCAAACCACATGTAAAAGCATACACACAATTAAATGCACTGGCGCATACACACACACACACACACACACACACACACACACACACACACACACACACACACACACACACACACACACACACACACACACACACACACACACACACACACAATTCATAGAATATAAAACAGTACAGCACAGCCCACGATGTTGAGCTGACCTATTATCCTATTCATCAATTCATTGATGATCCCCAGAGGACTTCTACAGTAACTGAAATAACTTGTAAGATTGTTCCAAACGGACCTACACTCTACTCTTTTAGTTTTGAGTGACAGTTGTTCTTTCGTCCTATATCATGTGATGGAATTCTAACTTGCCATAACTCTGAGTGAAAGGCTGTGAGCACTGCAGTGGGCTGGATGGCCAGCCCTTCGCAGAATCAGTCTGGTGATTGAACAGGGTCAAGTGGGAGACCCACTGAGCTCCAAGCATTTTGGATGGTGACTGATGCATCAGCAACGTTCTCACTCTCATGTTGTTCTTCCCTGGTTGACTTTTCTAGGGGCACGTTGGATTAATTGGGTTAATTGGACCTCCTGGTGAGATGGGTGAGAAGGGAGATCGAGGTCTCCCAGGAATCCAAGGGATACAAGGCACCAAGGGGGATGTGGTAAGCACAAGCAACGCACAGTGATTACAATTTACAATTCAGACCTAAAACTTTTATCTTCCAGCTAGTGTCTCTGATATTGTTGGGTGTGAGAGCCAGTGGTTCTGGAGAGTGTTACATTCTGAGAGAGACCAGTAACTATACATTTCAAAAAGAAAATATCAAGATCTCGATTGTTTAGTGAAAGAATTCATAGGTTTCCACAATTTAGAACAGAAAAAGTTTAACATTACAACAGTCAAACAAGCATACACCAAATATCCTCTCAATCTTCTTTACGCTAAAACCCAGACTCCACATAAGTTAAAAAAAATGAATTGACAGCAAATTGTAGTCACTTACAAACTATAGAACATTATTTAATGGGGGGTACAACCAAGACAGACCTTATGAAATGGTTCTACAATGTGCTCAGCATATATATCATCAATCACAGTCATGAGATCCTGTCTTCCTCATGAAAAATTTCAGCTCCTCTCCTGGATATAGCCCAAGTCCCAACTGCTAGAAGCAACTTACCAACCCAAATTCCATAGGTACAGTCAGAACTGGGAATACCACACAACCACAGAGCCTCCTCCACTCTGACTGTGATGCTTTGAATGGTTTTAATCCATCCATTATCTTCAAATAACAGAAACAGCTACAACAACCACATCTTTGCTTCTTCACAGCTTCAGGTTTCAGTCTTTGTCTTCATCAGTCTGCTTGTACTGCCCCACTGGACTCACCATCTATGTCTGAGCTGGGGTAGTGAACTGTCCTCTTTATACAATACAGCACGTTTCAGACTCCCCCAGAAGTTTTGGTTTCTGAAATAACTGTGCAGATGCCGATATCCCATCACCAAGCCACACTTTATTTACATGACCACAGGACACTGGCTAGGCCTCTGAAGTGAGGAGACTCTAAATCCCCTCTTTATATCTGTCAGCCAAGGCTTCCTGATTGACCCAAGTTAACAGCCCCGATCAAGGATCTTGTAGTTCCAATCACTACAGTTTCTAATCTCAGTTACAGTCCTCATTTTGCAAGGAATCTTGAAGAAACACTTTTTCTTAGTTTCCCTTCTTCCGTTCCTCTTTTCTCCTTTTCCTTTTACAATTAGGATCCATTTGAAAAATAAAATGCGAGCTTTGAAACCAGTTTCCATAGCCAGGGCTTAATGAAAAGGTGGACTAATTGGATGCCAGTCCAGTTGAGGGTAATGATCTATGTTTGATCATTACCCTCAACTGACCACTGTTACTTTTGGAGAGTGTAGTATGTGCTCTATGCGCTTTCTGATCTTAAAGTCAACCTCGTCAATATGTTTTCCTCATGCAGAGTATCTAATTTATGTTTTGAAAGCATGAGAGTCAAACAGTTCAGCTTCCTCAATGAGTGCGGTAACTTTCCAAAATGTTTATAAGTCTTGCTGTCACCTCTCAGTTTATCTTTATATGTGTCTATGAGCCGTCCCATAGATGATACTATCTCAGCTTGTGATTAGGTTCATGACTTAATCTTCTCTTCTTTTTTTTCCTGCTTTCAGGGTCTCCAAGGTTTGAGTGGTCCAATAGGCCCACGTGGATCTCCTGGTTTACCAGTAAGTAGACAAACTACAGTTTCTGTAAGAATGCTATCCACCAAATTAGCACTCTGGTCCTTCTGCTGTCTACTCGCCGGCTTTCTGCTCTTGCCTTGGAACTCTGGCAGGGAGGCAGTGACATGGTGGTAATGTCACTGCACCCAGAATCCAGGAACCCAATGTTCTGGAGATCTGGACTCAAATTTCACCGTTGCCAATGGTGATATTTGAATTCCATAAAAGCTTAGCCAAATGGTCACCATGTGATATAACTGCAAAAGCCCAGCTAGTTCTCTAATTCCCCTCTGGGGAAGAGAATCTGGCATCCTTACCTGCTGCGGCCCATATATGACTCTTTTCTCTAACTACCTCTGGGCAGTTAGAGATGGGCAATGATTGAAACAAGATGGCTGCCACATCCCATGAACAATAACTTATTTCGATGATACGGAGACAGCATGGGACTATTCTGAAGCATTGACTTTCTTGATGACTTGTTGACTAAGGCTGTCATATTCCCCTCTCCCTGTTCTTTTTGATTTAGGGTCAACAGGGTTCAAAAGGATCGAAAGGTTCTGAAGTAAGTAGCTTGATGGATTATTTAATTGGGGTCCGTGATGGATAAATTTGGGCAGCATCAACTCCAGGTCCTCGAACTGACCATCGTGTGCTCTCACTTTTTCTCCTTGCAGGGACCAGTGGGATTCAAAGGCGACCCTGGACCCCCTGGCCCTCCAGGTCCACCTGTAAGCTTTGTTTCTTGTCGGGGAAGTGAGGGAAGGCAGGGGGCATGTGGAGGTCAGGGAACGGGCAGTGGGAGAGAGAGCTGTGGGAGGTACCGGGAGAATGGATGGAACTGGCATTGTCACCTGAAGACTTCACCTGGACGTAGACCTATCTGGCAGGCAATGGAGGGTGTACAGCACAGAAAAGGCCCTTTAGCCCATTGAGCTTACACTGACCATCTCACCATTCTAATCCCATTCCCAGCAAATTGTCCAGAAGGTGTAAGAGGATTTTAAAGTTCACCTATTTTTATCCATTTGGACATGAGATGCCCATTCTATGTTTTTCTTCACTAACTGGCTCTAGTACCAGGGCGGTTTTCTGAGTCCATCACATTCCTGAGGTGGCACTTGAACGCAGAACTCCAGGTCCAGAAGTAGGGACACTGCCACCACACCACAAGATCCAGTTGACAGATTATACTTGCAATAATTAAGCATTTTCTCACAGGATAACAAAAAGGCCCCATTGAACTCCTTGTTACTCCTGGGAAATCTTCAAAGACCATCGAATTACTTACAGGTTTACATTTCTGACTCGGAAATAAATCACTGTTCCTTTGGTGTCGCTGGTTCAAAATCCTGGAATTGCCTCCCTAAGGGCATCATGGGATCTACTGATAGCACATGGACTGCAGCGGTTCACCACCTCCTTCTCAGGGGCAACTAAGGATTGGCAATCAATGCTAGATGCCCACACCCCATGAATGATTATAAAACCGCCTCACCATTATCCAATCAGTTGCCAGTTGTGAAAACTTTCATTGCCGAGATTAATCATATGGAGCTATTCTGTGCCCTGTCTAGAGTTTTTACAGCCCATTGCATCCACACCGGCCATCAAACATCAATCTATTCAAGTCCCATTTTCCTGCACTTCACCAGTCACCTTGTATGGCATTTTAAGATGCCTTTCCACCCCAAAGGTGTGGTTCCCACAACTAGACGTGGCCATTCTCATGGTTTATGAAGGTTCAATGTAACCTTGCTTGCTTTTGTACCCTTGTCCTCCATTTATAAAGCCCATATGACCTTATCAACTGCTTTCTCAACCTGTCATAGAGTCGCATACAACCCTACAGTGTGCAAGCAGGCCGTTCAGCCCACTGGGCTCTCACAAAACATCTGAGGGGCAACAGATGATCTGGTCATCAGTTTTTTCTGTTTGTGGGAGCTTGCATTGTGTACTTTGCCACTTGTGCTTCCTACATCACAATAATAACTGCTTTGAAGAATTCGGGGATGTCATAGAGTCACACAACATGGATTCAGACCCTTCGGTCCAACTCATCATGCTGACCAGGTTTCCCAAACCAAACAAATCCCATCTGCCTATGTTTGGCCCCCATCCCTCTAAACCTTTCCTATCCATGTACCTGCCCAAATGTCTTTTGAATGTTATAACTGTATCCACTCAGACCCACCCCTACCCTATCCCAGTAACCCCACACTCCCCATGCCTAACCTACCTAACCTGCACATCATGGATAATTGCCCATGGCCAATCCACTCAGACCTGCACGTCTTTGGATCATGGGAGGAAGCCGGAGGAAACCTACGCCGACATGGGGAAAACGTGCAAACTCCACAGCCACCCAAGGTTGGAAACTGACCTAGGTTCTTGGCACTGTGAGGCAGCAGTGCTAGCCACTATTCTACCCATCCTGCCACCTTCAGTGCTTTGTGCATGAATTACCCCATTGCCCGCTACTCCCTCACCTCATTCAGAATTATATCCCTTTTTTGTATTCTGCTTCTCCTCACTCTTTGGACAAAATGTATCACTTCCTACTTCTCTGCCTTCAATATCATCTGTCATGTGTTTCTGTACTGACCAGGGTCCACCAGCAGAGATAATACAGCCACTGCCGATATACAGGTCAAAGACAAGAAGGCACGCGGAGACTGAGCAAGCTGACGATACCGGCGGGAGTCTCTTAGACTACACAGAAGGAATGGAGGAGGTATTTGGAGCTCTATCTTCGCTGAAAGATGAGGTGGAGCTGATGAGGCGTCCAGTGGGGACTCAGAGTAACCCTGGCCGAACCTGCAAGGAGCTTCAGCTCTGCCACCCACACTTCAAGGATGGTAAGTTAATGTGAACAAAACTCTTCAATACGTGGAGCTGTTGGTTTCTGTGACAGTGCTATGGCTTTAAGAGGTTATTTTATTCTGTTTTGTTTTCTTGGAAGAGGTCATAAGGTAGAGGCGTGAGCAGTCTACAGCCAGTGAACAGCTTGTGAGCCCTTGGGTTACTTTCTTAAAAGTTGGAACAATAAAAGCAGCCTGGCTGGGTGTGGCCAGCTCTCACAAACCTGGATTTCTTGTCTTAATTTTTAGTTTTTACGTTTAGCTTTCAGCAGACGCTGTTGTGAGCTTGAAGAAGTGGACTCTATTCTTCCCCTCTGTCGATTGCAGCCATAGTTTTGCGTTCTCTTCCTAGGCTGCTAGTTGCGTGAGAGACAAAATCTGTTTTTCTAAACTTGCCTTTTCACCAAGAGGTTTGTTTATTGAGTGTTACTATGTTGGAACAGTAAATTAGTAATAGCTACTGCATCTATTGTTCTATTAACTTTTCCAACAGAGTTGTTATTCTAAATTCCTCTTTCTTTGGTGGTATTTTAAATGCAGTGTTTAAATTAATTGTTTTTGCTCAGTGTCAAGTGTTTTGACTATCGCATTGTATCTGGAACTGGGCACTTTACATTTGCCTTAAAAATAAGAAAAAAGTTAGGGTCGAGGCTACCTTTTTAAAATATTTTGAGGGAGTCTGGTCTGGTCCATAACATTTCAGATTGTGCTCCTGCCTTGAGTCTGCTCCATGTGTGATGAGAGACAGGGCTCCCAGCAGTGAACCCTTCATTGAACATCACTGTCAAAACAGACATGACATCAAAACCTTACACCTCACACTCATCAGGACATGACCAAGAATTCCGCATTTCAAAGTTAACAACAATTTACACACATTTTGAAATTTAGTATTCTTGCATGTGCCCTGATGAGTGCAGGATTAAAGGCTATCTCTTCCCTTCAACAGTACGCAGTTTCTGTATTACCAAGCAACTAAACCTGTTCCCCAAATCAAACCCTCATCCTGTTTCATGTTGTCTCTGATACCTTTCCCAAAAATATTGGGAATATCCAGCAGCAGCTTCTGATATTACGATCACTTGGGGGCTGAGCTGAGGAAGTGACAGTCAGTGGGTCATGTGGCATTCTCACAGCTGGCACATAACTAATATGCCGTCAGGCCACATGGATGAATTAACCAACTGGTCTATCAGTGACCTGCAAAACAAGCTGTAGCTTCCAACAAACAAATCGATGCGCTATTGAAACTTCCTATGCTGCAGAGAAGCCTGGTGCTGTGAAATCATTAACTTGAAATAACTCTACACTACAGCCACACTACAGCCTCACAGCACTGCCGACCCGGGTACAATTCCAACCTCAGATGACTGTCTGTGTGGAGTTTGCACATTCTCCCTGTGTCTGCGTGGGTTTCCTCCGGGTGCTCCGGTTTCCTCCCACAGTCCAAAGATGTGCAGGTTGGGGTGGATCAGCCATGCAAAATTGCCTATAGTCTTCAGGGATATGTGGGTTACAGGGGAATGGGTCTGGGTGGGATGCTTCAAGGGGCACTGTGGACTTGTTGGGCCAAAGGGCCTGCTTCCACACTGTAGGGAATCTAACCTAAATCAATCACCCTGTGCATATGCTTTGACAATCCCCCTGAGTGAGGCGTTACAGGAGCTCAATATTTCTAACACTCACCCTTTTTATGACAACCAGGGCTCCCAGATTGAACCAGGTTAACAGCCCCAATTAGAGAGCTCATATTGAATGAGACTCAGTTAGCCGACCACTTTACAATCTGTACAAAACCATTAAGCCATAGAAGAAGGCCATTCTGCCTATCAGGTGTGCAGTGGCTCTTTCAGGAAGCAACCAGTCAGCCCTTTTCCACTGCTCTTTCACCACACCCTTGAATGTTTCCTCCAAACCAGTTCCACACAAAAACATCCGCAGACTCGGTTTTCTCCAGGCATCACCTTCCCAGATCATTTTTTTTTTAAATTTGCTATTGCCTTGTATCTAGGTACAGTGAAAAGTTTTGTTTTACATGCAGCCCAGGTAGATCATACCATACAAAGTGCATTAGGGTAATAGAACAGAGTGAGGAACACAATGTTATGGCTGCAGCGAAGGTGCACACAGGGTGAGTTCAGCATTAGATTTGAAATTTGAGAGGTCCATTGAGAAGCCTAATAGCAACGGAGAAGAAGCACAGATGTTGGTGCGTTTGATTAAACTTTTGTATCCTCTGCCTGACAGAAGAGATTGGAAGAGGTTATAGCCGGGGTGGGAGAGGTCTTTGATGATGATGGCTCCCTTCCTGAGTGAGCAAGAAGTATAGATGGAGTCAACGGATGGGAGGTTGGTCTGCGTGATGGACAAGGCTGCATTCACAACTCTCTGTAGTTTCTTACGATCCTGGTCAGAGCAGTTGCCGTACCAAGCTGTGATACCTCCTGATGAAATGCTTTCTAGGGTGGGTCTATAATATTTGGTAAGAGTCTTTATGGACATACTAAACTTCCTCAGCCTGTTGAGGAAGTAGATATGTTGTTGTGCTTTCCTGACTGTGACGTCAATGTGGGTGGACCACGACAGATTGGTGATGATCATCACTCCCAGGAACATGACACTGTTGACTATCTCCACCTCAGCACCATTGATGCAGACAGGGCTGTGCCCACCACTCCACTTCCTGAAGTCAATAAGATCCTAAACAGTTATTGTGTAAACAACGTTTATCCTTATTTCCACCTCTGTGGCTCTTTTTACAATTATTTTAAATCTGTTCTCCAAACCGGTATTCTCTGGCTAATAACCCTCAGCCTTCTTAGGCAAGTTCCCCTTTATTTCTTTTATCTAAGCTCTTCAGGATTTTAATCTCCTCTCTCACGACCCCTCTGAGCTCTCTTGCTGGCAAACAACCTTGATTTCAGTCCATTGATGTAACTCGAATATTTGGGCTTTGAAAGCATTGCTGTGATGACAACCGGGAGGTATTATTTTCCCACTGTACAACTTGCTAAGCGATCTGCTTGTCAGTTTATCTGACTGACACATTGGCTGCATTGATTGGAAATACACTTTGCTCCTTTGTCTTTGATCCTAGCCTCATAGGACCTTATAAAAAGACACAAAAAAAGTGTTCATCTACCTCAAAGGATGTTGTGCTTGAGTTGTCACGGTTACTTGAGAGTATTTATGCCTCTGGGTTTAGTGCCTGACACCAGGACTTTGTAATATACCAACCCCGACACTGTCAGTCGAATTATTGTTCCCTTGAAATGTTCTCACTTGCTAATTCATTTGTGAAGTTATAATAAGGGGTTGAGATCAAACAGTTCTCTACACTCATTCGGTGAATTTATTAATTGTTCCCAGCAAAGCTGCTGAATAAATTGTAACTTATTGTAATATTTATAAGATTGTAATATTAAAAGGGGGAGTTGGGTAAGTGCTTAGCGGGAAAGATTGAAAGGCTTTGAGGAGAGAGTGGGAGGCGTGTGGCAGCAGAAGGGAGGCACTGGGGGAAAGGGGAAGTTCGGGCTCGTGGAGAGAGTGATGGAAGGGGAGGGGGAGCTGGTGAAGGCAGAGCTAGCACAAACATAGAGTTGAGGCCCAGCACAGGTCAGTCATGATCTTGTGGAATGGTAGGTCAGGCTTAAGGAGCAGAATGGCCTCTTCCAGCTCCTGTTTCTTATAATCTTATGTCTGGAACAAAACCCTGTCACTCTGTCTATGAGTTAATGGTTAAGTGATGGAATACTCCCCACTTGCCTGGGTGGATGCAGCCCCAACAATACGCAGGGAGCTCGACATCATGTAGGACGAAGCAGCCCCTGCTTGATAAGTACCACATCCATAAGCATCCACTCCCTCCACCATTTCAGTAACAGCAATGTGAACTGTCTACAAGCTGCACTGTAACAATTCACCCAGTGCTCCTCAGACAGCACCTTCCAAACCAATGACCACTTCCATCTAGAAGGGCAAGGGCAGCAGATACACGGGAACACCAGCCCCTGCAAATTCCCCTCCAAGCCCCTCGCCATCCTGACTTGGAAATATATTGCTGTTCCTGCAGTGTCACTGAGTCAAAATCCTGGAAGTCCCTCGCTTCGGGCACTGCGGGTCCACCTACAGCAGTCCAAGATGGCAGCTCACCATCACTTTCTCAAGGGCAACTAGGGATGGACAGTAAATTCTGACTCAGTCAGTGATTCCCACATCCCATGACAGAGTTTAAAAGGTTAAAGCAGAGGCAAGGCGAGGTTTATAATTGGGCATTTAACACCTAATTACCAGTCCCGCTGGGCCCTGGGAAAGTGCCTTCTAAAAACACCACTCCACCCAGGGGCCTATTGGTGGCTCAAGAATGCAACAGCCAAATCTTCAGGCCCACCCACTTGATATCACACCCACAGGTGACCTGAAACATTTGGCCTGTCATGTTGAATTCGTACCACCTCTCAGAGGTGAAGGGTGTTTGAGTCAGATGGCCTGCGTTGGAAGTGCCAGGCAATGCTCTTGGAATCAAACAGTTCTAAAGGACAACCTGCATTGTTTGAAATCACGAGCTCAGCTGGCATAAACCATTTGACTTTTATACTTATTTGTTAAAAGCTAGCTGCAATAAATTGCTGTTAAAATACCATTTTTTTTAGTGCTCTGAGAGACGGGGATGGCCGTCACATCTGAAGGGAAATCAAGCTGTCTAGGAGAAAGCTGTGTATTTGTAGAGCCAGAAACAGTCCAAAGCACTTGACATGCAAGGAATGATTGGGATGCAGTCCATCTGAATTGGGTAAATGCAGCACAGCAAGATCCCACAAATGGAGTCGCTTAGAATGATCTGTTGCGGGTGGCGTTTCTTGAACATTCCCATTCCTGAATGATCAACAAAAATCTGCCTAACCAACACTTAATTCAATGTCTTACCTGAAAGATAGCGCCTCTCACAGCTTGTAGATGAATGAATGCTCAGCAAAAAAGCAGTTAGCTTGTGGAGGCAACTCAGATCAAATTAAAAATACTAAAATTGAGAAATAAGCTAAATCAGACTCTAAAGTGAAAGTAGAATTCTGGAAATCTGAGAAACAAACATAGCAGGTCTGGTAGCACCTATGGTGTGAGAAATGGATAACGTCTTGAGTTCAGTGTGACCCTTCTTCAAAACTGCACCTCATTGTAGCAATTATTTGATGGTAAAACAGAAATGGCATTCGGAGAGGACCTATTGATTCAAAACATTAATTCTGTTTGTTATGACTCCAACCAAGAGACATTTTCTCCCATTGTGCTTCCTGATTCCAAGTGACTCGAGTTTTAGCGTCATAAGCTCATACAGCGCAAACACAGACCCTTCAGCCCAACCATTCCATGCTGACCATAATCCCAAACTAAACTAGTCCCATCTGCTTCAGTGATAGTGGGAACTGCAGATGCTGGAGAATCCGAGATAACAAAGTGTGGAGCTGGATGAACACAGCAGGCCAAGCAGCATCTTAGGAGCACAAAAGCTGACGTTTTGGGCTTTCTGATGAAGGGTCTAGGCCCAAAACGTCAGCTTTTATGCTCCTGAGATGCTGCTTGGCCTGCTGTGTTCATCCAGCTCCACACTTTGTAGTCCCATCTGCTTGGCTGGTATCCCTCCAAGTATTTCTTATTCATGGGTACATATCTAAATGTCTTTTAAATATTGTATCTGTACCCGCACCTACCGCTTCTCCCCAGAAGTTCATTCGACACATGAACCACTTTCTGTGTAAAAGAAATTGCCCCTTATGTCTTTTTTTTTAATATTTCTTCTCTCACCTTAAAAATATGCCCCCTAGTTTTGAAATCCTCAACCTTGGAGAAACATGCCATTCACCTTGTGAGATAACAAGGTGTAGAGCTGGATGAACACAACAGGCCAAGCAGCATCAGAGGAGCAGAAAAGCTGATGTTTTGGGTCGGGACCCTTCTTCAGAAATGGAGGAGGGGAAAGGGCTTCTGAAATAAATAGGGAGAGAAGGGGAGGTGGATAGAAGATGGACAAAGGAGAAGATAGATGGAGAGCTTTCGGGTTTTAGCGTCCAGTGAAGCCAAGTAGAATTGTGAGTCCAGATTGTGGATCCTGTGAAGAATTAAAAAACAGGAGAGGCCCTCTGCAGGTCTGGGAGAGGGAGGCTCTGAGCTGAGGTAGGCTTAGTTGTAGTATCAGGAGATGCCAATGCACTGCTGTGAGTGTGTGTTTCAGGAGTTGCAGGGAGGAATGCTTCTGAAGGATATCAATCTTCTGATTCACCTTGTGAATGTCACCCATGCATATCCTGTCTGCAGAAAGCAGGACAAGTCTATCCCTGCAATTATCTTACCCCTTATGAGCTTATAAACTAAACTAAATTTAACTAATATAAACTAAATTTAAAATATCTAAAGTTTTATATATTTTATACGAGCTCCTTGATGTCACACTTGGTCAAATGTTGCCTCGATGTCAGGCACAGTCGCAACCATTCCACCTTAAAGTCAACTCTCTTCTCCATGTAATGAGCTCAGGAACAGAGTGCTCTGGTGGAATCCACACCTCTAATTGAAGACCAAGTTAGTGCAGAGTAAGTGCCTCTTCACTTCTTTTGCTGGTTTTATTTTATATTCATTCATGGGATGTGGGCATCACTGACCAGACAGCATTTATTACTTTTAATACATTTATTTATTATTAGCTAAGTGACAATCAGATCAACTGGATCATGTGGGCCAGAGCAGGTAAGGATGAGAGTTTCCTTCCCTAAAGAACCTCAATTAATTAGATAGATTTCTCCCCAAACAATCAACAATGCATTCATGATCACCATTAGACTCCTAATTCCAGACAGTTATTGAATTACAGTTTCCAGCATCTGCCATGGTAGTATTCGAGCCCAGGTCCCCACAACGTTGCAGGGGTTTCTGGATTATTAGTTGAGCAATAATACCACTAAGGCCATCACCTTCCCTATGATTAAGAGTAGACTGGAGTAACAATTGCAGGGCTTGATTTGTCCTGCTTTCTGCGGAAAGGATAAACATGGATAAACATTGTCAGTTAGGGTCAAGTGTTGTAGCAGCAATGGAACAACCAGGCTAAGGGTGTGGCGAGTTCTTGAAGTTGTTGTATGAAAGGGTTTCGTCATAGTCAGGACCTTAGAGTGGAATCCACAATCAAGATAGCTGTGATCTTATCAAATGGTAGACAGGCCCCAGATTGGGAAAGGGAGGTGGGTGCTGAATGACTTACGTTGCTCCAAATTCATGTGGAACATAAATATTCTCCCTAGAGCTTTACACATGTTTCCCCTCACTGTTTTTGAATCTTCAGTCACCAGTCTCTCAGGTGGGTGGCACAGTGGCTCGGTGGTTAGCACTGCAGCCTCACAGCGCTAGGGACCCAGGTTCAATTCCAGCCTCAGGTGACTGTCTGTGTGGAGTTTGTACATTCTGGGTGGATTTCCTCCCACTGTGCTAAAATGTGCAGGCTGGGTAGATTGACCATGCTAAATTGCCCATAGTGCCCAGGGATGTTTAGGTTAGGTGGGTTAGATATGGGAAATTAGGGGCATGGGTCTGTGTGGGATGCTGTTCAGAGGGGCAGTGTGGACTTGTTGGGCCAAATGGCCTGTTTCCACACTGTAGGGATTCTAAGATCTAAGTCAAAACCTGCCATGCTATTTAAAAACAAAAGTTCATGTCATTTCACCCCATTGCTCCTGTCAGTGATTTTTCTTCCCTGGCCAATGGAAACCTGTTTGCCAACTCTGTTCAAACCCCTTGTGACTTTGATGATTTCTATTGATTCCCCCCCCCCGCCCCCACACTTTAACTTTCTCTACCTTCATGGAAAGAACCTCTGCCTTTCCAGTCTCTCAACATGACCCCGAAGTCCCTCATACATGAGACCATTCTGGTAAAGCATTTCTGCAAGCCCTTCATGTGGTCACCTGGACTGTGGTGACCAGAATGCAGCATGATATTCTAGCTGGGTTCTAAACAGTAATTTATAAGGATCTGTGGGAGCTCCCTTGTTTCTTTTTGCACTTTGTGCTCTGTTTCTGAAGCCCAAAGGAAACTATTTTGTTTATAGAAACATTTTTTCAACTTGCATCTGCAAAGATCTGCCTACATGACCTTTAGACCTTAAGGCCATGAGATATAAGAGCAGAATTAGGCCATTCGGCCCATCTGTTCCACCTTTCAATCATGGTTGATATGTTTCTCAACCCCATTCGCCTGCCTTCCCACTGTAATCCTTGATCCCCTTCCTAATCAAGAACCTATCTCTCTCTGTCTTAAATACACTCAATGACTTTGCCTCCACATCCCTCTGTGACAATGAGTTCCTCAGATTCTCCACTCTCTAGCTAACAAAACTTTTAATCTCAGTTCTAAAGGAATGTCCCCTCAACCAGAGGCAGTGCTCTCAGGTCCTACTTGTGGAAATACCTTCTCCATGTCCACTCGATTCATGCCTCTCAGTATTCTGTAAATTTCAAAGAGATTCCCTCTCATCCTTCTAACTTCCATTGTGGACAGACCCAGAGTCCTCAGTTGCTCCTCATATATTCCTTCGATCATTCTTGTAAACCTCCTCCGAACCTCCTGCAGTGACAGCATAACCTTACTTAGACGCTGCTCATAATATTTCTAAATGCATTCTGACCACAGCCTCAGCAGTACATCTCTGCTGATGTATTCCAGCCCTCTTGAAATGAAAGCAATCATTGCATTTGTCCTGTTTAAAATGATTGTGCCAGTTTCATTTATGATGATACGACCTTTTGAGATGTTAAAAGTGGCTTGTTGTTCCCTCCCCAGGCAATTACTGGATTGACCCCAATCAAGGCTGCTCCAAGGATTCCTTTAAGGTCTTCTGTAACTTCACTGCAGGTGGAGAAACCTGTATTTTCCCTGACAAGAGAACTGAAGGGGTAAGTCAGCAGGGACATTACATGGTGCAGTGAGATCAGAATGGATCGATCAAAGGAACACCGCACACAATCGAATACAAACTGTGGCGTTTCCAGGCCCTCTTTATTCACTCACTCAACTAGCTAGTGCTATTCAGTGTGCCCTCTCCTTCTCTTTCTCAGTCAGTTCTACACATTACAGAAAGAAATATTCGCAATTATTTGCACTCAATGTGCTTTCCACTGCTATTAGTTCGTTCTGGACAGCAAAGCTTGCTGCGCAGCAACTTCAACATTTTTTGTTAATTCTTTTAAAAACTGTTTTTAATATTTGCAGTCCCAAAATAAAGGCCTTGTTGGTCCATATTGCTGTTATGCTCCTTCCTATCCTCCCTCTTCTTTTTATCCCATGTTTATATCCTTTCAGTCCTTCAGAATTGAAGAACTTTTTGTATGAGAAGTTGAGGAGGGTGGGCTTGTACACTGAAGTTTAGAAGAATGATGGGTGACCTTAATAAAATATAACAACATAGTTAGAAGGCTTGATAGAGTAGATGTGGAGAGGAAGTTTCCCTTTGTGGGAGAGCCCAGGACCAGAGGGTATAATTTCAGAGTAAGGGATTGCTCCTTTGAGACAGAAACAAGGAGGGATTTCTTCTCTCAGAAGGGGATGAATCTGTGGAACTCTTTACCACAGAGGGCTGTTGATGCTGCGTCTATTCAAGACCGGGGTAGACAGATTTCTGATGGGGTAAAGGCAGGAATGTGGAGTTGAGGGTAATGAGATCAGCTGTGATCTTGTTGATGGGCCAAACAGCCTACTTCTGCTCCTACATCTTATGGCGTTTTTCCCTTATGTGTCTGTCTTGCTTCTGAAATGAATGCAGCCCTGCTGTTCACCTTAACCACACCACTGAGTAACCAGTTACACATTGTGCACCCCCCCCCCCCCCCCCGACCCGGCCAGCACTCCTGAGTGAAGAAGTTGCTTCTCCATTCCTGATGGATTAATTGGTAACTTCACTGCTGTACTGGAGTTTTGTACCTCCTATAGGGAAAGTCATTTTTCTGAGTATATGCTGATGATTCCCCTTTTGCAATTTTAAAGACCTCTACCAGGTAACCTCTCGGATTTTGATGGATGAACAGTTTCACAAATACAAGGGGCAGTAGGGACTAGCTGGAAGCATACCCAGACAGAATCACAGAATTGTTATGGCACAGAAGGAGATTGTTCAGCCCATCAGTTACCGTATTAGCTCCACTCTCTAATGCCAATCTCCTGCATTATCTCCATACCCCTGCACACTATTTCATCTCATGTTGTCTTGAATTCCCCCATCACACTGCCAGGCATTTCCAGACCCTCAAAACTCACCGAGTGAGAGGTTTTTTTTCTCTCACATCGTCCTTGCTTTGCGGACTCTGCGTTAAAGGAAAATAGCCTGGAGCTCTCGATTACCTGTCCAGTGGCAATGCACTGCCCCTGTGCCTCAGAGAATATCAGGACATAGTAATGGGACACTCAAAAGGAAAGCAGGGATCTCCTCTGCCTGTGCATCAAATCTCTCCTCGTTATGGCGATGCCAGCAACAAATGGCAAACATTTCGAACCCTTGCTTTCCGCACTTGGTAACCCTCCTATTAAATTTAACAACTGGAACTGATGCAGATTATAGTGTTTATTGTCCATTTCTGAGTGTGACTAACCACTGTATGTCTGCGCTAGGGCTGATACAATGCTGACCTCATGTCATACTGTCTCTGACAGCTACTGTCATGTTCACACACTCTGACTTTTGCAGGTTAAAGTTTCATCTTGGCAAAGGGACAAACCTGGAACCTGGTACAGCAAATTCAAGCGAGGCAAGCAGGTAAGATTTCCTGAATAAGACTGAGCCTTTTATTCCCAATATTGACAATTTATCACATGTATCATAAGAAAGAGAGTTAACGCATTAGAGTGCTCAAAAGGGAGAGAGAACACATTGCAAATGTTACAGAAGGTCAAATAAATATGTAACTGAGTACAATGCTCCTCACAGGAAGGGATGCAAGCAGGAGTAGACCAAGTGAGGATTAGGTGATAGTGCAGTGGTAATTCCAGACTTATGCTCGTGTTCAAATCACACGGCAACTGTTGGAGATGCAGTTCAATTCATAAAGCTGGAATTTAGAAGCTAATCTCAGCAATGGTAACCATTTAAATCATTGCTGATTGTTGTAAAATCCCATCTGATTTGCTGCTGATCTGTATGTAACTCCAGACCAAGGTTGCTTAGGCAGCACCTTCCAAGCCCACGACTATTCCCAACTAGAAGGTCAAAGGCAGCAGATACATGGGAAAACCACCCCCTGCAGGTTCCCCTCCAAGTCACTCAACACCTTAGCTTGGAAATATATCGCCGTCCCTTCAGTGCCTCTGGGTCAAACTCCCATCCTAAGGGCACAACGTAGATGTCCCTAAAGCTCAAGGACAGTAGCAGTTCAAGAAGGCAGTTCATCACCACCTTTCTTACAATAGTTATCAGATCCACCTTCTCCAAAAGTTTTATGACCTTGTGTAACCATGAAGTGAATACCACATTCGTTTCCACTTTTGAACTTTGAGTCATTAAAAAAAAATCACAAACACACTGGGATATTCTCTGCAATATGGCAAGGTCTAACCTTCCATGTCTTCATTTACATTAAAAAATGTATCCTTTCCAAAATACTGTAACAATTCAGCTAATGACTATGGTTAATTGCCCTCACAGACACAGACCATTCAGCCCATCCGGCCCATGCTGGTATTTATACTGAGCCTCCTACCACCTTATTCCATCTCATCCCTCCAGCAAAACCTCCTAGCCTTTTCTTCCTCGGCTGCCTACTTAGCCTGCCCATCAACCGGACACAGAAAGATCCCATTGCCAACCAAGGCAATGTTGATGTAACTTCGCCGTGTGGTTTCCCTACACTCTTGTTTGAGCGTGTGTCTTCTCTCTTCCAAGCTCATGTACACTGATGCTGATGGCAATCCTGTCCATGTGGTCCAGATGACCTTCCTGCGCCTCCTGAGTGCCGCAGCCCGGCAGAGGTTCACCTACAACTGCCAACAGTCCATTGGTTGGTACGATGCTGCTGCAAAGAGCTACAAGAAAGCAGTGCGCTTCCTAGGAGCCAACGATGAGGAGCTGTCGCACTCCAAGACTCCGTATATCAGTGCCATCTATGATGGCTGCAAAGTAAGCAACAATTCTTCTGACTAGGGGATCAACCTGTTGGAGGTAAACAGTTGAGTATTTGACCTGTGCTGTTGGGATAACGTCAGCTGACCCCCCCCCCCCCCCCCCCCCCCACCTCCAGGGTAACTGTTTAGCTTCAACAGGTTGGAAATGGAAACTGGGGGGAGGCTGCAATAACAACACACCAGACTTCAGCAAAGATGTTCAACCCAAGTATTCTGTTACAAAGATCAGTTCAGCACAGGAACAGGCCCTTCGGCCCATCAAGACTGTGCCGGCACACGATGCTTTTCTAAACTAAAAACCTTTTTGCCTCTATGCAAGCCGTATCCCTGTATTCCCTGCCTGTTCATACATTTGTCGAGTTGCCTCTTAAATGTTGCTATTTTAGCCGCCTCCACCACCCCCTCTGGCAGTGCATTCCAGGCGTTTACCACCCTCTGCTTGGAAATGAAACCTGCCTCTCACATCTCCTTTACACTTACCCCTCTTTTATCTTAAACCTACGCCCCTCAACAATTGCCATTTCTGTACCGGGAAAGAGACTGCGACTGTCCATTCTATCCATGCCTTCCATCGTTTTGTCAACTTGGGTCAGGAAGTTGGATTTAACTGGGAACAGGTGACAAAGCACTGTTGGTGGACTGATATTCCCCCACCCCCCTCCCCGTTACCTGGCCAATAACCCATTCCTCAGACAACTTCACTGAAACAGTTTACCCACGTCTGTCCTGATGGGCTTAAGGCCAAAAGCTTCGGCACCCCCGTCCCCTTTTCCCTCGGGAATCCTCATGTTCTGACTGAGCATGCGGCTGTTTTACTGAAATCCGCTCTCCTTTAACACTGCGTCCTGTTTTTCCTTGCAGCTGAGGAAGGGCACTGACCGGACTGTGCTGGAGATTGAATCTCCGCGTGTTATTGACTTGCCCATCAAAGATGTCGCTGTGACTGACTTCGGAGAGCATCAGCAGAAGTTTGGTTTTGAGGTCGGCCCTGTCTGTTTCAACAGCTAAACCTCAGAACGCGTGCCCCGCTATTTTCTCTGTGTCATGTTTTTTTAAATGCAAAATGCACATTTTTTTGTATTCCCTTTTGTCTCTATTATTCATGCTGCAGATGTTTTTTTTTATTGTGTGTGAATAACAATAAAATAATTCCTGCCCTTGTGGGGCTCAAGTCTTATGACCTTTTGAAGAGGCCAAGTCAGTGGTGGTTATCTCTGGGTCATTCTAAATTCCACAGTTTTCTGCTCTGATGGTAGATGGCTAGGAGAGCCTTCTTCCCAGTAATTCCCGATTGTTGCAGAGGACTGGTGCACCAAAGCTCCTCCCTTTGAGAGGCGTCCTTTCTCCAATAAAATTCAACCTATGACCTGCTTCCTCAGTCTCTGAACACACAGGCATTTGCACGTGAAGTGTTGAACCAGGAGATGACGTTAAGGATTTGGAGCCAGTCCCTTGACACTGCTGCGTTGGTAATGAAGCTGAGAAAGCAAAATAAGAAATTACATTCAAAACTGCTTGGGTTTCAGGCTGACATTTTCCTGTGGCCTCATTGAAGCAACGCATTAAAAATGCCCTTAAATCTGGTAGATTGACCCTTTATCAGTTAGTTTATTTTTCAGAAAAGAAAACTCTCAAACTATGTTTTGACTGCTGAAAAATTAACTAACCCCTACTTGGATTCAGGGTCTACAGTGAAATCTTTAGCATGATGCCTACCTGTAACCGATTAGTGGATGTATGTGGCAATTAGCCCAAGGCTCCACCCTGATGTACAGAGCTTGATCGCATGCTGGTGTGTCTCTGTTTGCAGCAGGATACCACTGGCATTTATTTACGTAGAAATACAGAGAGTCTACAATTGCCCCAAAAACAGGCCATTCAGTCCACCAAAATGGTCTATACTAGCGAATGTACGCCACTATGTATAAATACAATGAGTCTGCAACCCAGAAACAGGCCATTCAGTCCATCAAATGGTCTATGCTGGCATGTATACTCCCTGAGTCTCCTATCTGCCATGCCCTTCCTCCCTTACATACCCCACCGCCCGCACCCCACCCCACCCCAAACCCATCCAAATGTCTACTCCTATCAAAAAGCCCAACCCTTTGAGCAGTGGAAAGGTTTATTTGTACTCAGGATGAAATGAGATGGAACACTCAATCCCCAGCTGCCTTGAGTCAGTCTGTGGATCTACCTAGGCGTGAACATTGGCACCATTTCACCCCAGCCGGTTACATCTGCCCAATTCACCAGCAGTAAATCCCTCTACTTGCTGAGAAAGCTACACCATCTCAGAAACTGGGCAGCCACGGTCTAAAATTTGGATTTTGACTCCTTCCAACCCTCCCAAACCCAACCCATGGATTCCCCAGGATATTTTGTTTTCAGATTACCATGTGATTTAAGACACAACCAACATTGTGCTTGCGATGTGGAGTTGACAGGGGTTTGCAAACCCTTATCAGTTACTTCCCAGGGCAAGGTGAAAGGTGGCCAAATTAGTGACTAAAGGTCAAAGTTAAGAGATGGAGTAATTCTTTACAAGATTCCAACTCATAACCAAATAACCATAATTTTTGCATTAAAGAATGAATTACCTAATGACTTTGATTATATTTTTGATCAAATTTGTGACTATCCAGAACACCATTGGAATCCCAGTTTGGCAAATGGGCTTCTCTTTGCACCTTCAATGCTTGACTCCACCATCCCTCAGTTCAAAGTATCACCAGTGTAAGTTAGTGGCAAAAGAACCAGAGCAGAGATAAGGAGAGTTTTTTTGTTTTAAAACAGGAGTTTAGAACACATTTCGGGAGGCATGACCTAGTGGTGTTAACCTGTCCATGGAAAGCAGGACAAATCCAGCCCTGCAATTGTCACTGCAGTCTCTTCTCAACTATAGGGGTGGTGATGGCATTGTGGTATTATTGCTAAACTATTAATCCAGAGACCCAAGTTTGTATCCTGTCACAGCAGATGGTGGCATTTGAATTCAATTGAAAAACTACTGAAATTAAGAATCTAATGATGACCATGAACCCATTGTTGGGGAAAAACCCATCCGGTTCACTAATGTCCTTTAGGGAAGGAAACTGCCATCCTTCCCTTGTCTGGCCTACATGTGACTCCAGACCACAGCAATGTGGTTGACTCTCAAATGCCCTCCAGGCAATTAGGGATAGGCAATAAATGCTACCCTAGCCAACGACGCCCTCATCCTGCGAATGAATGAATATTTGTTTTTTTTTAAAAATCTTCCTGATAAGATGGTAAAAGTAGATTCAATGGTCACTTCTAAGAGGGAGTTGAGTAGTCGCTCAAGGGAGGGAAGAGACAAGCCAGACGAGAGGAGAGCGTGAGACTAATTGGATCACTCCTCCAAAGAGCCGGCCCAGACACAGTGGGCTGAATGGCCTCCTCCACCAGCAGGAAAGGACTCCAGGGCAAAGAGGCCCTTGCCTGTACAGAGTTCCCATGCAACATTGCTATGGCAGACTACCTGTAGCAGCATTCGGAGCATATCCTATCAAAACTGAAGCCAAGGCCTCTCTGGTAAAAACAATTGGCTGAACCGTCAATAATTTTAAACTACTAAGTCTGCATGTATTTGCTCCAGCTGCTCCAGTTTCCTCCCACAGCCCAAAGATGTGCAGCTTAGGTGGATTAACAGTGCTAAATTGCCCATAGAGTCCAGTTGTGTGCAGGCTGGGTAGATGAACCATGGTAAATGCAGGGTTATGGGGATAGGGTAGGAGTGAGTCTGGTTGGGATGCTGTTTAGAGAGTCAGTATGGGCTTGACGGGGCCAAATGGCCTCTTCCCATGCTGTAAAGGATTCTATGAAACAGCGTATTCAACACTTCCTGTTGACATACCTGAGAGAAATCAGAAGGTGGTTGACATACGAATTGAGAGACAAACAGACCAGAACCCTCAGAAATTGAAGCTGTGGCCATTTGGAGAGGAAGTGGGGTTCACAGACAGGCAGGTTGCCCAATGAATGGCTGGCAGTTTTCCTTGAGGTTTGAGGGCCTGAGATGGGGAGAGAATAGTTACAGGAACCTTCTTTTGCCTGTAACCTGACAGGATGGTGGTCGATGCCGAGCTTGGGTGCCTGAAATGAAAAGCTTTCTTTTCTCTACTTCCATGATCAGGGCAACAATTAAAAAAAAAATCAGTGTGTAGCCTAATAATAGAGTGAAGCGTCGATGGCCTTTTCAAAAGGGCAAACATTACTTTTCCAACAAGTGTAGCACCTTGTCGCTCACTATCAGAAGAATCAGAAATTTACAAATCTAATATATATTGAGGTAAAAATAAAATGGGGTAAATCAATTTTTACAGAATTGCTACAGACCCGTTTCAGTTTTGGGGAAATAGCGGATCAGTTCATACCAATTATCCTTTAACCCTTGATCCACTTCCTCCTGCCTTTACTGTGACAGAAATGATACTTCTCAAACCAAGTTTTAAACGGTGCTAATCTCAAAATGCCAAAATTGTATTAAGCTGTGTTGCTTGACTTTTTTTGTTACAAAAAAGTAATTTATGGAGTTGTTATTTTTAGATGCTTCTTGGATGAGTGTTGGCATAATTTATTTCAGTTTAAGATGCCTTTGTGTATATAAATATCTTTTGTTTAAAATAAGAGGAAAGCATTTGGATTAGATCTATTAAGTCTTGAGCAGGGGCTAGAAATTCGTATTCACTTTAAGGGTCAGTAGTCTCAGGTTCCCAAGTGAATTGGCCATTTTAATGTTCTTGCGCACAACTTATTCTGGGCTGTCTCAGCCAAGGTTTCCCTTGATTAACTTCACTGATATCTGAGTCGGTAGAGAACTAGGCTGGTTGCATGTTGGACCATTCCGTGCTTGGCTGTGCTCCCAGTACTCTCACTCTGACACAGCCAGGGGAGAGGAAAATTGTCCCAGTTCACCCTGTCCGAATGGCCACCACAGTGATTTCCACTGGTATGTGCCTGCAGGGACGGGAATTGGGCGAGTACGACAACCTCAGGGCCAAATGGCCCCATTGACACTTTGTCCCTTTGGATTGCAAATGGAGTGCAGCCATCTTGTGGAGTCGCCTGCCAGAAAGAGTTTACCACCTTGGAGGGATTGATGCAGGTTGCACCATGTGCTGGATCCAAAGATCCTATCATAACTTTGGTCTGAAAAGAAAACGATGAATTAAAAATGATTATAAAATGGCTGTACATGAACTGTTGGAGTCTTCCATCATGCCGTAGAGCCACCAGGATAATTACAGGGTGTGTACTTACAGCATATATTTGGGCCATTTTGCCCAGTTTGCTCATGCTGATGTATAAGTTCCATTTGAACCTCTACTGCCATCATTCCCCACCTCAGCACACTGTATAACCTTCTATTTTCCTGCCCCTACCTATAATTTTCTCCCTACAGTGTGGAAACAGGCCCTTTGGACCAACAAGTCCACACCGCCCCTTGCAGCATCCCACCCAGACCCATCCCCCTATAACCCACGCACCCCTGAACACTACAGGTAATTTAGCATGGCCAGTCCACCTAGCCTGCACATCTTTGGACTGTGGGAGGAAACCAGAGCACCCGGAGGAAACCCACACAGACATGGGGAGAATGTGTAAACTCCGCACAGACAGTCACCTGATGCTGGAATCGAACCCTGGTCCCTGGTGCTGTAAGGCTGCAGTGCTGACCACTGAGCCACCGTGCCGCCCATCTATACTACTCAGGTCAACCACTCCCCGTGATAGAGATTTCCAGTAATCACCACTCTGCGGAATCACAAAGTTAGTACAGCACAGGAGGCCATTCAGTGCCTGCACTGGTTCTATTACCTGGAGCCAATCTCCAGCCTTCTCCCCAAATCCCTGCACACCAGTAATATCCAAATAGTCATCCAATGCCCCTCTTGAATGCTATGATTGAACCTGCCTCCACCATGTTTCACAGCAGTGCATTCCATACCCTAACTACTCACTATGTGAGAGTTAGTAGGAACTGCAGATGCTAGAGAATCTGAGATAACAAGGTGTAGAGCTGGATGAACACAGCAGGCCAAGCAGCATCATTTCTGATGAACGGCCTGGGCCCGAAATGTCAGCCTGCCTGCTCCTTTGATGCTGCTTTGCCTGCTGTGTTCATCCAGCTCTACACCTTGTTTACTCATTGTGTGAAAAGAGTTGTTCTGTCCCCACATGGCGTTTGCTTCGATTGCACCTCACATTAAAATTGCAAAGCCATTTTCAGGATGAAAGGGTTTCTTCTGAATTCCCAGTTAGGTTTCTTGGTGACTATCTTACACTGACAACCTCCAGTTTATGTTCTTTCCCCCAAAGTGGAAAGATTCTCTCTGTTAATGTATCCTAAAACCAACGTCACATTGTTTCCATTAAATGTAAACTGGGGATGGGGAGGCTGGGAGTGGGCCAAGAGGAGTCCCATGTTATACACCAGGCCTGACTATCTCCTACCTAGCTAACCTCTACCCTCCCTAGTCCCATTTCATCCTAACCCAACTACCTGCATCCTATCCCACTACCTTTCCCCACTGACTCATTGCTTCTAGATTCACACCCCCATCCACCCGACAGCCTGCACATCAAATATTCCATGCTGCAACCCCATGGCAACAGCTCTGACCAATCAGAACCTGCCTGCCTGCTCCGAGGATTAACATTTACAATTAACTGCTCTTGCTGCATTTCTGTGTCAATAATGACTCAACCAATCAGCACCCTCTTCTCATGCTGGCCCTCCCTCCAGATCAGTTTCTCATCTTCAAGTTCTGATGAGTTCGAGGTGAAAAATCCAGACTTCTTATCTCCTTTTCGCAAAAGTTTAAATTTAATTTCCTTTCGTGGTTTTGACCTTCCTCACCTCCATTAGTGTCCTGCAACCTTGAAACCTCTGTCTCTAGCTTCTTTACACTCCATTCTGCCCCACACTCTTGGTAGTGAGTTCAAGCTGCTTTCCTTAAGCCTCCCTGCCCCTTTTGTCTTCTGGAAAGTCCACCTGTTTGACCTGAGCTCGAGTTTATTTCATCATCTGATCTGGGGAGGGGTGGGGACGGTTATCTTCCCCGTGTTTCTGCACTATGTTCGAAGTGCCTTGTAAATAAAGCCTGCCAAAGCCTTCCTCCCCTACCACCACTATGTTAAAATGGAGCGACAAACACAGTCGTGTAAACTGGAGTTATTAAATTGTGGGGCTACTGACCTTTAGGATTAACAAATATGTATTGAAAGGAATTTCTACCTCTTCCTAAATGCTACTGTACATGTACTGCCACAATTTCCAATACCACTGTGCCACATGCTGTATTCTGACACATGTTAACGTACTGTGTCTACTCCACATGCTCAGTCGGTATATAGGGGAGGGGAATCAAAAGCAGGAATGCAAAGTTCTACGTGCTGCCTAATTCCTAGTTAGCGCACATATAGGGTGCTGGCATATGCTTTCTGTATCAATAAGCGAACAAGTATTCATGTATCATTTCGAATGAGGCTGGGCAGAAACATCACCCAGACTGTCAATGTTGTATTCTCCCAGGGGCCAAACTAAAACCAAAACATTGAACAAGATTGCTGTACATGCATTGGAACTAGAAATGCACAGCCATTAAGGGTGAAGTGGGGAAGCTGGATTTAAAGGATGTGTGCACTGTTGGTAGTTTTGAATGTGCAACTAAAATCATTGCACTAAAAGGCCTCTTGTGGCACAGTGGTAGTGTCCCCACCTCTGAGCCAGGAGGCACAAGTTCGAGTATTCCCTGCTCCAGATGTGTGTCCGAACAGGAAGTAGAAAGTTATTACTGCAACTGAAATTGATTGGTTTGACCGGACATCAGCAAGCAGGAGACAGAGGGCAGTTTGCTGCTGTAATTTGCTTTTTTGGTCTGTGAACTCTTCAGGTTGGGCATTCCCCGATCTTAGTGGGAGTGGCAGAAGATTCCACCATTGTGCCCATCACCCAAGAAGGAGGGGTGGAGGGAAATATCATCAGTGCCCTCCCAACATGATAAGCTAACCAGTTCCTCTTGTTGGAGCAGGCCTTGTGATAAGGCCAACTTTGACCTTGATGAGACCCCTCTGAGGCTCTCATGGGCGATACGCTTGGACCATAATTCTCTCTGAGCCCCTGCTGCTTCAGAACAAAAAGCAAAGGCACGGTCTTTGTGGGTCAAAGGACCTGCTCCTGAGTCGTGCTGTTCTTCACTCTTTGAAGAGGAGATAGGTGCTATACCTTTGAAAATAAGATGGGTGCTATAAATCAACGGTCTTTTCTCATTAAATCTGAGTGACATAAAATTTGTTTGGTAAAACAATTTTGCGAAGGTAGCAAATTTTCAGTCACGCCATCCATCACCCTCTTGAAACCTTTAGGTGCCTTCCATGCAATGGGTTCGTGCTGAATTCTTGTGGTGCTTTTTCGGAGTTGGCCCCTTGTGTATTATGATGTGTGATTTCTGTTTGTACATTGGAATGTCAAGCACTGAACAAATACAGATTGTTTTGTCATAAGGTCTGTAGCATATTAATGCAGTAAAAATTGATATTCAGGAAAAAAATGTAAATTTAGTTACAGAATTAAAAAAAAATGCAACTGACTCTGTCTCGGAAATCTGCCTTTTTTTAACCCCTTCCTTATCTTAAAGTTATTATAGTAACAAAGTGTTTACGGTGGAAATGAGGTCATTCAGCCCACCAGACTGATGCAATCCTCAGTCTCCACACCTTGCTTTGTAACATGAGATAGTAGTGAATACCATAATTTCATAGTGAAAACTGTAGTCATGTGCCAGAGACAGTGAGGTAAGGATGGTCCAGTTTGTCATAGTGAGGGGGTGTACTGAAAGGGAACAGCATGATGTACAATGGTATACGTAGTAGAGTTGGACAGCATGGAAACAGACCCTTCGGCCCAACCTAAAGTAATCCCATTTGTGCTCCTAAAACGCTGCTTGGCCTACTGTGTTCATCCAACTCCACACTTGGTAATCCCATTTGTGTGCATTTGGCCCATAACTCTCTAAATTCATATACTTGTCCAAATGCCTTTCAAATGTTGTAACTTTATCTGCATCTGTCACTTGCTCTGGAAGTGCATTCCACATACAAACCACCCTGTGTGTAAAAAGGTTGCCCCTCAGATCCCTTTTAAATCGTTCTCCTGTGCTGTAGGTTTGAACTCAGGAAACGTAGCGTAAGAACTCAATGGTCAAGGAAGTGGCCAAACAGATCAAGCATTGACCAGAAGATCCTTCCAACACATGATAATGACGGACTTTAAGAGCAGGCCATGTGATGGAAAGAACATTGGGCCCACATTCTGGAATTCCCACCCTGAATCTTCCCAACTCTCCTCCTCCCCTTAAGGTTTACCTTATTCCCTAGAGTTTTTGATCTCTCTCCTGATATCTCTGTATCTGGGTCAGGGTCTGGTATTGACTGATAGCACTTGTATAAGCAGCTTGAGATGTTTTGGTGTGATGAAGGTGCGATACAGACAAAGATTGTGGCTATTGTTTCATCTGAAAGTGGCCTCACTGGTCCTTTTGAGCTCTTGCTAAGACAAGAGACTGTGCATTAAACCCATGTTGCTGGCAAGTGTTGTGCAAGGTCAAATTATGCTGCAGTTTCGTGGACAATCTGCACTTCCCTTCGGCAGGAACTGTTCCTCAAATCTCATTGATCAAGTTTAACCACAGCACTCGATGAAGGTAGAGAGAGAAAGAATCTGTCCCCTGGGAACCTACTCTGCAAAATCATGGCAGTTAAAGTGGGAGTTATACATGCCTTAACCTGCAGGGGAATACAAAGCTTTTTCTGAGTTGATGTGTGCCAGTGTCAAGCTCTGTTAAGATGATTCAATGTGACTAGCCCTAGAGAGTCACATAGCTGCTGCTACACTAGTGAAGGAATTACCAATTTCACTTTAAAATTATTAGAGAAGTTACAGTAGGCCCCAGAGGAGCCCTTTGTCTTCACCTCTGTCTCCTGTACTCGTTTTCACTTTTTTATGGCTCATTATGTATGTCTCAATCTTGCTTTGCTGTCACAATTGCTGTGGTTACAGTGGAACCCCCAGAGTAGGAGGATATACCAACCTCAGAGTTTGAGCTGTAACAAAGGTTCAGGTGATTGTTTTGCTGAGATGAGGGGTTTGAGGGGGCCTGGGGTGCAATGAGCCTATATTCTCGAGTTTAGGAGAACGAGAGTTGATCGCAATGTCATCTGTGAAATTCTTAGATAAGAAGGTGTAGAGCTGGGTGAACACAGCTGGCCGAGCAGCATCAGAGGAGCAGGAAGGCTGATGTTTTGGGCCTAGACCCTTCTTCAGAAAATGAAAATCTTAGTGGGCTTTGTAAAGTAGGTGCTGATAAAATAACTGGGCAGCCTAGAGCTGTGTGCTCAATATCAGATAATGGGGCTGACCATTTTTCAACCTAAGGCAGTAAAATCATAAGAAATAGCAGCAGGAGTAGCCATCTGGGCCCTCGAGCTTCTCTCGCTATTCGATAGAATCATGGTTGAATCACCCTTGACTCCCTGACTGATGAGGAACCTATCTATCTCAGCCTTGTACATGCACAAGGATTGCATCCCCACAGCTCTCAGTGGCAAGAACTCACGATATCTGAGAGAGGAAATTCCCCCTCATCTCAGTCTTAAATTGACACCCCTTTATTCTGAGACTATGCCATCTGATCCATAAACTCTCCCATGTGGGGAAGCATTTTCTCAGCATTTACCCATTAAGAATCCTATATGTTTCAATGAGATCACCACTCATTCTTCTTAACTCAGGTGAGTAGAGTCCCAAACTGTGTTTAGCCTTTGCTTGTAAAATGATTCCTCCATGCTGGGATCATCCTAGTGAAATCCATCTTTGAACTGCCTGAAATGAAATGATAACTTTCCTGAAAGAAAAGGGCTGAAACTGCTCTCAGTTCTCTAGATGTGATCTCACTGGTCATGAGAAGATAAGGAGAAGGAGTATGAATTTTGGAGCTTTCCAACTCGGACAGCTATTTATGCTCAGTCATTGAGTATATTCAACACTATTGAAAGATTTTGGACACCATAGGATTCAACGAATAAATAAAGAGAGTGGAAAAATGCTGGTGATTTAGGAGATTAGCCACGTGTTTACTGAAAGGGACAATAATGTTCATGAACTGCAGTGCCTCCTCCTGATCTATTTGTGTTCTACTTAACATGCAAACAACAATAAGCAACCAGATTGGTTTTCTCAATGACAGACTAATTTTGATTTGATTTGATTTATTATTGTCACATGTACCTGAGTACAATGTAGAGTTTTGTTTTGTGTGCAGTACAGGCAGATCATACCATATAAAGTGCATGTGGGTAATAGAACAGAGCGAGGAATACAATGTTACAGCTGCAGGGAAGGTGCACAAAGGGCAAGGCCAATATTAAATTTAAAATTTGAGAGGTCTATTCAGAAGTATAATGACAGAGGGGAAGAAGCTGTTCTTGAATCTGTTGGTGCATGTTTTTAAGCTTTTGTATCTTCTGCCCAACGGAAGAGGTTGGAAGAGGCTACAGCCAGGTGAGAGGGGCCTTTGATGATGTTGGCTGCCTTCTTGAAGCAGTCAGAAGTATAGTTGGAGTCAATGAATGGGAGGCTGGTTTGCCTGATGGTCTGAGCTGTGTTCACAGCTCTTCTCACTGTCCTGGGCAGAGCAGTTGCCAAGTGTGACCTTATTCTCTCTTTCAATTCCCTACAGCTTAATTTAATATTTAATTTACTGGAATATTCTCCACTCTCGGAGATCCAATGGCTCTTCAGAAACTAAAGAATATTCAGAACAAAGCAGCCCACTTTCTTGGTATCCGATTTAAAGCCTTAAATATTCACTCCCTTCACCAATGATGCTTTGGAACTGAGGAGCCAAAACCTGGTTCATTTCCCCAAATTAACCTTTACATTTTAAGCCATAATTCCAGGAAGAATGCTTGCCAATGTTAGATCACTCCAAGTCTATAAGAACAGGAGTAAACTGCTCAGTCCCTCAAGCCTGGTCTCCCCATGAAATAGGGTAATGGTAGTTCTGACATCCCTCACATCCACTTTCCTGACCATCCCCATGTTTCCCTGACTGATTGAGAATCTATCTCAGCCCTAAATATATACAAGGACTCTGCCCCCCAACTCTGTGTGGCAAGGATTCCAATGACTTATAGCCCTCTGCAAAAAGAAATTCCCCCTCACCTTAGTTTTAAATTGAACCCCCTTTCTTCTGAGACTGTGCCCTCTGGTCTGAGACTTTCCCATGAGGTGAAATATTCTCCGCTGTCCATCCCCTTAAAGAGTCCAATATGTTTCAATGAAATCACCTTTCATTCTTGCAAACTTCAGTGAGTAGGATTCCAGCTCCAAAATTGTTTGATAGCAGGATCACAAACAATGGGCACCCAAACAAATTTTAATTTAAAATGTGCAACTCATCAAGTTATAGGAGAAGCATGTGAAATGCCTGAAGAAACGTGAGGCCAATGACCCTTCCTCAGAGGTAACAGGAAAATGTCAAGCACACTGTCTACAAGGCTCTATATTTGCTCCAGGGTTGGTTTGGGCAGCTTGCTTTATGTGGAAAGCTTCAATTGATCAGCATCTGATCCTGAGAATCAGGTTGCCATGACGATCCATCATCCTCTGTGTCCTCTATGAGCTGCAGCTTAACAAGTTGTCTTAGTCAGCTGCTGTTGATTCATTTTTAAGAATCGTAGGATCCCTACAGTAAAGAAAAGGCCATTTGGCCCATCATGTCTGCACTGACCCTCTGAAGAGACACAGCAAGAATGGAAAATCAAACCAGATTTCTGGCACTGTGAGGCAGCAATGCTAAACCACTGAGCTACTGTGGAGTAGGAGTAGAGAGAGGGCAGAACCCATGGGCAGAATCCCCTGCTCTCGGAATGGACAAGGCTTGGAGGTGGGAGAGGTAGTTAATGGGCTATACCTGAAAGCTGAGGTCTTCTTGCTTATACCTGAATTATGTTCTGGGCAGGAAGGCCCATGGTCAACCTAATGACAGCTAGACCACCTCTCCAATACTCCCCCTCCATACTAGTTTCAAATCCCACTCTCTGTCCCTGCAGTCTCCCTGTTCCTCGCCCCACCACTACCCAAACCTTCTCCACCCTCTAACCACATCTTGCCCAAACCTGACAACTCGCCGATTGGCTTGCAGCCCATTGGGCCTTTCCTGGAAGGGGCAGTATAACACGAGCTCCCATTGGCTGACAAGATCCCAAAATCCTCAGCAAGATCCCTCCCTGCAAAAGGGAAATCTGCTTCAAATACAAACAATATTATCATTTAGAATTACAATCAAAATTGATGCCTTGGGCACTCAGAGACAATATTGATGCAGCTGTCATTACATGTTTTCCCAATTTAATTTCCGCTGTGGAAATTGCATCTCCTTCACCCCCGTGTCCCTTTATGATGTAGTTAATAAGAAGTACTACCTCTGTCTCATGTTTAATTTTGAGAGCTTATCTTTAGTGTGAGACATCATCCATTTCATTGCTTTCAAACTGGTATGAATTGTCTCTGTAGAATTGTCCCATTGGTACTGAAGGCTGATGTACAGTAGCACAGCAGCACATGTCCAAATTGACAAACTGGGATTAAGATTTTGTCAGACCATTAGGTCATTTTGGTTACTTACTCTCCGTTGGTTCGAGAACAGAATTAAGTGTTATTCCTCAAAAGTGACATTAAATAAAAAGAAAAGTGAGATTTTCTGTGATTTTGTTATTGAGTGAGATGAGCAATTGGAACTGGCAGTATATGTGGGTTTTGTCAGTGATGTTGACATCACACACACACAAAAAATTAAACTTTGTTCTAATGCCAGCTGATGTTATTACTGGACAAGTCAGATCGTGGACTGAAATCTGGCTTGATGGATCATACTTTGCTTTTTAATTTGTTTTTAATGAGGTGGTCTCCCATTGAAACACAAATATGCAATGCTGAAGATTTGGTTACAATAAGCAAATGTTTATTTTACAAAAGAAATGAAGATAAAATGGAATAAACTAAATCAATACATTGAAAACAAATTTGAAAATTTCAATGCACCTATAATCTTATTAATCACAAAGCACTCTTTTGCCAAATACCAGAGAGAAGGTCTTTCTCTTTTAATCAAACTGTGACTTCAATTCCATATTTTCAAAATCTGATAGCTTCTTCTCAGAACCTTAATGCAATTCTCTTTAAACTTTCTCCCATCAGGCTTTTATCCAAAGACAACAAAAACAAAAACAACGATTATTAGCAACTCCTTTGTCTGTCCAACTGTCTTTCTATCTCTTTGGGCTCGATCCTATTGTTTACTCCCTACCCCACCCACCTCCCTATTTTCTGCATATAAACTGACGTTTTCCCAGACACCATCAGTTCTGAGGACAGGCCACCAGACCCGAAACGTTAACTCTGTTTTTTCTCCTCCAAAGGTGCTGCCAGACCTGCTGAGCTTTTCCAGCAATTTTATTTTTGTTCCTGATTTACAGCATCAGCAGTTCTTTTGGTTTTTATCCAAAGACTTCTGGTCTGGAAGTTTTAAATAAACCTCCTTATACTGAGAGAACATCTTTCTTAACAATCCCAAACTACTTGTCTTCGTCAGGAACAATAATTTAACACATCTAGCTTCAAGCCAAGGCTACTACAAGCTGCCCAAACTGAAACTAAAAAGTTGTTTTTTTTTCCCCAAGCTATGGGTATTTCTTTTCATTGACAGAAAAATCAATATATCATCTTCTAAACTGTAACAATGCACAACTGTTTGCTTTGTTCACTCATAAAAACCTCCAATGGTTACCTCCCTAAATTATGTCTCAGACTGCTTTAAAAATTCCTACAAAATAGCCACAGAAATAATACAAGTTTATCACTAAACTCATCCAGACACACAGAAATCCCATGTGCTGCTGGTTCAAAATTCAAAGATCCAAAATAAATAACATTAAAATATGTATAAATAACAAGCCTGACATCATAAAATAATTTGGAGACGTGCAAACTCAGAGCTGACAGGAACAGAAGCAATAAAAGTACAATGCAAATATTGCACCAGGAAATGAAAATCAAAAGATAAATGTTCACTTTACTGTTCATTTTCAACACCCTGGGGGTTATCATTGACCAGAAACTCCAATGGACTCACCACACAAACACAGTGGTTACAAGAGCAGGTCATGGTCCAGGAATACTGTGGCAAATAACTCACCTCCTGACTCCCCAAAGCATGTCTGCCATCCACAAGTCAGGAGTGTGATGGGATACTCCCCACTTGCCTGGATGGGTGCAGCCCCTACAACACTCAAGAAGCTTGACTCCATCCAGGACAAAGCAATCCACCTGATTGGCACCACATCCACAAACATCCATTCCCTCCACCAGCGATGCATAGTAGCAGGGGTGAATACTACCTACAAGATGTACTGCAGAAATTCATCAAAAATTTTCAGTCAGCACCTTCCGAACCATGAATAATTCCATCCAGAAGGACAAGGGCAGTAGCAGGAATATAGACAGCACCACCAAGATCCCTTCCAAGCCACTCATCATCATCACTTGGAAATATATTGCTGTCCCTTCACTATGAAAGGGCCAAAATCCTGGAATACAATCTCTAAGGGCATTGTGGGTCAACTACAGCAGGTGACTACAGCAGTTCGAGAAGGCAGTTCACCCCCACCTTCTCAAGGGGCAACCAGGGACATAAGACAATAAATGCTGGCTAGCCAGCGACACCCACATTCCATAAATGAATTTGAATTAAAAATTACAAAATATTATTTTTTAAAGTTTTTTTTATGTTTGGCTCTTTTTCTGGATGCCTGTTTGTTCGGTTTACATCACTTCTTGATATTTTCTTGGAGACACAAAGACCAAATGATAGGTTCAGATCCCAGGATGTGAGTCTACACAATTTGTTTCTGCAATATCTGCGCCACAAGCAAGATCAGCATTTATTGCACATCCTAAATTGCCTGGAGGGTAGTTAGGATAAGATTAGTTAAGAGGGTCCAGCTCAGGTAAGGACAACAGACTTCTTTGTCTGAAGAACATTAGTGAATCTGACAAGTTTTGACAATCGACATAGTTACAAAATAACCATTAAGCCACAGTTTTTACTACTTTGAAATTTTATCATCTGCTATGGTGGTATATGACCTGGATTTCTGAATAACCAGTTTAATGATAGTGCCACCATGCCACTGATTCTCCTGATCTAGTCTGGTGCTCCCAGCGCAATACTGAGAGAGTGCAGCAACATCAAATCTGTTGTCCTTTAGATATGACCATGATTCCGATAATTTTCAACTCAGTTTCCTGCCTTTTCCACACAGTCCTTCATTCATTTACTGATTAAACATCTCTCTCTCAGTCTTAGATATACTTAATGACTCAGCCTCAACAGATTTCTGTTCTAAAGAATTCAATAGATTCATTATCCTCTGAGAGAAATAAATCTTCCTCACATCTGTCTTAAATGAGGGTCCCTTCTTCTGAGATAATACCCTAAGTTCTAGATTCTCCCAGAAGGGGAACCAACCTCTGAGCATCTACCCTGTCAATGTCGCTAAGAATCTTATAATATTCAATAAGGTTGTCTCTCATTCTTCCAAAGTCCAATGAGTATAAGCCCAATCTATTCAAAGACAAAAATAGAATTACAGGAAAAGCTCAGTAGGTCTGGCGCATTGGTGGAGAGAAATCAGAGTCAATGTTTCAGGTTTGGTGATCCTTCTTCAGAAGAGTCACTCGATTCAAAACATTTAACTCTGATTTCTCTCCGCAGATGCTGCCAGACCTGTTGAGCTTTTCCAGCAATTTCCATATTTGTCTCTGATTTACAGCATCCACAGTTCTTTCAGTTTTTATCCAATCTATTAAAACCTCTTCCTCATAAGACAACTCCTCCATATCCAAGATCAACCAAATGAATCTTCTCTAGATTATCTCTAATGCCAGTAAATCATTCCTTAGATAAGAGGATCAAAATTTTTCACAGCATGCTAGTTGTGATCGAAATAGTGCCTTGTCTATTTTTAACAAGCCCGTCCTACTTTTATACTCCAATCACTTTGAAATAAAGGCCAGCATCGCATTTGCCTTCCATATTACCCGCTGAATTTGGATGCTAGTCTCTTGTAATTCATGACTGAAGATCAAAACCCCCCTCTGCTGGAGCTTTCTGTGGCATGTCTCTTATTTAAATAATATTCAGTTTTAGCGAGTTTTAAGAAGATGTGTAGCTCAGATTGAGGTTCTGGATGTGAGTTTGCTTGCTGAGCTGGAAGGTTAGTTTTCAGACGTTTCGTCACCATTCTAGGTAACATCATCGGTGAGCCTCCAAAGAAGCGCTGGTGTTATGTCCAACGAGCCACCACACACTGCAGCACAGAGGAGCTACGCAGAGCAGAAGAAAATGACCTATACAGCCTATTCAAAAAGAATGGGTACCCTATGAACACAGTCCGCCGATTCCTCAGCAATAAACCCAAACAAACAGACAAAATGGGCTCAGAAACCATAACCACTCTCCCCTACATCAAAGACATTTCCGAAATGACTGCCAGACTACTCGGACCTCTTGGCATCAGGGTAGCCCACAAACCAACCAACACACTAAAACAGCAGCTAATGAACTTAAAAGACCCTGTACAGACAACAAGCAAAACGAACGTCATCTACAAAATACCTTGCAAGAACTGTGACAAACACTACATTGGACAAACAGGCAGAAAGCTAGCCACCAGGATACATGAACATCAACTAGCCACAAAACGACATGACCCACTATCACTCGTATCCTTACATACGGATGAGGAAGGACACCACTTTGATTGGGACAACACATCCATCCTAGGACAAGCCAAACAGAGACATGCACGAGAATTCCTAGAAGAATGGCATTCCAACCAGAACTCCATCAACAAACACATTGATTTGGAGCCAATCTACCATCCCCTGAGAAAAAGAACAGGAAATGACATCACCAATGCAGGAAATGACATCACCAACCCAAGGAAACCCAATCAGATAAATAGAAAGTGGGACATAACACCAGCGCTTCGTCGGAGGCTCACTGATGATGTTACCTAGAATGGTGACGAAACATCTGAAAACTAACCTTCCAGCTCAGCGAGCAAACTCACGTCCAGAATATTCAGTTTCTCTGATCTTCTGCCAACATGCCTAACCTCACATTTTTCCACATTCTATTCCATCTGCCATGTTTTTGCCTACTTGTTAAACCTGTGTGTATCCATCAGTAGAGTCTTTTGTGCCATCCACACACTTGCCTTCCCACCAATTTTGTGTCATCTGCAATCTTGACATTTTGTTTTGTTTTTTTGCCTTTGTGGTTCCTTAACTTGTGAGGCTTTATAAAGCTCTAGTTAGGCCCCATTTAGAATACTGTGTCCAATTTTGGGCCCCACACCTCAGGAAGGACATACTGGCACCGGACCGTGTCCAGCGGAGATTCACACGGATGATCCCTGGAATGGTAGGTCTAACATATGATGAAAGGCTGAAGATCCTGGGATTGTATTCATTAGAGTTTAGAATGATGCGGGGAAATCTAATAGAAACTTACAGGATAATACATGGCTTAGAAAGAGTGGACACTGGGATGTTGTTTCTGTTAGGCGGGGAGACTAGGACCATGGGCAGAGCCTTAAAATTAGAGGGGGTCAAGTTAGAACAGAAATGAGGAGACATTTCTTCAGCCAGAGAGTGGTGGGCCTGTGGAATTCATTGCCACAGAACACAGTGGAGGCCGGGACATTAAATGTCTTCAAGGCAGAGATTGATAATTTCTTGATCTTGCAAGGAATTAAGGGCTATGAGTAAGTGGAGTTGAAATGCCCATCAGCCATGATTAAATGGTGGAGTGGACTCGATGGGCCAAATGGCCTTACTTCCACTCCTATGTCTTATGGTCTTTATGGTCTTGGTGATGGTACATTCGCCCATCGAAACCGTGACTGAATAATTATCGTCCCAGCACTGATCCCAGTCGCATTCCACTAGTTGTATCAGAGATAGTTTTGATGAAGGGTCTAGGCCCAAAATGTCAGCCTTCCTGCTCCTATGATGCTGCTTGGCCTGCTGTGTTCATCCAGCTCTACACCTTGTTATCTCGCATTCCACTAGTCACTGGTTGCCATTTTATTGAAATTGCTCACCTTATCTCAACTCTCTGCCTTATATTAGTTATCCATTCTTCTACCAATGCTTCTTTACTGCATCCACACCTTTCTTTTATTAGGTAGCCTTAAGTAGCCTTGAGCATCTTTTGGAAATCAAAATTTGTTACATCTGCAGGTCCCCCTTTGTCCACCCTGCTTGTTTCCTCCTTAAAGACTTGTAGCAAACTGAACTCCAACATTTTCCCAATAACAGGTGTTACACAAACTGCTTTGTATCACCCTCTCTCTTTGAATAAGGTCTTACTTTGGCAATTTTCCAATCTGCTGGGACCTTGCCAGAATCTAAGGATGCTTGGAAGATTGCTCCCAGTACATTCACTATCTCTGTAACTCCATACAGCTGTACAGATCCTTCGGTCCGGCACGTCCATGCTGACTAGATACCCCAAATTAATCTCGTCCCATTTGCTAGCATTTGGCCCATATCCCTCTAGACCCTTCCTATTCATATACCCATCCAGGTATCTTTTAAATGTTGTAATTGTACCAGTCACCACCACTTCCTTTGGCAGCTCATTCATACACACACCACCCTCTGTGTGAAAA